>NC_079350.1:9937987-10237987 GCF_029582105.1 Oenanthe melanoleuca
GTAATGAAGCCCCTCATGAAGTGCTGTGGATGAGGAAGCATTTGGGTTGGCTGCAGGGAGAGTCCATGGCTCAGTGAAGGGGAGCAGAGCAGAGCTGTGTCCAGGGCCAGAGGCCAGTTTAGCCCCAGGAAGTTCTAACATAAACCTGGGGGGCTCAGCAGCTCTCCTGGTGCAGCATGGGGCACCATCATCACCAACAGAGACCCTGCTGGGAAGGGAGTGGTCAGCAGGATGAGCACAAGGGATGGGAGCTGTGGTCTTGCAGTCCTGAAGATATCCAGACTCTCCTGAGCCTCAGGGGACCAGGCCACAGGGTCTGGGGCAGGGGCAGGAGGGGGATGCACAGCCCTGGACTGGGTGGGAGCGGGGTCAAAGTGGGGCCAGCCTGCAGGAGCCAGAAATGCCTGTTTGACCCAATCACAGTGCTCTGGCTGGGCCCTGCACAGCCCAGGCTGGGGGTTCCCTCCTGCACACCCATCCCTGAACCCCCCTGGCCACCTTCTCTCAGGTGCTGAATGAATGTGTTTGTTTGTTTTTCAGCTGGAAATGGAGGCAAAGAGTGAGACCAAACAGGAGAACTACTGGCTGATCCAGTACCAGCGGCTGCTGAACCAGAAGCCCCTCTCCCTGAAGCTCCAGGTGCTGCTGCTGTTCTGCTCCCACTGTGGGACTGCTAAGGCTGGGAGCAGGGCACAGACCCCTCACACAGATCCAGTCCCAGTGATTGCCAAAAAGGTTTTTCCATGTGTGAGGGGAGCTCTCTGGGGACTGCAGCTCCTCCCTGGGGCAGCTCTGGGCTCTGCTCTGGGACAGGGACAGGAGCCAGGGAATGGCTGGGCCAGGGCAGGCTCAGGCTGGAGCTCAGGGCAAGGCTCTTCCCCCAGAGGTGCTGGCACTGCCCAGGCTCAGGCTGGAGCTCAGGGCAAGGCTCTTCCCCCAGAGGTGCTGGCACTGCCCAGGCTCAGGCTGGAGCTCAGGGCAAGGCTCTTCCCCCAGAGGTGCTGGCACTGCCCAGGCTCCCCAGGGAATGGGCACGGCCCCGAGGCTGCCAGAGCTCCAGGAGCGTTTGGACACCAGGGATGGACAGGGGGGATTGTTGGGGGGTCTGGGCAGGGACAGGGGCTGTTCTCAATAGTCCTTGTGGGTCTTTTACAGCTCAGGATGTTCAATTATTCCCAGACAAATCAACATTTTGAACCATGCCCATAAAACACCTGGGGCCAGAGCTGCTCCAGCTGTTGGGCTTTCAGGCTTTGGTGTGTTTGGGATGCAGCACAGCTGAAGCAGGGCAGGGCAGGGATGAGCACACCCCCAGCCCTGCTGCTGCCTGGCCTCAGGGCTGCAGTCTGGGAGCTCACTCCATGTTTTGCAGGAGAAGGGTTTGGAGCAGCAGCTGGTGACCCTGCTGCTGGAGCTCTCTGCTGACCAGTACCTCCCCATCTTCGCTCACCACCGAATATCCCTGGAAATGCTGGGCACCATGAGTGCCAGTGACCTGGAAAAGGTATGAAACAGCAGAGCCACAATGTGAACAGCACCAGCAGGGATTGTCCTGTCCCTCCCCTGAGCTTAGCTGTGCTTTCTGGGTCTGCCAGGGTGAAGTGCTGGTGCTGTGCTGCATCAAGGACAGGTGCCTGTGCTGCTCTGCCTGTCCCTGTAGGCAATCTTTGCTCTCCCAGAGACTTGCAGGGTGAGCTGCAGCCTGGCTCTGTCTTCCAGCATCCACCAGATGCTCTCTGTGGTAGAAATAGCACCAGGGAATTCCTGGTGCCTGGCAGAGGGGCTTTCCTTGGCATGGCCACGTCTTGCCAGCAATGCCCAGAAGTTTTCAGTGTCCCCTTGGGGACATCAGCCTGCTGTCCCTCTGGGGCCAACACCCTCCTCTTGCCCCACAGCTCGGTGTGACAGAGGCTGGCCTGCAGCGTGCCATCCTCAGGAGGGCTCAGGAGATGCTGGCTGTGGCCACGACCATCCCAGGTACCCCCAGTTCTGTTCTGCCCCCTCACAGCAGGTACCTGAGCCCGGAGCACGGAGCTCTGTGGGTCGCACACAGCCCGTGGCTGTGAGGAGGGGAGGCTGGGAGGGCAGGCAGAGCTCAGGGGGCTCAGACCTTGCTTGCTTGCAGAGCTGAGGAGGGCAGAGGACAGCGAGGTCCCTGCGGCCCCAGCGCCCAGCGCTCCCCCGGAGGAGCCCCCGAGCCCCGCGGCCCCGGCGCTGCCGTGGGACGAGAGGAGGTCGGAGTGCGTTGTGTGCATGGAGCAGGAGGTGAGAGCCGGCACGGCCCGGGCCGGGATCCAACATCCCCGGGCCTGTGTCCCCAGCCTGCCCTGGCAGTGCCCGGGTGCTCGTCTGCCCGCTGCGGGGCACGGCCGGGCTCGGGCAGCCCAGCGGGGATGGGGGCAGAGAAGCGCAGGGCAGGGTCGGACCGGGCTTTGTGCGGCTGGGGCAGGACCTGGCTGAGCTCCACCCACCCTGCCTGCTCAGCTCAGCCCCGTGCCCTTCCCTGTGTCCCATCGCACGTCCCTGCGTCCCTGCTCGGCACAGGGGCCAGGGGGAAATCGGGTGCGGGGCTGTGCCCCCCACGCTGAGACTCCCCGGGTCATCCCAGCTCCCCCCGTGCTGGGACCCGCGTTCAGGGACAGCAGCACTCCCCCTGTCCCCTCTTTGTCTCTCCCCCAGCCCCAGATGATTTTCCTGCCCTGTGGCCACGTCTGCTGCTGCCAGCGCTGCTGCGAGCGGCTGCACTCGTGCCCGCTGTGCCGCCAGGACATCGCCCAGCGCGTCCGCATCTTCCACAGCGCCTAGCCCGGCCCGGGGGGCACGGCCCCGCCCCGGCCCCGCTCCCGGGCTGCTCCTGCTGCTCACGGCCCTGGGCACAGCCCCTCCCACACAGCAGCACTGCCCTCCCCGTGCAATGCACCCGGCATCCTCCCAGCTCCCAGCTGGGGCTCCTTCAGTGAATCCCTTCCTGCTGCCCGCCCCTGCCTGGGGACACACCGGGTGCAGCTGTGGCTCCTCCTCTCTGCAGAGGTGTTTGCCTTCAGAAAGGCCCCTGGCTCTGCAGGGGCACGGAGAGTGCTTCCAGCAGTGCTGCCCGCAGCTGGGGGAATTTCCCGTGGGAAGATTGGGCCAGGACGTGCTGTTCTTCGTGTGCTGACAGTGCCTTGCACCTCTGTCATGCCAAAGGTCTGGGGCTGCTGCTCTGGAGCCCCACAGGGATGTGCTGGGTCTGCACCCTCAGGCAGGGCAGAGCCAGGGGCTCCCAGCCCCAGTTCCTGCTCCTGTGAGTGCAACACCCCCCTGGGACTGGAGGGATCTGCCCTGGCCACTGGAGCCCGGTGGGGTCCCTCATCCACAGGTCAGGTGGGGAGCAGAAAGTGTTGCTGCCCCTGGACTGCACTGACGAAGGGCTGGGGCTGTGTCCAGCTCAGATCCAGGTGCCTCTGTGCACTGGGGTGTGGCTCAGATCCCAATGGAGCCGGTGCCCAGCTCAGATCCTGTGTCACTGATCAGTAACAATTCCTGTCTGTCCCTCTGCTCTTGACCTCCAACTATAAAAATGCTGCCACGAGCCCAGTCCCACCCCAGCCTTCAGCAAGAGCAGCCATTAAACTGCAGCTGGTTTCTGCTGGGGGTGTTTGCTGGTGTTTTCTTCTGCAGGGGGGATGGCTGAGAGCTGGGCTTGTGGAACAGTGTTGGGGCCACCACGTGCCCTGCTGTCCCAGTGTCACCTCCTCCTTCTCATCTTCTTGTCAAACAGAAGAATTTGGGCTCTGGGCCTCCTCCCAGGGTGCTGCTCATTGTGGAGCTGCCCCAGGGATGTCCAGACCTTGGACCCTGCGCTTGGGTTGCCTCACATGAGCTGCCCCGTGCTGAGCATCCCTGTGGGACACGTGTGGCCACCAGTGTCCTGGGGACGTGCCACAGCACCAGGGCTGGCGCCTTGGGAACACCCTGGGGATGTTTTTCTAGCCTCTGTTTTCATGTTTTGCTGCTGCTGTAGGTCAGAGCAGGCAGGTCCTGTCCGGGGAGGGGCAAGGGGCTGCACCAGGAGCGGCTGGTGCTTGGCAGGGAGGAGGATTGGATGGGCCGAGGTGCTCGAATGAGAGCAGGAAGGATCGTGGAGCACCCGCACTCCTCCTCATCCCCCTCCATCGGCATTTCCTGGGGTCACGGAGTCAGAAGCCGTGGCCTGAGGGATGGCGAGGAGCAGGGCGAGTGGATCCAGCCCCCCAAGGAGCCCCCCCTGCGCCCTTCCCCCGGGGCAGTCAGGGTCCATCGGGGACCCCACGGGTCCGGCCGGAGGGTCCCGAGGGCTGTCCCGACACCCGGCCGGCAGCAGCGCTGCTGCACCCCCCCTCCATCCCCACCGCCCCCTCCATCCGTGCGGCGAGCCCGGGCCGTGCTGGGGGCGGTGATGGGTGACAGGAGCTCAGGGCAAGGTCCGCTCGGGGACATGCCCGTGCGGAGGTGGCAGCGCTTCCCGGAGCGGGGCAGGGCCGGGCTGCCCTTCATCAGCTGAGGGGACAAACAACCAACCCCGCTCAGCCACGGCCAGACAGAACAGCTGGAGCATCTCCCAGGAGTCTGGGCACTTTCTGAGATTGCGGGAAAAAGTGAAATAATTTTAAAAAGCACCTTTCGATCCCATCGAGCCCCAGCAGTGCCGGGCAGTCGGGGCTGCAGCCGCCCTGTGCTCAGCACAAAACTCCCTGTCCGTGCCTGGAACCCCGAGGTGGCCGTGCCGGGGGCCAGGGCCACCTCCTGCACGAACAGGGGGTGACAAACACACCCAGGGCTGGTGGGGAATGGGGCTGCTGTACCCACCGCTCGGCTGCTCCTAAAGGACGTTAACAGTGACAGGAATTGTGCTTGGGAAGTATGAAGAATACGATGGGTTGGAAAGGGAAAAGCGAAAGAGCAGCAGGTGTTTCAGGGGCGGCAGCTCTCGGCGGAGGTGGAGCGTTCCTGTGCCGCTCCAGCGCCCGCCGGGCACCCGGGGCCGGGCTGAAGTTCAGGGGGGGCGGCTGCCCCGGCCCCTCTCCCCTCCCCGGGCTCGGCCATCGCCGCCCCTCGCCTTCAAAAGCGCCGGGGCCGGGCGGCGCCCGCGGAGCGCGATGGCAGCGGGGCCGGAGCCGGGCCGCGAGTGCGGCATCTGCTACGAGGCGTACTGGGGAGCGGGGGGCGGCCCGCAGCAGCTGCCCTGCCGCCACTCGCTGTGCCAGCGCTGCCTCCGCCGCCTCGTGTGCCGCGCCGCCGCCGCGCCCTTCGTCAGCTGCCCCTTCTGCAGGACGGTGACGCTGCTGCCCGAGCCGGGCCCGGCCTCAGCGGAGCCGGGCGAGCAGCGGCGGGAGAGCGGCGGCCGCGCCCCGCCGGGCCCCGCGCTGTGCCCGTCCCACGGCCCCGTGTTCGCCGTGAGCAGCTCCGTGTCCCCCTGCGGCCCCGAGGCCCCGCACGGCTTCGTGCTGGGGCTGCTGCTGGACACGCAGCCCCCGCCGGCCTCCATGGAGAACCTGCGCCTCGGCTTCGCCGCCGGCATCCTCGTGCTCATCGTCTCCACCTTCTTCCTGCTCGTGTTCCTCAAGTAGGTCCGAATGGCTGCGGGGGGCTCCCGTCCCGTCCCGAGCCCCAGCCCGCTGGATGCAGCCGGTGATGGGTCAGGGACCTCTCGGGCCGTGGACACCTCGGTGGGCAGAGCCATGGCCAGGGCTCAGCGCCTGCCTGGATCCAGCCCTGGGCCCGCAGGACGCTCGGCTGCCCCGCACCACAGCCCCCGGCCGTCACTCTTTAACAATTAACTGATTGCAGCGCTTCCCTCGCCCCGGGGCCTGGCTGTGCTCACGCTCCGTCCCGAACGAGCCCGGCTCAGCTCGGCGGGAGCGCAGCCTGGGGCGGGCACCGGGACCGGAGCATTTCCCCGGAGCATTCCCCAGCAGCATTCCCCGGATCACTGCCCCGGCTGTGCCCCGTGCAGCCCCCCTGCAGCCGGGACGAGCCGAGAGGGACGGGAAGGGTCCCGCACTGCGGGCGAAGCTGCTCCAAGGAGACTCAGCCCCTTCCCGGGAGGAGAGCCCGGCGCGGTGCCCGCAGAGGGAGGAGGCAGCCGGGGACGGGCTCAGCCCCTGAGACACGAGGCATTAAACCAGCCACGGGCCCAGCACCGCGTCCGGGTGTTTTTCTGCGAGTCCTTGAGCCTCGGCAGGCAGGGCTGAGCCCAGGATGGAGCAGGGGCAAGGGGAGTTGCTAAGGTAGGGAAGGGGTTGTGGTACCTGAAGGGGGGAAACAAGTTTCAATTCAACTCTTGCACCCCAGGCTCCCAGCACAGTGCAGCTGAACCTTGCTGCAGCCCCAGAGCAGCTCAGGAGGGACTGGGTGCTGCAAACCCCTGGAGAATCCCAAGATCCCCTCCCCTAAAATCTGAGGGGAACCAGGCAAGTGCCCTCTGTGACCATCACAGTTCCTTGTGCTGCAGCTTCTCCCACCAGCACAGTCCAGTGTGAGAGCCCAAGGAGCCACAGCACAGAGGGACCTTCTCTCCTAGCCCAGGAGAGGGCTTCAACAAGAACACACAAGAACAGCTTCAAAATCAAATTATTCCCTATTTAAGTCAGAGCTAAGTCGGTTTTCAGGTGACTAAAGCCAGACTAAAGTAAATTCACTTCAAGCAAAAAAAAAAAAATACAGGTTTAATTGCACTTTATTTTCCAAGAAGTGAAATGCAAATCCCTCAGGGTACCTATTTTTAATAGGGAACAAGAAGTGGAACTTGTTAGTATGAACAATGATCACTGATGGACGGGGCCAGGGGCCACATCAGGGCACTGACACTCATCCCCAGAAAATCCAGTTTCAAACACCCTCATAATCAGCACTGAGTGATGCCCAGGAAGGCCCAGCTCAGGTCACCCTCCCTGGCAGCAGGGTGGCTGTCACAGGCTTTGGTCTCTGCCCCAGCTGGAGCACTGAGGGTGGGGCACAGGGACCAGCCAACCCCAACAGCAACACCCCCTGCTCTTTGGGGGCTTTCCTCCCAATAAATCACCTGTAGGGGGACACAGGTCAAACTCCAGTCACAAACTGTAAAGGCAGGTGTAGAAACTAAACCATAGAATTAGTAGAATTATTTTAACAGTCCTTTCAATTTATGAAGGGGTTTATTTTAAAGACTTCTGGGGTGAAGTTGTGCTAGAGCCCATGAGTGGAATATAAAAGTGCTGTAAGAGCCCTGGGCTGTTTGCCCAGCTCTGTCCTCACTCCTTTCCCCTCCTGGTCCCCTTGGAGTGCAGGGTGACCCCAAAGTGCCCAGCCCAGCCTGGGCCTTGTGTCCCACCCCTCTCTCCAGTGTAACTGGTGCTGGGATGGTCACATTTTAACAGCAGCAGAGCCAAAGGCACGGGAGAGGGGCTGGGCTGTGGGGAAGGATTTCCCAAACATGCAGCACATCCCAGAGCTGTGCTGCTGCTCCCACAGAGAAACACAGCCCAGCAAAATCCACCTCAGCTCTGGGCACAGGAGAGGAGCTGCCTGTGAGTGACTAACACGGCAGGGATGGGCTCCTTGCACCCATCACAGCTGCTCAGGCCCTGCTTGAGCTCCAAGGGGCAGCACCCCCTGTGCCACAGCTCAGTGCCCACCTCAGCCCCCAGGGCTCCCCAGACTGCTTGTGCAGAGCCAGGGACTCACAGAAACACCTGACTGGGATTCCTGGGGGAACCTCCAGTGGCACATGGCTCAGACACAGTGGGGAGAGGGTGCAGGGTCCCTGGGAGACACCCTGAGGACTAAGAAAAATATTCCAAGGAGTTCATCACTGGGGAAGGAGATTTTAGTCTGATTTTTAAACTGCAGAGTCCTGGCAGACTTGCTCTGCTGAAGCTCTTCACCAAGTTCCTATTTGCATAAAGTTTGAGGTTAAAGAATCCAGGGCTCAGGGGAGGGGGACAGTGGGTGGCTCCTGCACTCAGCCCAGCCCCAGAGCATTTGGCAGCTCAGAGTGAAGGGGCTGAGCCCCCAGCAGTGCAGAGGAGCCCCCTGGTGCAGCCCCCATCCATCTGCAGGACAGGAGCTGGGAAGTCCCTGGTCATTCCCAATGTCCCACGTGTGCAGCTCACCCAGGGCTCAGAGCACAGGGAGAGGCCATGGCCAGAGGAGGCTCAGCAGGCACATCTTCATCCCAGCCAGTCCAGCTCATCATCATCATCGTCAGCGAAGAGCGGCGCGGGGGGGGGACGCCCCTTCATGCTCTGCAGGGCACCAGGGGAAACTGTCAGCCCCAGCACTTCCTGCCATTTATAACCACAAACTGCTCTGCCAGCTTGGAGGAACTAGAAGCCTCATTACCCAAGTTTTTATTTCTCATGTGATGGTTTAGATTCGATAGCAGGAAAGAATTCTTGATGGAAAGGAATGTAAAGCATTGGCACAGGCTGCTCAGGGCAGAGTGGAGTCACCATCCCTGGAGTGTTCAAAAAAGGGTGGATGTGATATTTGAGGACATGGTGCAATGGTAAATGATGCTACATGGATGGCTGGACTTGATCATCTTAAAGGTCTTTTCCAACCTTAAAGATTCTGTGGTTTTCATGATTCCAGGAGCAGCTTACAGGCTAAAAGGGTTTGGAGAGGGGCCAAACACTAAAACCCTTCAATTAACCTGGCAGGTCCCACTGATTTCATGCCAGCAGGAATCTGTCACCACTCCCTCAGCCAAGCCAGCCCCTCCCAGCTCAGTCACCAACCCCAGACACTCCTGATTTACACAGGGAATGGATGGGGAACTCTGAGCTCAGCCAGGCCCCCACTGCCACACAGAGGATTTTACAAACCACAGACTGTGCCTCAATCACAGCAAAGTCCCAAACACCCAAATACTTACCACTTCCTCCTCATCCTCCTCTTCAGAGAGAACCTGAGGCTTCAGTGGTTTAGGAGATGCTGTTTCAAAGAAGTTGTCATCCTCAAAAAGGCTGCAAGGAAATAAAGAATGAGCACTCAGAGGATGGGATTTGCTTTTATAAGTTCTGTTACTGAGAGATGGCAAAGCTTTGTCACTGAGGGAAACCTTTGTGGCAGGCACTGTTCAGCAGTGCAGGGCAATTCTGGGAGCTGGCAGGCAGCAGGATCACTGCCCAGGAACTGCACACTCCCCTGGGAATGTTCTCCACTGCCTCTAGCAGACACCAGGCCACTCTGGGCTGCTCCCAGTGCAGTGTACCTGGGCAGCCTGGTCTGTGCCAGGTCCTGGCTGCAGCCCCAGCCTGTGCAGCCCTGCATCAGGGACACACCTGGACCAGCCCCTGGGCCTGCTGCTGCCCCAGCCCAGCTGACCCTGGCACCCAGCACAGCCCCTCACCTGGAATCTGTGTGCCTGGGGCTGGAGCCCAGTTCCTGTGCTCCTGGAGTTCCTCCCAGCACAGCTGAGGCTGGCTCTGCTCTGCTGGACACTGAGGCAGGTTCCTGCTCTGAGCCAGCTCCATCCCACGGGTCTGTGCCACTCCCTTCCTCCCCGTTTAAGGGAGGAGGCTCTAAACCTCCCACAGCCTCCTCTTCCTTCTGCTCCTCAGCTGGATGTGCTGGAAGCACTGCCTCATCCACCTCTCCTGCCTGGGCTCCTGCAACAGAAGGTTCTGCAGCTTCTGCCTGCACAGACACTGCAGAGGGAGCCTGCTCTGGGCCAGCTGTGCCAATGGCAGCAGTGTCCAGCCCCTGCTGCAGCCCAGGGACAGGGAGATGCTCCTCCTGAACTTTTTCTTCTTCTGCCACCCCCCTGCTCTGGCTCTCCTGCTTCTCCTCAGGAGCTCTGGGGCTGGCAGGGTGAGGAGCAGCCTGGCCTTCCTGCTCAGACTCCAGGGAGCCTCTGGTCACTTCCCCAGGATCAGCTGGGGGTGCAGTGCTCTGTGCTGGGCTGTGCTGCAGGGGCTCTTTGTGCTCAGTCTTTGCTCCAGGTGATCCGTCCTGTTTCCCTGCTCCTGTGCCAGATTCCTCATTTTCACTGCCATGTTCTGCTTTCTCCTGCTGTTTGTTGAGCAGCTGCAGTGTCACAGTCTGGAAAAGGGAGTAGAGAGAACACAGGTTATACCCCAGAAACAAACCACCTCAGATCCCTGCACCACCTCCTCCTCCCAGGCTGCTCTGCCACCCACAACTAATTCTCCTTCAGTTATTCCAGTCTGCAGTACAGACTGGAGGTTTTAGCCCAAGGCTCTCTTCTCTTCTCTCACCAGTGTCATACCTTGATAGTGTTCATGACAAGCCCCAGGACTGTCCTGCCACTGTACATCTCATCCAGCTCAAATTCACCCCGAAGAGACTGAAATACACCATTCATGGTCTTCTTTACCTGCAAAAGAGCATGACAGGAAACAGAGATACAATTCATTAGCATGTGAAGCACTGCACTCAACATCAGGCACAATAAATCCAAACACACACACAAAATTTACTTTCCAAACCAGAAATCCTCACCAAATCAGGCCACCTTAACTCAGAACCACTCTGTATGACCCAAACTTATCCCCCAAAGTGAGGCAGGCTGCACAAAGCCAAGGCAGAATGGCATCTCTTTCTTTCTTTAGTTTTTAAATCTAAATCTCAAATGTAGAGTTAACAACAAAAAACAGGCAACAAAGTGGGCAGCAGAAAGATGGAGTGAGGCTGTTTACAAGGAATGGAGGGCCAGGACAAAGGGAATGGCTCCCACTGCCAGAGGGCAGGGCTGGATGGGATATTGGGCAGGAATTGTTCCCTGGCAGGGTGGGCAGGGCTGGCACAGGTGCCCAGAGCAGCTGTGGCTGCCCCTGGATCCCTGGCAGTGCCCAAGGCCAGGCTGGACACTGGGGCTGGAGCAGCCTGGGACAGTGGGAGGTGTCCCTGCCATGGAGGGGGTGGAAATGATGAACTTTAAGGTCCCTTCCAACCCAAACCATTCTGTGTGACCATGATTCTAGGATAAGATCCCATCCTTTCTTCCTTTGTGGACTGTTACTACAAACACAGTGCTCTGTGGAAAAAATGATATTTTTCCTTTTTATGTCAGTTCAGAGAGAAGTAATTCCAGGTAATCCTTTCAGGAAGGAGAAGTACTGCAGAGTCAGCTCACCTGCTCAGTGAAGTCTGCAGGGGAAGATCCATCCTGGTCCTCCTGCAGGTGTCGGATCCGTTCCTCGTAGCGAGCCCTCAGCAGCAGCACATCTGCCTGCAGGGCTGAGTACTGCCAAGGGAAATGGGAACCCCCTCAGGGCTGCTCCTCACCTCACCTCACCTCCAGGGGTGCCTTGGGCAGGCTTTTAGTGAGGCACTAACTCTCAGTGGAGTTTTAAGCATGTCACAGAAGACTTGGCTGAAAGCAATGGCACCAAATAAGGACACCCAAGCCAGCCTTGGGAGAGTCACAATTGTGCCATCAGCTCCTCAAGTGCCACCAGGAATAGGTGGGTGCAGCATCACTGAGATCCCAGTGAAAAGAAGGCTGGGTCTCATTATTGGGCCTGTCCTGGTTTGCTGGAAACCACATGAAATTATCCCTTCCCTATCATATTCTGGAACTCCCTCCTCATTATTCTGGATGAGCCTGAGGCTGGTGTTCCCTGCTCTCCAGTTCCAGCTGCTGTGTTATTCCTTTACCTTCTCCTGGATAGGCTCCAGTTCCTCCAAACGTTGCTGAACCTCAGACAACTTCTGCTCCTCTGCTTTTTTTGAGTGTTTGAGAGCTGTGAGCTGAAACACAAGAACCAGAGCAGGTTCAGCCCCTGGCAGTGTCACCCACAGCCATCAGGACAGTGCAGAGAAGTGGAAGCTGCAGCTGTTGCTGTAGTTCAGCACTATCAGTAGCTTGGCTCTCCCTCCTCCATAAACCCACCAACCCAACAGAAAACTGTTGCAGATGGCTGAGATCAAACTCCATAACAGGCAGGAAATTAGAAAGTCAAGCTCCCACTTCTCCAGGTGGGAGAAGACTGTTGGTTACAGCTGCTGGTATTCAGTCCCCATTAGAGGAACAAAGAACAGCCTTTACCTTCTCTTCCAGCTGGGCCACCTGGTGCTGCAGGGAGTCCCTCTGCTCACACAGCTCCTGGCACTGCCGGGCGTGCTGCTCCTTGGCTGAGGCCAGGGCACGCTCACATTTGGCTTCACACTGGGACTCCAGCTCTGCCTGGAGCACTGACAGCTGCCCATGGCACAAGAGACACCATCAGGAACACACACACACACACCCCCCATGCACAAGGTGACACCCACAGACAGGGTGCAGCCCAGTGGCTGCCACCAGCTCCTACCCACACCTCTCACTTCAGCTCCAGCCACAAACCCCCAGGCTGGCCAGGACATCTGGCTCAGATTTCAGACCTCCTGGCATATTTCTCAACAACCTTTCACTCCTCACAAGTCCCATATTCTTCTCTCTACTGCAATCTCAATTTGGTGCTTCTCCTTTCCTCAGTTTGACACTAACCCAAAGCAGGTAACGCTTTCATTCTTCCCCTACCTGAGCATGTTCACATTATTTCCTACCTGAAGGCCCCAGAAGCCTCCAGGCCTGGAGCAGCAGCCCCCCTGAGCCCCACCTGCTCTGCTGCTGCCTGGTCAGTCGAGGTCCTGGCCCTTTTCAGGAGCTGCCGGAGCTTGTCCAGCTCCTGCTGGTACGACCTGCGCGTCTCCTCCATCTCCTCCTCTGCCTGAGCTCTCTCTGAGAGGGATTTCTTCTTCCTCTCTGCAAGATTCTGCAGTGCAAAACATGACATAGAACAGGCCAGACTGCACCAGAGCAGCTTTTCTCCCTCAGAAGGAGGCAGAAGGAGGCTCTCCACCACTGAAACCAAGCTGAGGTTGTCTCTGAGGTAAGGAAGACTGACACATTACTGGGTAAGACATTAATTAAAGAAATAAAATCCCATATGAGCACAAAGGATCCACCAGCCTGTAGATGAGTCAAGATTTACTTAACTTATGTATTTAAAAGCAAGAACTTTTGGTTAGCCTTGAGTAAACAAGTGAATCTGTTGCTGCCCTGGCCATACCCTCTCCAGAGTCTCCTTTTCCACCCTCAGGTCTGCCAGCTCCTCCTCCAGTGCTGCCATCTTCATGTCCAGCTGCTTTCGGCTCTGCTTCTCAGCCTTGAACCTGCTCTCAGTGTCCTGAGAGGCTTCTTGCAGCTCTGCAAACAAACCCCCACATTCCCTGTGAGCTTGGGTGCAACCCCCATTGCAGGGGAGCACATTTTGGGGGCTGATGGGGAGGAACAGGGTCTCCTGCACAGTGCAGTCAACAACTCTGCTTGTGCCTGCAGTGACTAGAATTTATTAAGAGCAGCCTGTTCCAATGCTTTGCAATCATTTCTGTGAAGACACTTTTCCTAATATCCAACCTAATCCAACCTAAATTCCCACTGGCCCAGCCTGAGGCCACTCCCTCTCCTCCTGTCCCTGTTCCTGGGAGCAGGGCCTGACCCCCCTGACTGTCCCCTCCTGTCAGGGAGTTGTGCAGAGCCACAAATTCCCCCTGAGCCTCCTTTTCTCCAGGCTGAGCCCCTTCCCAGCTCCCTGAGGCTCTCCTGGGGCTCCAGCCCCTTCCCTTCTCTGGAATTGCTCCAGCCCCTCAATGTCCTTTTTGTCATGTGGAGAACAGAAGTGACCCCAGGATTCAGGGTGGGACCACAGCAGTGCCCACCACAGAGGAATAAATCAACACCTCGGGTTTATCTCAACTTTCCATCCACTGGAACATTTCTGGCTGCTCTATAGGATGTTGGACAGAAAAGCCAAGATATTGTTCTACAAAAGGCATCCCTATAACAGCAGGAATTTTGTTTGTTGAGTCATCCCACTGTCTTCAGTGGTGACAAGGATGCACATCCCTCAGATATTTCAGTGCATCTACATCCTTCTTCCATCCCCTGTGACTGATCCTAGTGAAAGCAGAAGATACCCCAGAAGACAGAAAAAACCTTATAAAAGAAAAGAGGAGCTCAGGGACAGGCAGGAGCAGCCTCACCTGCCACCTGTGCCTGCAGCTTGTTGAGCTGTGCCTCCTGTCTCTCTGCATCCTGCACAGCACAGCAGAGCTGCTTCCTCAGCTCCATCTCCTTCTTCTGGTGGGCAGTGAGCTCCAGCTGCAGCTGGGACACCTGGGCTGTGGCAGCTGCCAGCTCCTCTGCAACTTTGGCCTGGAGCAGAAAATGGAGCAGGGAAAAGGGAGGGGGAAAATGGGATTTGTGAGAAAGCAGCAGAACTGTTCCCTCAGGAAGAGCTGGAAAAGGGCTGGGGCCTTATCAGGGAAGACATGTCCACACTGAGGAGGTAACAATGACTTTTTTGCCATGTCAGTTTTGTCCACGAGGCCACCAACAACCTCATCACCACATCAGTTCAACCCAGTGAGTTTTCCTGAAAAGGTTAAGTGTGTGTGAGGCTGCTACCAGTGCCTGGTGCCTCTGCTCAGTTTTCAGGCTATGAAAACATCTATTTAAGTAAAAAGCCTGGGCTCCAACATCTAATTGTCTCCTATAAACTTACACATCACTGAAGAGCCACTTAAAACACAGGCTGGTCCCAGCCAAGAGAGCACCTTGTCCCCAGAGCACACAGCATGAGGTCACCTCAGCTGCCAAGGGCAAGGCTGGCACTTCCCAGCACAGTTCTCAGGGGACCTGTTTAGATTTAGGATTCTGAGAGCCAGTGATTCACCTAAAGCCAGGCACTAGCACAGATTGTTAGACAACTTGTAAACAATGTTAGGAAGGGCTCAAGGCATCAAGACAGACACAAAGTCCCATTCCCAATCTTGCTGAGTGACACACAAACCTCAGAGGATGCTCTGCAAAGACAGAATTTGCACAGGGAATCCCTGAACAGCTTCCACAGCTCTGCCTAGTTTGGGATTGCCAACAGATTTTTCACATTCTTCTAACAGGTAAGGTCAGGAGAACTGGATTTGCTCTCTGCTTTATCCCTCTAAGAGAATTCCCTCCACATGAAGACCAACACCTTCTGGCACAGAAAAGCTGGGAGCAAAATTGTTCCAACTATGGTGATGATGAGGATGTGCTGACCTGGAGGGCTGGGATACCACACCACTCATTTCAAGGGAAGGCAGCATTTCAGAGTGGCCAAAACCAGATCTGCTTTCCTCTTGTGCTTCCATAAATGTCCCACTGCTACACTGACTCCTGGCACTCTGAAATCAAACCCCATGGCACAGCTAAAGTCATCTAAAAGTTATTTTAACTCTGCTCTTTGTCTTTAATGGCAAATAAAACAAAATTAGGAAGCCCTATGGCAGGAAGGGTTACTAGACAGAAGTTTCTACAGAGGATGCTTCATGTCCACAGCTCAGCTCCAGCTTTCAGGCACCAGGAATCCTGGGTGACCTGTACCTGCTCTGACAGTGATCCTGTTCTCCCATGGGGAGAGGGACAAGCAGCAATGTGAGAGAATTCTTGGAAAGGGCTCCCCAAGAAAGAGGGGCCTGTGGGGAGACTAAATCCCTTTTCCCAGTGAAGGATCTGTGCTCATTCAAGCTCTGAGACAATTCTTGTCATGCCAATCAGTTTCTAGCTCAAGAGGAAGCTGGGCTGGCACTACCTAGGGCACAACCATCTACCACCTACACAGTCAGCAGACACTGCCTCACCTGGTCCCAGCCCCGATCCACTGGCAGCATGTGCTGGGAAGAGAAAGCAGCAACAGGAAACAGGAAGGGTTAAGAACACAACTTGAAAGGCAGAGGCATTCATCAGCAGAAAAGCACAATGCTTCATAACAGGAGCCCAAGGCATGCCAGAGAAGCCTTTAAATTACTCCAAGAACTGTAACAGCTTAGACAGAAAAAGGGAGTGGAGCCTGTTGTGAAAAGGAAGACACTGAAGGTACCCTTAGGGTATGTCACACATCACAGGTGGGAGCAGTCCTGGCTGTGACCTGCACTGCAGAGGTGGGGAATTACTTATGGCTCCCAAAACCTTCACCTGAAGCTGTGACTTGCTCTGCCAGGGCCAAAGATCCATAACCCAAAAGCAGTGAGTTAGCAGCACCTCAGTGATCCTGTGTCCAGCCAAATAAATGGTGAGTGCCTATCTGTGTGTAATGGATAAAACAGCTTCCAGCCCTCCTCCCTGTTCTGCCTGTCCCTGGAGATTCAGTGACTGCAGTTCCAGGGCAAGCTGGGTAGATAAAGGGCACAGGAAGGAATATCAGCCTTCATCTTTCCAGTCAATACTCCCACAGAACCAGGGGAAACATCCCAGTGCAAGTCAGGGCTTTCCTGCACTGGCCTGAAGCCTGTTCATGTCACACCATCCCTAGGCAGTGACTGCTCACTCACTGGGGTCCTGCTGAAAATGAGGCACAAAAGACTCCTGAGGATCTTATACTTCCAAAAGAGATTCCTTCCCAAGTTTTATTGTACCAGCAGGATGCTGTCTTCACTGAGAAAGAAATTTCATTTATTATCTCAGTCTGACTCACTCCTGGTTAGAATCTCTCACACTCCTACATATTGTGGGTGTGCAGCCTGGGCTGGGGGTGGGAAAGCAAACCCCTTCCTGTCTGCTCTCAGCACTATCAGCTGCTCCCTGCTCTGCTCTTTACCCCTCTTTGGAAAGCTGCAGGTCTGGTCAGCTTTAGGTGCACCAAGTTATGGCTCTCACACAGAGGATGCATTTGGCACCTCACTTTTGAACTGGAGAGAGAACTCAGCAGGAGAGCACAGAGCAAGACTGAACTTGGTGTAATTTAAGAAGGTAGTGCTTGAGAAAGCAGAGCAGGCACCATGCAGTGGCAGAGCCAGAGCAGCACTCCTGGGCTAGGCTGGCCTAGGGATGGTTCAGGATATGCAGCCATGCATAAATGCAACTGGTTTAAAAGCTACTTCCCAACAGCTCCTGTCATAAAAGCACAGTGTGTTACTGGGAGAAACAAACAGCTCTGATTAGCATTAAAACAAGCACAAAAGTGCAATGCAGAAACTCCAGCAGGAAATAATTTTTCTTGTATCTACATTCACTCTATGTCAGTTCTATAGGAGGAATAAAACACTTCTGGAACTATCAGTGCAACTAAATAACTGAAGTATTTCCAACTCAAAAGCCCTGTGATACACAATTCCTCAACACATTGGCCACATGCCTACACAGTTAATAATAAATCAGACACTTTGCTACAAGATAAGAATATTAAAGTTATGACTGCATGAAATGATTACATCTTCTGTGATACTTTGGTCATGAAAGCCACCAAAACATCCAATTTTTTTCTCAAAACAAAGTTCAGAACTGCAGTTGCCTTCTAAGAAAACTGCCTTGACTAACAAGGCTTGTTTTAATGCAACAACCCTGGCTTTGTTCATGCCACCATTACCTTCTCCTGCTCTGCATGCAACACTCTTGCCTGTGTGTTCTCATTTGTTGTCTGCAGGGAGTGGTTCCTCTGCTCCATCAGCAGGTTACTCTGCTCCACATACCTGTGAACAGGAGACTCTGTGGGCATTCCTGGAAACAGGGCTTGGAGCCAAGGGCTCAGACAGAAAAGGTGACATTCCAAAGCACAGAAGTTCTGCTGAATTCATGATGCCAGACAATTTTGCAGGATGTGCTGCACTGAGAGGCTGATCTCAGAGGGGTGGGAGGGCTGTGCCAGGTAGAGCAGGGATTTTATCAGCTGGGATAAGTGCTTCACCTCTCTGAAATTGTCTCAAGTTCCAAGAGTTTTGATAACTTACTATCAGCTGAACTTCACAAAGGGCACCACATCCCCTACAAGTTCTTCACCTCACTAAAAAGCCAGCAAAAATAAAGCAACTCCCAGAAGCAGGGCAAGCATGCTCACAGACAACATGAGGGATTTTGTTCCCATTTTAGACATTCATGTTTACTGTAAATCAGAGTTTTGGGGACAAGCCCTGCAGAGAAGGGGTGAGAGGAATCCCACATTTCTAATACCTTAAAAAAAAATTTAAAATATCAGAGTATGGCTGTCTCCTAACAAACACCCCCAGTTATGCCCAAGTATACACTGGAGAGTCTGGAAATGCAGTGAGGCTTCCAGCCCTTACCTCTGGTTGCGTTCAATCAACTCACTGATCTTCTCATTCTGCTCCTCAATCCGACTGCTCTTCTCAAATATCTCCTGCTTCAGTCTCTCATTCTCCTAAAGCACAGCTCAGCATCAATATTCAGCTTGCTCAGATTTCCTTGCAGCATTTCCTAAACCCTTGTTTTGTACAGATGCAGGACAGTGGTGATGCTCATCCCTTCTGTGGTAACAGCCCAGGAAGGCACTGTGCCACATTTAGCAGAATCCTGGCACAGGAACGTGGCTGCCAAATCCCATTCTAGAAAATATTGTGTCTGGTTGGCTTTTTTACCCACAAACTCCAGGTTTTTAAGACTGCTGCTTGGAAAGGCTTCAAAGCATAAAATTTAGTAGTGAATAGCAGAAGCAGGTGGTTTTTACAATGTGATACTTCAGCTGTGAAATTGTTCTGCTGGAGACTGGGGTTAAATCCATAATGCTTTGAGAAGCTGAACTTCTCCCACATGAACCTTTTGTCAAGGCCTATGAAATACCCACAACTCTGACTCACAGAATACCCAAACTCCAAAATGCTGAGAAGAGCCTTTTGGAGGAGGAAAGAGGGATGGAAATCACTGTAAGTCTCATCCTCATTGTGGCCATGCAGAGCCAGAAGCCATGGGTGGATGGACTTGGCTCTCTTTAGGTGACACTGAGCCCCAGCTCAGTGAGGGACAGCAGGCTGGCAGGTGATGCTCACCTGGATGATGCGCTGGATGTTGCTCATGATCATGGAGGCTTCCATAGTGACAGAGGAGATGCCAGGCAGCAGGGAGCTGTTAGCACTGCTTTGCTTCTTCAGCTCCTCCACCTGCAGGGATAAACCATGCTTAAGCCATCTGAAATGAATTTATGGGTGCAGGTGAGAGTTAGATATGTGCAAAGAGGAATTTCACTGTCCCTTCTGCTCAGCTGCAGGGAGTAGGCACTGAATCAAGTGTGACACCTCCCAGAGGGAAGGAATCCCTCCAAACAATGCATCACATGATATTCAAGACAGTAAAACAGTACATTTCCCCAAGCCTCAGCTTTGCTTTTTTCACAGCAACTGAACTGCTGCCACTTGAAGGTGTGATAATATTGGGATTTTACTCATTTACTGAATCACATAATGCAGGCTTTAGATAGAGCCAACTGCTCTCAGCACACCTGGAGAGCAGAAATGTCCTGAGCAGCCATACCTTGGCAGCCAGGTGATCCATTTTATCCACCACTTTGCTCACAGCCAGTCGGATTTCAGTGTTGTGCTGCCGAGCTTCTGTCATCAAAAAGGAAGTGACATCTCCAGGTGCTTGAAGGGAAAGGACAGAGATTTACAGTGACAAGGGGAAATAACCTGCACAAAGACACAGCAAAAGCTGGGTAGCATGCAGCCTGACAGCAGGAAATTCACTCTCTGCCCAGAAATAAAAGTGATGTGGTATTTGGAAAACAAATAATGTGGATATTTCCCAAATAATCTCAACAGGCAGGTTTGAGTACAGGAAATTCTTGAGCCATGTGACAGCTCAGCTCAACAAGAGCAAAGCCCCCAGATACACCAGAGGCACAATCAAACCACAGCAGTGAAGGTCAGCTTCTGAAACTGCACTGAAAACACAGGCTCCAAGAAAGGCTCAGCTACACTCAAGACTTCACCAACTGGGATGACTTAAATGGTTCCTTAAATGCCTTTGGTCCTTCCTAGGTTTTGCCTTTTACAGCTCAATTTTTTCCCTGGCTGGTTGGAACTGGTTACTATTAGTTTTATTTACAACTGGAAGCACCATCTACCAAATTCCTTTAGTAATACCCAGTTTTAGGAAGACACAGAAATTCCAGCCCCTTTCACATTGCACAAAGCTCTTTAGAGTAAGAAAGAGATGGGTATTTCTTGGGAAGTATTTGCCCCTATTTGCTATTAAAAAATAAACATCTGTGAAACAGCACAGCTATAAATCATCATCACAAACTGTTTAGTGCAGGAGCTGCAGCCCTCTGAGAAACTTTTCAAACATACCTTGGTAAGGAGCAGGATACATCTGCCCCACAGGCTGGAGTTGAGAGGCAGATGCAGCAGTTTGGGGGTAAGCAAATGGCACTCCTGGATATGCCTTGAAGGACAAGTTCAATAGGTTAGAATGCATTTTGCTATCTCCCCATGTCCTCAGTTTCATATTTTTTTTAAGCCCAAGAGCAAGGAGGATGTTTGGAAAGAAAAAAAATCCAAGAATTAAGGAGCTGAAAAGTCAAAATACACAACAGTCATTGTGAAAGGAAAATAATGCTCTTCTTTTGAGGGTTAGTTAGTTTCAACCTTCACTCAAATTTCAACAAAACTATGTCACCCTATATTTGTGAGAGTCAGATCAGCATGTGAACACCTCCCTCTGAAGTTATGTTAATTTTAACCTAAGTCATGTTAATATGAACACAAGTTTATTTCCTAAAAAGGGCTCAAAAAGCACAACACAACTTGATTGCAACTCTACTGCTCATTGCTGCAGAATTTGGAAGTTTTTATTGTATCCACTACAAAACCAGGTATTAACAAAGCCTGGTTCATCCTTACTTTAAGAACCCATCATAAAACATAAAATTAGCTCTTTTAGAATAAATTTTAAGGGGCATATGATGAAAACCTGAGAATGCCTAAGAGTCACAGGAAACAGCCTGGAATTCTCATCCTTATTTTAAAGTCCTTGCTCCCAATAATGGAGAAGACTCAGGAGAAAGGACAGAAGTGCCAATACTCTCCTTGATTTCACTGTGGTACCTGAAAGCCCTGTGCTCCTCCAGGCAGAGCTGAATGGGGTTGGATGGTTGCAGGAATTAAAGCAGCAGAAGATACTGAAGATGCAGCACCAGATGCTTGAGGTACTAGAAAGGAAGAAATAAATTCAGCATGCTATAAAGCAGCTCGAAAGAATTTAATTCATCTAGTCTGAAATGGCAAAAAAAACCCCAAAAAACAGAACAACCAAAAAACAAATCACTAACAGACAAAAGTTTAACAAAAGCTTGCCTGCAACCTTGTGAAAATTAAATCCAGTCAAGCAAAAGTGGTAATAGGTCAAGAAAAGAGCAACCTTTCACAGAAATCCCACTTCTAGCTCCATTTAAACAACCTCTTTTCAATCCAACAGAGACAGCTCTGAAGTTTACTGACACAAGGCATGACTCTGAAGGCTGCTCAGCTGACCAGCAGCTGATGTGACCATTCCATCATGGGGAGACACAGCCAGCCCTGCAGAGCCTCATGCTGCCCTTCTCCAGGATTTCCATCATTCCTAAATGTACTGTTCACTGGGAAAGGATCTGGAACATTGCATTTACAGATCCCATGGCCTACAAATCTCAGTGCCCAGTGACAGGACAGCTCAGCCATGCTGGCTCCTCTTCCTCAAGCACAAGACCAGAATGAAGAAACACTCCAAGGATTGTCCTGTGCTCCATGATTGGTGGCTCATGGATCAGCAAGCCTTATCAGAAGCTCTCAGTTCATATTTCAGTTGCTGGAAGGAATCCTGTGCTCCCACAGCCCTCAAGGAGTGGCATGGGAGTGCAGCAGCTCCCCAGCACATTACCTTGTGTGGACACTGTGGGCAGCACTGCCTGAGCTGGCTGGGAGGGTCTGCTTGGAGCCACTGGCTGTGTTGTCCCTCTCAGAGTATTGGGATCCTAAAAACATTCCTGCATGTTACAAGAAACACCAAAGAACAAGCCAACACCTGAGCCCAAGGTCACCTGAGACAAGGTGTTACCCCAGCAACCCAAGTGGGTTCCTGTCCCAGAACCAGAGCAGATTTCCCTGGACAAGGGCAGAGCACTGCTACAGACCCCACTTGAAGCAACCCCCAGAGTAGGAAAAGGAGTAAAAGAGTCACACTGCTGTGACTGGTACCTCTATTTCTGAGTCACTGGAGTCCAGCTGACTCCCTGCTGTCCCTGCAAGGAAAGGCAGCATGGGCTGTCCCATTTTGGCCATCCGAGAAATCAGCTTTGCCTTTGCTACATCTGGGTTCTAAAAGAAACATTTAATTACTCTCCCCTTGTCTCAGCCCAGGTTTTTGAGGTATTACAAACACTTCTACATCTCCCACAGAATTTTGACTGAATTTTTCAATAACTGTGGGAAAAACTACTCTTCAGGCACACAAGGTAGCACCAGGGATGTTAATCTGGCTTGTTTTATATATCCTATTTCTGGGATAACAGTGCTGTCACTACAGAGAGAAATCTATACCAACAAGAAAATATGTGGGTTCAGGAAGCTGCTTAGCAGCTTTTTCTGTCTGGAGGCACAAAAGTCTTCTCATGCAGCTCTACAAACTTATCCTGAATGTCCTAATTCCTTTGTTATCTATTTTAAATTTGTCAATTTATCTCAAAAGACAACCAACCTTGTGAACATCCCCAAGCTCAGAGTCACTTTGCATTTAAGAGTAGGAACTGGGGCTGGAGTTCCTTAGGTCCTGGTAATCCCAGAATGATTAAGGTTGAAAAAGACCTTTAAGTTGTGGTTTATCATTGAGTCCAACCATTAATTCCTTCAAAAATAGGGCCCTAAGCTGCTGTGAGGTGAACATTCCAGTGTCTTGCATGATGCTCACTTTATCTTCAGCAGCACCCAATGCTTAAGGTGAAAATAAAGTTCTCTAGTCAAGCTCCAAATTAGGAAAAGCCAGTACTTACTGCAAGCTGCTCACTGATGGAGCTGGACTTGGCCCGAACAGCTGGCTCCCTGCAAAGCCAAACAGGTGTGGAGATTAACCAGGAGGAGTTCAGGAGCAACACTCTGGATTGATAAATACTGTTAAACACACCTCTCCCTAGGAAAGCTGTTTTCTCATATCATGAGCATTTCTTTTAGCTTGTACTTCTGGAACACTCTTTGCAGTGTTATCTGTAGTTATGTTCAGGACACCACTAGGGCCCAGTGAACAGCTGACTATAGAAAGATAATTTTGTTGAATGCTTTAACAACCACATTCTGGTATAAATGAGTTTAACCAAGTCCAATAACAAACTACTTATGGCAGCACTTACTTGGCCTACCTAAAAAGGGTGACTGATCCATTTAATTTAAGGAACACAACAGAGAATTGTTAAGGTTGGAAAATATATCTAAGGTTGAGTCACCAACCACTAACCCAGCCCCAGCATGTTCAGCACTAAACCCCATCCCCAAGTGCCACATTTGCATTCTTTGAACACCTCCAGGGATGTAACTCCACCCTGGGCAGCCTGTGCCAATGCCTGTCAGTGAAGGTTTTCCTAATATCCACTGTAAACCTCTCCTGGAGTAACTTAGAGGTGATTTCCTCTCCCCAGTCTTGTTACCTGGGAAAAGAAGCCAACCCCACCTGCCTACACCCTCTCTTCAGGGAGCTGTGGAGACTGAGAAGGTCCAAACTGCCAACAATGATGACAGCTGTCAGAACAGCACCCACACAGCTCAATCCCACTCAGGAATGCTGGAGAGCAATGACTCCCTTCGCTGGAGCCCATTCCAATTGCTTTAGTCTGGAAGTCAGCACTCAAGCAGAAAATTCCAGCAAGCACTGCTCTGCCACATGGAGGGCACTGAGCTGGCACAGAGGCCCCACATTTGCCAAATGATGTGTCAGGGCAGCACTGTGCTGATGGGCACCACCAGCCTTTACAGAAAGTTGGTTAAGCCATGCTGCTTCTTACCCAGGCTTTGGAGGGATGCTGGAGGGAGGCACTAAACCTGTGTCTGAGGAGAAGCCATCTGAGCTGGGAACTGGAGAAGGTGCAGGGGAGTCCCTTGAACTGACACTCAGCCCATCTGAGCCAGAGCACTCCTTTGCCAGCTTTACCTTAAAAAACATGAAAAAAAAAAAAAGTTTCATTGATTTATTTGTGATGCTACTGCCTGTGGAGTTCCTGCACTTCAAGGAAAAGCAGCCAACTGATTCAGAGCTGGAGAAGCTCTCATTCCTCCCACAGTATTTTGTTTTCCCAAGTGACTCACAAATAACACAACTAAAAGATCCCAAGACAGTTAGAAAAGACAAACAGCCTTGAGGGATTTTCTGGGTTTAGGGTTCTGGTTTGGGTTTGTTTGTTTGTTTGAATTAAAGATACACATCCTGCTGAGGTTTCTAACAGTTCCTGAGCTGGAGTTCTCACACTAACAGCAGGTTCCTCCCTTGCAGTCACAAAACAGATGGAAACAAACACTTGGCAGGAGACACTCACCCTCCTGATTTCCACCTCAAACACCAGAGTGGAGTCTGGAGGGACACGACCAGCCACACCCTGAGCCCCATAGGCCCAGGCTGGAGGAATGATGAGGAACCTTCGCCCTCCTTTCTTCATGCCCACCATTCCTTCTTCCCAGCCCTTTGGTTTGCACAGGCAATGGAAGAGAAAGCAACAGTTGGATCAGTGACATTATTCACCCCAAATAAGACAGCTTCAGGCAAAGGTTCCAAAACACATACAGAGAGATTCTTGCAAAATCTTGTTTATTTATTTGCAGCCAAAACCTCTGACTAGCCAAAAATCCTGATAGCAAATTGTAAATTCCAGTGTTAACTTAAGAATAAAGATGCAGCTCCACCACACAGTGAAGATCTCACTCAGAATTCTGGGGAAGAACTGGACTCCAAAGAGATCTGAATTGCTCTGGTTGGATTTACAAAGCAACCAAAGAAAATAGTTGTAATGAGGGATATGAAGTCAGAACAATGCAAACTGCACAAGATGGCTCTAACAGCCAGGCAAAATGAGTAAGATAAAGGATAAAACAAACAGACAAATAGCACATCTTCAATAAAGACAACTTGTATACATGAATTATACAGGTCATACATGAATTACTCAGGTCATGGAAGTGACCTGAACAAAAGCATCTCTGACTCAAACCCCAATTTTATGGGATAACATAAGGGAATATCACAACACCTGGATGAAAAATTGTTTCCTTTAGAAACAGGGTTCCCCAAGAACAAGGGAATGGATTAAGTGACTTCCAGAAAAACAAAGACAATAAAACACCAGCTCCTGCTCCAGGCAGTTTTCTTTTTACCCAAGAGGACAACTCCTGTCTAACACTGATACTGAAAAGGAGACTGGGCTCTATTGTGCAAAGCTTGAGTGAGCCACAGTGTTTGCTAATAAATGAAACAGAAAGAGCATGTATGAATCCTGAACAAGATCTGCAGTAATTCAAAGCTCTGAGACTTCAATTATTATAACAGAATAATAATAACATTATTATTGAACAATTATAATATTAACTACATTTAACTATATATTTATTACATAAAAGGAATAATAGATTATATTTTCGATTATATAATTGAATAATTATAATATTATAATGAAAGAGGCAGGAGCTGTACCTTGATGACCTTTCCAGATCCCAGCTTCAGCCGCAGCAGCTTGTCTTTGTTTACATTAGAGTCAAACACCTGGGGAGTTGAACAAGAACACTAAATACATGGATTTCCCAACTGTTTCAAGATTCTGAATGCTGCTTTACACATTCCATAAACTCCTAGAACCTCTGGTTAAATGCTATTTCCCATCCCATTGCTACCACAATTAATTCTCAGCCATAAGACAGAGCTTCAGCCCATTTCCTGAAGTACAATTCCATGAAGTGAATGGTAATGCAGACTCAGACTTCAGACCTATTTATGACAGGACTGGGTAATGCAAAACATAACATTAAATATTCATGTGGGAGAGTGCCCTCAAGTTTAAAAGCATTTCAATCACCTCCCCCTGAACAGCAATGGAATGATAGAAACATTAAGGTTGGAAAAGCCCTCTAAGATTACCAAGTCCAACCATTCCCCCAGCACTGCCCTGTTCACCACCAAACCATGTCTCAAGCACCACATCCAGATGGTTTTTGAACACTTCCAGGGATGTCACTCCATTGCTGCCCTGGGCAGCAACAACCCTTTCAGTGAGGGAATTTTTTGTAATATGCCAGAATCCCTTAATATTCTATAAGCAATACATATGACTCCACCTGGAGTGCCATAAATGCCCAAAGTATACCTTTAACATCAACACCAGTACCATGCTGGATGTGCAGGCTCCTGCCAGGGACTGTCCCACCCAGCACTAAGAGGTGACAAATGTTTTTACCTGTCCAAGGCCATTGTTCTGGAACAGCCATCCCGTGTAGGCAACCTCCAGGGAGTCTCCTCCTTCCACTCCCTGCCCTTCTCCCAGCAGGAGATCCTGGCACAGGACTGAGTCCAGGGCTGGGCAGCTGTTGCATTTGGCAATGCACACCTGCAGAGGGAAAGCCTGGCAGTGTCTCTGGCCTTTCATGGAGAGTCCCACTCATGGATCTGATGCATTCCTTGCTGTACTGATTAAGCCCACACTAGAATTCCAAGTCTCCTTGTGCTGAATGCAGCTGATTAAACATCTCTGCCCTACAGAACCACTGATATGCAGTACTTGAGAACCTTGAGAAGCAACAGGCTCCCTGCCTTGAAGAGATTTGTTTAATGAACACAACTCAGGGCAGGCTGCTCTCAGATCTGTCTCCATCACAGTTATGCAGACACTCAAAGCTGAACTCCAGTGAAAATAAAACTTGATTTGCCCTTGCTGTAAGCCAGCCATCAAGAGCTGCCTGGCCCAGAGGGAGCAGTTACCTGCTTACTGAAATCCACTGCTGCCTTTTCTGACTCAAACATGATGGACCAGTTTTGCCTCTGATCATCATAGAAGGTGCTGTAATTGTTGGGCTGAACCTGTGGGAGAGGAAATCAGTTCTAGCTTAGGCAATAAATGAACTTAAAAACCCACATCCAAAAGAAGCTTAAAATAAGAGCTACCAAAATTAAGCAGGGAGAACCCTCCTGTTTTACTGCCCAAGCTCAGAATTAGTTTTTATTTATGTGCTCATTATCATGGAAGAATTATTATAACTCAAATATGTGAGGAAATATTAAGTTCTTCCTAGATGCTGCAGTTCACCCAAGAAGGTGAAACCTTTCAGAAACTTCCTTGAAGCCTGGTTCTTTAATACATACTGAGAGTTTTTAAGTGTAAGTAATTTACATTTCATACTTCATTGTATTTATGCTTCCAGAATCAAATGGAGAAGTCACTTCTTCCTCACTTCTACACCCATGTCATTAGAATTGACTGTACAACCCATTAATTTTCAAGAATGTGCTTATAAAACTAGAGAGCAAGGTCTAAGCTGGGACAGAAATTGCATTATTTTGGAGTGAAATTTCTACCTCTCACACCAAGAAATTTGATGCCATCTGATGACAAGCTAAGAACAGTAAACCAACACATCAATTTTCAGTAAAACTGTCAGAAACCAACTTCCTGAGAAATCCCATTTTAGAGCTCACAATGCTCCAGATTGTTCTCAACAGCAGGAAAATGCTGAGTGTAATTTTCTGAGAGAAAACATTTCCTTGCTGTCATTTCCTTCTGCTTACTCAGTTGTACTCTCTCAAACACTTAACTAGAAATTCTCAGCAAAAGGAATTTTGCTGGCTTTCTCCATTACAGGGCTGCAACCCCCAAACACCTCTGTGAGCACAGGTAATAATTTACCTCCTACAGGAGCCTTGGTTTGGAAATCTCCTGAGGAGGTGCTCTGCCAAAGGGAGCTGTCACAGCCTCTTGTGCAATACATGAGAACAGTCACACTGGGCCAGCTCCTGCCCTGTCACTCAGATGTTTGATCTCAAAGGTTACAAACCAAGGCTTAAGGGAGGATTTTAGAGCCAACCTTGTGTTTGATGTGATCAAAAAATGCTTCTCTAGGCCAGAGTCTCACCGTGAGCACGAAGCCTGGGTGGATCCTTGCAGAGGTGATCTGTTGCTGCTGACTGATGTAAAGGAGGATCCTGTACTGGATTCCACAAGGAATTAGGTAAGGAAAAAGAACAAAAACAGGAACTCAAAATGTCTTCAATTCTAAGGTGCTTTGTCACATGCAGAACCTAAGACTCAGTATTTATTTGTCAAATATACCACAGCAAAAATACTTAACACAGTTTCACAGCACTTATTTAAACTAGTTTATTTTCAAGGGTTTTATTTAGCTGCAGCAACCAAGCAAGTCAAATTCATTGTTTTATAATAAGCAACATGCTTTAATTAATTCCACATTTTTCACAGTTACAGTGGAAAAAGATGGTGCACTAACCCTTCCAGATATAGAACTCACCACACATGGCATCAAACCATCACAGAGTCATTTAGATTGGAAGACACATCCAAGATGATTCCCCCAGCACTGCCAAGGAACATGTCCCCAAGTGCTACATCCACATGGCTTTTAAACCCCTCCAGGGCAGCTGTGCCAGGCCCTGATCACCCTTTTGGGAAAGGCATTTTCCCTAATATCCAGCCTAAAGAAGTTTGTGAGTGTAATTTTTTATCTTTGCATGAGCCTATTGACATAACAGAGTTGGAGGGAGTTTTCCAAGTACTAAACAACACAGATATGAGATTTATTGACATATTTGCCTCTACTAAACATAAACTATTAAGGAAATGTGTTTTTCTTTGTGCACCTGCACTGGACACAGCTCAGTGGTGAACTGGGAGGGACCTGCTGACTGCTCCCAGCTGGATGTGATATCACAAAGGCAGCCTGAGGAAAGCTGGTTCAGCTTCCTTCTGCACTCCCTGTCCTCCTCAGCTGCCCCAGAACAACACAGCTCAACACTTCCCAGATCACTGACTCAGTTACCAAACTAAGATTTATTTTGTTCTTGCCAAAGCAGAAGCAACTTAGTGAGACATGAATGAGGGATATGAAACATCACAAATAACAACACCAGGGATGGGTGAGAATTTTCAAAGTAGCTTTCAAAGATGCCAATTTACTGGGCACCTCAGTTCTGTGTTCTTCAAGGAACACTTGGGAAGGAGAGACGGCTCTGACACCAAAAGAACAAAACTTAAGCAAAGCATCTCTGTATTGCTGGACAGAATTTTACTTTATATCCTTTTCCACCTGCACAAATACGTGATCCCGTTGTCAAAGACATTCTGAATAAATACCAAAATTACTTCCAAAAACATTGTGAACTATTTCAGGCATAAGTTGTAAGAGATCTTACAAACTCATGGACTGCAGGAAAGAAAGATGCCACCAAGGTGGATGGCTGAGCCCCAAGAAAACCCAGGAGGCAGAAAGGCAGCAGGAGAACAAGATCAAAAGCAAAACACCTGGAAAGTTCACAGAAACACCATCTCATCCAGAGTTAGGGAAGGAAGTGTCTCTCACCTCTTTGGCAGCATGGTTCCCCACTACAGCTGCTCCATACTTGCCTTGCTTCAAGTACTGCCCGTTCGTACTGGAAGAAAAAAGGAGACATTCAGCTGCACAACTGTCCCTAACTCAGAATTCTTGAGTTCAGATCCCTTTCCTCAGGCATAAAATGTCAGGCAGCTTTGGTTAGCTTAGAGACATTCCTGATCGCCCACAGGCAAGAGCACACATTGTGGAGTGAGCTGAAAACTGCTCTCACAGACCCAGGGCATCAAACAGTTTTAGTGCTCTCACTCTGCTCATGCCTCAATTCTCAAATGCAAGAACCACAAGCATGTGCCAGAGCCTCCTGAAGCAGTGCACATCTCAGCCCAGCAGCCAGGACACAGCTCCCAAACCCACAACCTGCTCTTTATCTCAGAACTGCCCCACCCAGAGCTGCAGCACAGCAACTGAAACTGCTCTTAAGCAGAAAATTCCATTGCCTCACAGCATTTCTACCATGCAGATATGTCTGAAAACAAGTGTCTCTTGCCATTTACCCAGAAACATCTCCCCTCCAGGGACACAGCAGGTCATGCAGAAGTCACTTACTATCGATAGGCGAGCACTGCCGTGGCCACCAACACCGAGGGGGCTCCTGAGGCTGCTGGTGCCACTGGTGCCTTCTGGGCCTGGCCTGTGGGGACACAGAGCAGGGACAGTGTCAGAGGCACAGCACTGGCTGGGGGCACCACCAGGACATGTTCCTTCCCTCAAGGAAAAATAACTTCAGTAGGAATTACAAAAAAATTAAAAGGTGCATTCCAAAGTCACCCACGGCTGGTTGGAAATCCAGGTGTAGGAGGGCACTGGTGGAAAGCATCACTGAGGAAAACTCAGGGAATTATTTGCTCTGCTGCTCTTTACAAAGGCCCTGCTTCTTCCCACACACACTTGCTGCTGAGTGTGTTCCCCACTCTCAGGCCCAGTTACTCACCAGCTGCTGCCTGACCCTTCTTGGGCTGCTTTGGTGCAGTGAACTGGAAGAATTCATTTCCCGGGCTTGAGACTGTTTGATCCAGGCCAAAGAGAGAGGCTAATCTGGCTCTAGAAAGGGAAATAAAACCATTTAACCTAATTTAACACAGGCATTATACCTAATGAACCCCCTGAACTAGAAGTTGTATCGCATACAAAGCATTTACCATCACTTTAGAAGTAAACAAAGGGCTGCACATTAATTTGCTTTATGCTAATTAACTAGTTTTGAATAGAATTTGTAGCTGAAGGGGTTGGGAAAGTGGTACAATTGTGTTTCATTTCCTCAAAAATCGACTGAAGGTATAAGAACTGAAACTACACCAAAAAAAAAAAAGTTACTTTGAAGCAATGACCAGAACTAGCTTCATATACAATAGCTGATTCTTACAATACCCAAAATAATGTGTGACAGAGAAACCACCATTCAGATCCTGGAGTTTTCTTTAAGTATCCAGGAAACACATACTCCCATTTAGTTTTAAAATGGGAGAAGCTCTCCCAGCTAAGGGCAGAGGGTTCAGTGCTGGAGGTTATTCCTTCAGGAGACATTGTAATTTCTGCTGTTTGTAATTACTGCTTCAAGGCCGGTTACACTCAACCTATTCCTGGTATCACAGGCCAAGGGAATAATTTAAACAGGATGACACCACTGTCAGTGAATTTCCTTCAAAAATATAACTAAATTTTCTATAAAGAGAGAGGAATAGTCTATAAGGGCTGCTAAAGAGAAGCTCTTAGAAGGGGTTGGGGAGTGCACCGAGCTCTTGGAGCGGCAACAAGTCAGCGATACAAAAGCCTGGATGCGCTCCGCACAGCCACGATCCAAGCGAGCGGGTGAACCAACAGCCTGGGAGGAGCCGGCGCCGGGGGAGCAGCCCCAGAGCGGCACTGACGGACCTCCCACCCACCCTATTTAATGTTAACACCGAGTTCTCTGCCCTGGCCACCCCGGAGCGGCTCCGGCGGGTCCCCGGGCGGGATCTCAAACCTGACACCCCCGGGCACACCGGGCCGGACCCTCCTCGGGCTGTCCCCACACCGCTCCCGCGGCGGGACAGGCGCGGGGCACCGCCCGGGGCACCGCAGGAGCACAGCCCGGCGCCGGGCCCGCTGCACAGGGGGCGGCCCGCCCGCCCCTCACCGCTGCGGGCCTTCACCGGGGCCACGGCCCCGCGGCCTGCCCGCGCCGCCGCGCCCTCCCGGCGGCGGGGAGGGGCTCCCGCCGCGCCCCCGGCGCTCACCCGCTGGCCGGGGACAGGAAATCGGCGTCGTCCTCCTCCGCCGCCGCGAACATCGCCAGCGAGCGCCGGGGCGGGGACGCGCGGGAGGCGGCGGCGCTTCACGGAGCGGCGGCACCGGCACGGGGCGGGGCGGGGCTGAGCAACGTCACGGGGGCGGGGCTCCAGGGGCGGGGCTTAACGCCACGGAAGATGACATGTCATGGGCGGGGCCTCCATGGACACGTCATGGGGCGGGGCTTAGGGGGCACGGCGGAGGGCGGGAATTCCAGGGCTGCCGGTAGGGGCGGGACTTATGGAGGCCCGGAGGGGGCGGGGCTTGGCGCGGGGCGGAGCGAGGGCCGCGGCTCGTGGCGGTCGCGCGGTGAGTGACGGGCGCGCTCTGGGGTGTGGGGGGGGCTCGTGCCCAGCGCGCCCCCCCCGTCCCGCCTGAGGGGCGCCATGGCCGCCCCCCCCCTCCCCTCAGGCCGGGACACGGGGGGCGCCGAGGGGATGGGCAGCCGTGGAGGTGCGGGGCGAGCGCGGTGCGGTGCAGGCAGCGCTCCCCGCGCTCCGGGGGACGTGCCCGGCCCTGTCCCCCTGCGGTTCCCAAGGTGACAGCCGGGCCTTGCCGGGAGGGAGCCGTGTCCGCCGGCGCTCCGGGCTGAGCAGCGGGCCCGATGGCTGCGCTGTGGGTCCGTGGGGCTCGCAGGGAAGGCTGGGGACACCGGGCACTGCTGTGCTCCAGGTTCGGTTCTCTATGCCCAGGGATAGCAGCGCTGTGCTCTTAAACAGCCGAATAGTTCTTGCGTGGATAAACCTCTGAGCCGCCCCTCCGAAACAGTTTCCCACGTTCGCCTCGTATCTTGAGAAATACACCTTTTTGTTGGTTTGTTTAATGGGTTTTTTTGTGGTGTGTTGTGGTTTTTCTGTGTTTTTCCCCCTCCTGGAAAGCTGGTATCTTTATGTGCTTTGTGAGACTGACTGGCTTTGATTTCACCTTAGATCCAACTGATGTTGAAATGCAGGAAAGCAATGTGCAGGAGGTCAGAATTGCAATAAGAGTTGATATTTCCTGGCTTTGGATATTTGCTGGCACTGGTTGGAAATTTGTACTGTCAGTTACTGACTGGATGTTTGAGCAGGAATTTGCCAGGTCTGCTGTGGACCTGAGTTTGCAGTAATTCAGGAGTTTATTGCTGTGATTGAGATATCATTGATTCCACTTCTAAAGGGAGAAGATAAAGAGAAGTGTTAAGCAGCTTTTATATTGCAGAATGTATGATGAATTTAAAATGAAACTTGGAAAGGGTCAGAATATTATCTATTAAAAAAAACCAAACAAACGGACAAACGAAAAAAAAACAAAAAAACAAAAAAACAACCCACAATAATTTGATGTAAATTTCTGGTGGAGATTGTTCCAACCTTGGTAAGGCAGGTGGGCATGAGCTTCCTTCCAGTGGGAAATGAGCCTGCTCTGGGATAACTTGAGGCCATTCCCTCAGGACAGAGCAGAGATTGGAGCTGCCCCTGAGTTCTGGCCTCAGTTTCCCCTTCAGGATGAACAATCCCAGTGCCCTCAGCTGCTCCTCCTGTGGCCTTTTCAGACCTTTCACAGTCTTCTTAGCCCAGTGTTGTACCTGTATGTATTTCCTATTTTTTTTGGGATGCACTGGCACTGGCCAGTTTTAATGCCAGTGTGGTGGGGAAGAGGCTGTAGCATCACAACTTAGCCACTTGTCCTTTTTTAATTTAAGCTTTCTTCACACCCCTCATCTGTACTGGAGTGTGCAGTGGGCTTGTAGTTCCACACAGTTCCCAGGCAGAGGCCAATTCTGCCTGTTTGTGCTCGAATTCCAAGCTCCAGAATGCTTAGTCCTGCTTTTTGTGCCCAGGTGGATGAAACTCTCCTCACAAGTGTTTATTAAGTTGATTTTCAGTCTGTTTGATCTCAACTTGCCTCTGCTTGAGCCTGAGGTCAGTAAAGCTTTTCCAGGATTTTTCATGAGTAACAATATGGCATCTTATAGGGTAAGTTAGGATCCCAAATCCTGCCATTTATGATGTAATGTTTCCTGAGGCTTTCATCAGGCTTTGGACTCTGCATTATTTTTTCCCATCCTTTATTAAAAAGGGGGCACTGGGAATAATGTGTGAATGTTGCTGTTTAAATGAAGATTGGTTTTGTAGCTAAGGATTTGTTGGTGAAGCTGCTGTACAATACAAAATTAAAGTGATGCTTTTTGCTACAAACACAAAAATTGTTGCAATAGGGAGGTTTTTGCTTCTGCTGTCCTCCCCCCAGAAATAAAGTACTGAAAATATAAGAACTGGCAGGAGTTGCAGTCTCCCACACAACTTTGTGTTGAGAGCAGAGGAATTTTGTATAACCATTTCCTACTGAGAGCTGGCTGCTTCTCATTTCATACCAGATTTCTCATCTAGGCCAGGTTGTTAACTAAGATGGGAATTAGGATAGTTTCTGTCAATAGAGAGGATAAATTAAATCACCTTTCCAAGTCACTTTTGCTTTTAAATTTTAAAGGACAAGATTTGTAGGTTTGGTTTTTTTTTTCAGTTTCTTTGTTTTGGAAAGAGGTTTGGGGGAATTTTTCACTTTTCCCTCCACGATGCAACTTCAAGATTTGGATTAGTGAGATACTCTCCCTGAACAAAAGCTTAATGCCTGAGAAGGGAGGGCAATGAGAATAATCTTTTGCAGTTTTATATTAGAAGTAAATGACAAAATCTACCATGTTCACACAGTGAGTTTTGAGCAGGGCCCTGAGGAGTTTCCTTTCAGCTGGTTTGTTTTCCAGTCAGACATGAAGTCCAAGAGAAGACAAAACTTTTTGTTCTTTCAGCAAAATTGAACTATTTCTTCTTTCCTCCGTGGTTTCTCTGTTTGGTATGAAGACCCTTCTACCCACCAGAAAGCTGCCATGGCTCTGCAGAGCTTCCCTGCCTGGCCTGGAGGTCACCTGGAAGTGAGCAGGAGCCTGCAGCAGAATTTTGGGAAGTTGAGCTGAAGCACTTTGCCAGTGTGAACTCCCCAAGTCTGCCACTTGTGGAAATCACTGGGAGTCTTGGCAATTTTTTCTTAGGGAAGGATGAAAAAGACTGAATCTAGTTTATGTTGTTTTTCTCTAGAAAATCCAATCTTAGTTAATCTACTCCATTGCCTTTTGTTTCAATCTAATTTTCTGGAAATGTTCCCAATCAGGTCCCAATCAGGAGAACATGATGCCAGTGATTTTTTCATTAACCTTTTTTTCATCTGAAAGCTGGAATCTGCAAATGCAGAGGATAATGGGACTAGTTATTGTAAACAAATTAAATTCTATTTTGGTATGTTTTCTAAAGCCTTTATTTTGTTGGTCCTGGGATTAGACTTTCCTGGTTTAGAAGCCAGTCTAGAAGTAGGGGATTGTGATGAAATAGCTCCTTTTTAGTTTTCCTTTTTTATTTTTACAGTTTTTAATGTCATTTCCCATTGTCTTTTCTTCCCTGTGTTATCAGTTCATATCTTCAAGGGTCTTCAGCTGATTTCCAGTGGCACTTCCAACTGTGATTGCAGCCAGAAAAATGGCTTTGTTTCCCGCTCTTTTCCTCTCTGTGGTTATAATCTTAGAAAAATCTCAGATTTGCTGTATCACAGATGTAAATGTCATTTATACTCTGCTGAAGAAATTACAAACATATAATCTTTTCACTTTATCCACATGACTAGAGCAGTCCATGGTAGCTCTAGAGCACAGACCAAAGGCTGTGATTGAGGCTCTTCTGTTCTCACTGCTTGTTCAGCATGTCCTGAGAAGCTGGGAGAAAACTGGGAACAGAATGGAGGAGTTCTGGCATGGAGCTCACAGTGAGTGCCCCAAGCTCTCCTGAGACTGTGGGAGAGCCACTTGACTTCCATAAACCTTCTTTTCCCACACTTACTCATTAGTTATCACAGATTGAGATCTCATTACTCTGATGAAGGTACAGGAGCTTGGAATAAGAGCTTTGTGATATATTTAGCTGATCTTTTGGCTAACCTGGATAAGGGGAACCTTGGCAGTCTTGGCACTGCATCTGTAAGGGGAAGGAGTTCCTGGCAAATGCACTTTGAGGTGTTTTTCACATTAGAGACAATATAATCTGTAGGATTAAGCAGTGCTTTGAGGCCACCTGTGAGGTGCAGTGCTCATCTGAGCTAATGCTGTGAGCAGACTGGCTGGCCTGCCCCAGGGAGCTGGGACAAGCAGCTCCTGGCAAGGGATCCAGCTGCAGCCTCCCTGGGGAGATCTCATTGCTGTGACCAGCCTTGCCTGATTCTGTGATTGCTGGCTGCTCTCAGTGCAGTGGGGCAGTGGAGGGACAATGGCAGCACCAGTGCCGCCCTGGCTGGGCTCTGCCAGAGGCTGGGCTGGGAGCCAGGGGTCCCATTGGCCACTTGCTTCCCCTGTTAACCTTCCCTGCTCCCAAAGGCATTCAGACAGCTCATTGCCACAGCTGGGCTGCATTTCCCAGCTTGATTCTTTTACTTGGGGAGGGAAAACGCTCATAAATGTGGAGCAGACTCAAAGGCAGTGCTCCCAGTAGGAGCCATCCCAGTTCCCTGTCCTGCAGCCAAGGGAGGTCACCAAGTGCTGCCCTCGGTGTGGCTCCGTGGGTAAATCAGCCCTTGTACATCAAAGTGATTGGGGAAGTGGGAGCACCGGGTCCCGAGGGACACACCCAGCCTCGGGGTCCTGTGCAAGTGAAATGCAGTCAGTGTTGGTCTGGTTTTCTTGGCTCCTTGTTTGTCTGAGCTCCTGGTCTGATGGATTTGACAAGAGGCTGAGTCACAATTTCTGGGTTTGCTGCCAAGAGGGCTTTATATAAATCAAGTTACCATTGGCTTTGGTGCCCTTCATTAACTTGGGGTAAGACATTATCTCATGAGGATGTGTTGAACTTTAGTGTTGAAGGTGGTGTCAGGTGAGGCTGAAGTGTGCTGGAGAAGCATGTTATAGATACTGTCAGGCTGGAACCTGAACAGCTGCAAACAAAGTTGGGAGTTCCACAGCTGCCCTCACATTCCTGTTATAGGCTTGGTTATACCTGTAAAGCCCTTTTTGTGCTCCTTTCATAAAAGGCACAGAGCAGTGTCTATGGGATATCCTTCTGTATGGGTGGTAAAGCCTAATGCACTTGACTCTGATTGTTTTGCTTCTAGTTTAAGAAAATTACTTGGCAGCAGGCTGACTTTCCTTAATTTTCTGAATTCCTCAAGTAAAACCCTCCAGGACATCACAGCAGGATCGTGTGCACTGCTTGTCAGTTAATCCTGTTTTGTGTAACTTGCTTGAAACCACAGTCCCCACCACGAGGCCCCTTGTGTTGCAGGGCACAGCACAGCTGTTCTTGCACTTTTTCTGCTTTGTCCCTTTTTTTTTTTCCCATAGCAATTGTTGGCTCCAGCTTTCCAAGCAGAGCCAGTTACCCTGACAGGGTTTGTCTTGGACACAGTGTTGAAGAATTTCTGCACAATTGATGATTTATCTGCCTTGTTATTTGATTCTCTCATCCTAATGCTCCTGAAAACTGGCTGATAGCTTTGAAAACATCACATTTTTTCATTATGGGGCAGATAGAGTCACAGGGTAATTTAGGTTGGAAGGGACTCTAAAGCTCATCTTGTTCCACCCCCTGCCATGGGCAGGGACACCTTCCACTGTCCTGAGTTGCTGCAAGCCCCATCCAGTCTGGGCTTGGACATTTCCAGAGGATCCAGAGGCAGCCCAGAGATCTCTGGGTACCCTGTGCCGGGGCTTCCCCACCCTCCCAGGGAATAATTTCTTCCTAAAATCTTGCCTAAGCCTGCTCTCTCTCAGTTTAATACTTAAATACTAAAATAAGCTATGCTTGCTTTGTTAGAATATTCAGAAGCAAGCAAACCACTAATTTATCTCATAGAGATATGAATGTTTGAAATGTGTTTTGGTTAATGTGTTGGAAAGTAATCTCTGCAATGCACTTAATCAGATCAGGGAGTTCTAAAATCACTTTGCACTTGTGCAAGGATATCGTGAGGGAGACTCAGGGACTGCTTTTGCTGCTCTGTGGATCTCTGTGTGAGCATCCCAGTGCTTGGTCTGGTCCTAAGCTAATCCAAGCAGTAGTTAATGATTAGCCTTTGATATAGATAATGATGTGCTTGTCAGCATTATGTGAGGGTTGAGAAACTTTGATCAGTCTCAGACTTGCTGCTTCTCTGGAGAAAAAGGCTCTGCTGGAGTCAGTAGATGGAAAACCTGTCTCTGGAAGAGTAAGTACTCAGCATTTTCCACCTCTGAATCATTTCTGCTTTGGATTAGCAGCTCTGTGGCTGTCCAGGGGTTTGAAAATGATGAAGAGGCCAGCATTCAAAGCTCTTTCCCGGAGTGTTTTTTGTCACTCTTGGGAAACTTTTTGATGATTCTTGTTCTGGCTTTCCATGCCCTACAGCCATGGCCCTTCCTGTCAGAAGGGTGTCACGAGGCCAAGGCTCTTCCAAAGATAGGTTCCTGTCCAGAGAATTGACTTGATTGCTCTTTTCCTTTCCTTCATACTGGAGATCTTCTACCTTGCTGAGATTGTATTTTCAGTGACTCAGTAATTTCAATAATGCTTCCAATACTTCAGTTGCATTTTCAAGAGGAGGATGCTCAGTTCCATGGACTGGGGCTATGAATTTGTTCTCTGAACCCTTACAAGTATTTGCATCTCTGCCTAGAAGCTGTTTATGTGTCACTGTGTTATCCACTTGCTGTTTGCCAAGATCATGGATCAAGGGTAGGAAGGTGCCTCTGGTGATGGATATTTGGCCTTAACCATCTGCCAAAGCAGAGATCGACTTCCTGGGCTTAATTAAAAACCCACTGGAATGGATTTTGCCAGGGGTGACCTGAGTTCTACCTTGTATTTTGCCCATGAACAGCTTGAGGCTTCTCAAAACAAGTTGGAGGCACAAAATAATTTGATTCTTGGCTGTGGTAGAACGGGTTCCTGTGTTGAGGCACAGTCATGGATGGTGCAAAATGAAATGGACACATCCATTTCTCCTCTGCAAGAAAAGGTATTTTTCAAAAAGTCAGTCTTGTGAGCTCTTAGGTCTTTGATTGAAGCCTGCATTTCAAAGGTGACCCTGACAGGCCAGAGCAGGAGCTGGAAATGGCAGGTTATCCCAGCAGGAGCTGACATCAGCTTGTGGCTGCTGAGGCAGTGTTTGACACAGGCTGGAATGTGGCAGCTCCAGGGAAGGGGAATGGTTCAGTGAGCACCTTAAAACGCTGTGTCTGCACATGGACACACTTCTGAGGGTAATTACACACAAACTGCTTAAATGTGAAAAGAAGGGAGTGCAGTGGAATTGCTCTGCAAGGACACTTTCCCATGTGGTGCAAGGTGATGTGTGCCTGGCTGTACTGACATGAGAAAATGTGTGTGAATTGCTCAAACCAGTGTGTCTCACATAATACATGTGGAATGGCCTCCTAAAGATTAACCAGGAGTTTTGGAGTGTGGTTTTCTTGTTTTTCAGATTCTCAAAACACCTGAAAGTCAGTTCAGAACTTGAACAAGTGTTGCCTTTTCTGGGTTAAGTCTGATTGTAATGTTGAAAAGCAGCCAGAGAGGGAAAATGAGCAGTGTGAAAATGGGCAAGTAGGGTAAGATGTGGGAATCTCCTGTGGATCACGTGTGCTGGACTCCCTTTTATGAGGCCTCCAATAAACCAGTGCCGTCCACTTATTGCCTTCAGGTTTAATTTTACCTGCATGGGACAAAGGTATTTATGCTGTTGCAAGATAAGGTCTGTAAAAGAGGTAATAACATCTGTAATCCTTCACCTGTATTAATGACCCACTAATGCACTTCTGGGATACATTGAGTCACTTTGGCTCTGAGGAAACCTGTGCTTCCTTTCTTGGGAATGCATTTTTTGACTCTGCTTTCATTTTATGTCTCCTGAGATTATTTTACAATTTTACAGGGTGTAAGGCTTGAAGACACCATAAAATCAATCTGGTCAGAGCTGTTTATGCTGTGTGGCCTGGTGTGTCCTTCCCACTCCAGCAAACCATGGAGCCATGGTTTATCAGCATCAACTTGCAACTAGTTCCCTGTTCCTTAGGGAGGGAATGCTTCTGCATGTGGCCACTGAACAGCCAGAAGCAATAATCTGTGTCCTTACCCTGGGAACAGACACATTTCTGTGGGAGACAGGCTCCTTTCCATATGTACAGGTGGTGCAGGAGGTGTTGAATGTGCAGGAGTGTGGATGCTGAATTAGTGAGCATGATAAAGAACCTTGTATGCAAATGGTGAGGTTTGTTTTTGTTTTTTCATTTGAAGAGAAAACATCTCACTTCATTTAAAAAGTGCCTGCTATAGCAGAGGAATACATGCTAGAAACTGTTGTTGATTAGGGCTTATGAAATAGGAAGTGAAATTTTCCACTAGGCCTGGTTTTTCTAAGGAAGCAGAAGTTGTCTAATATTACAGAATGCAAGATGGGGTTCCAAATAGTAATATATTTTTCTATTAAAAAGTTTTTGAAGAGTTTCACAAGGCTCAGGACTCTGTCCCATTTGTTCTTAGCCTTCCCTGAGGCAGAAGGATGGCTCCTGCTCTCTGGCCATATGGATCACATCTCCTGGTCACCATTCCTGGGTTTGGTTGTGTAACATCTGAGCAAAAACCAGCACTGAGGATAAGGAAGTATCTGTTTATTCAGGAATGATGTAATCTTGGAAATATGGGTCACATGGGCCTACTTTTCTGTCTCCTCTTCCTAGTGCTGCCCCATGTCTCCTCAGTGCTCAGGATCCTTGGTTGTCCTCAGCTGACCAGTGAGTGCTGGGAGTTTTTAGCAGGAGTTTCCCAGGTGACTCCTGGCTGAGCACCACCCACCCTCCTGCTCCTCCATCTCAGCACAGCTCTTACTGCCCTGGCCTTTAGCCATTCTGCCTTATGTCTGCCTGAACCTCCTCCCTTCCTGCCAGGTTTCTCCTCCCTGGCTGCTGAATCCTGGCGACTTCATGACCTGGATTTGTGTTACTGTGTTCCTGTGCCATGCCCTTGATGATGTGAGGAAGAGAGGTGAGGCTCTGATGGTGTGGCCTGCTGTCTGCAGACCTGGCTCATGGCTTCAGAAGGCTCTGATGTGCACAGGAAGTGCTGAAGTGCTTCTGTAGATGCCTCCTGAGGATTGCCTTTGATGGAAACTTGTCAGTTCCAGCTCTGAATTCATGCTGGCATAGGCTGTCACCTCTTGTATGTCACCTCTTCCTGTGCTCATGGTGGAACTGAGCTCACCTGCACTGCCAAGGCAAGGGCTGGGAGGTGGCCAGCACAAGCAGAGGGTGTTGCAGGATAGGAGAGGGTTCAGGATGGGAATGTTAAGTTGGAAGCCTGGACTGGCTGCCTGGTCTCAGCTCATTGGAGACAGTCAAGGATCACTCCTGGATCTCTGTGCAAAGCTCTGTGTGTGTTCCAGGTGTTTGCACCTGGGCTGGCTCAGACTTCTCTGCAGAAATGAGTCTACAGCCAGGAAAGGGCTGGCAAGGACTCCTCAGTTTTGCCACACTTCTCACCAGGATCCTCCTTTGACTGCTTTGTCAGCTCCTGGAGTTTCAGTATGACTGAGGAAAGTGCTTGACCACAAGGGAGGCTCAGCCTGACTCCCCATTATTTTGTTACCTGTACACAGCTCTTGCCAGCATTTCTCAGCCTTTCCTCTGATGTTACCAGACTTAGAGTCTGAGGTTTTGTGCTCTGCAGGGTTGTTTTCAGCTGCTTTTCACTCCATTTGGCCCGTGGGTAATGACATGGTGTGTACTTCACTTAATGAAGTTCAGTGCATTGTCGTGTAAAGAACAATCTGTTCTGGGTTATTTTTTCTTCTTGTTCAAAGATTACAGATTTCCTGAGGCGTCTGCAGAAGCTGGGAGATTAGGAATGACCGTCCCCTTTAGGGAAGCCTCTAACAGAGGGTGACCAGACAAGTTTGCTACGAAAACAAACTCCATCAAAGGGCCATTATTGTAGCCATGCTGAGAGGAAGAGCTCTGGCCCCTCCTCGAGTCATGGGGATTGTGCTGAGTGGCTGTGACCAGCTTTGCTTTAGTTGTACAGCTGAGGGATGCTTTGATTCAGGGCAGAGGACAGGACCTTAAGGATTAAACATATGCTGATACTTCATCATCTTGTTTTAATCTTCATTTGAATTAAACATTAATTAATGCATATAACTGCATCAAGCTGCCAGATGATGTGGTGCAGCTCTAGGAAGCTTGTGTGAGCTGGAATAGTCTGGAACTGGAGCACTGTCTGGGGTTTTTGCTGTGTCTGTGGGTGCTGTGTGATGTTCCATGTGGAGGGGGCAGCCTGAGCCTTGGGGACACAGCAGCCCAGTAAAGAGAGGGACAAACATACTGGTACAAGAAACACCTGTGTGGGTGATGTGGTTTTGCTTCATTCTCCTCCCACATCCTGCCTGTGGGGTTTGTCAGGATCACCTTAATAATTGTCTGTCTCAGCCTGGACAAATCCCATCAGCTGTGGGCATGGCTCATGGACAGCAGAGTGGTTTTGATGTGCCAAAACTTTGTCATTCCCTTCAGCATCCACAACAGTGCTGTAATGGTTCCAGCTGGGATCCTCAGTGGAGGTGATGGCAGAGATCAGATCTGTGTGGATTTCTCCCCTCACAAAACATGGAAACCCTGCACATCATTTTAAAATCCCATTCTTTGCCTGTGTTGTGCATTCCAGCTGGGAGAGCTGGGCTCTGGGTGCTCCCAGCTTGGCTGCCTGTCCCTGCTGACTGCTTCCATCCTGGCAGGTCACAGGCTGCCCAGGCATTGTCCCCTTTTGAATCTGAACACAAGATGTTGTCTGCAGCCCTGCTCAGCTCTTGCTTTGCCCATTATTCTCCACTCCCTGCTCTGCAGCCTCTGGCATCTCTGGCTGGACACCCTTCAGAGTGCCTGTGATCCTTCAGAAGTTCTGAAGCCTGTGAACAGTTCAGCCTGCTCCCAGGTAGACAGGGAGGATGTGCCCTGTGCTACACTGTGTGTTCCTCCCTGGCTCTGCTGATCCAGTTTGGATCCAGCATGCTTCCCTGATCAGGGACAAGCCCCAGGAAATCCAAATTTGTACAGCCTCACCCTCAGTGTGTGCTGGAGCTCCTGAGCTGTGCCCTTCTCTTTCCCTTTATCCAAACCCCTTCTGGTGTGTAGAGCTTTTGTGAAGCCTTAAACTTCTGGGAAAAGCTTTAAGATGAGACTCTAAGGTGGTGAGGCAGTACCAGGGCAAACCACAGTTCTACTGTGAGCTCAAAACATTCCTTGAGTTCTTAATATAGCTCTAAGAGTTCCTTCTTCAGGAGTTGTGCAAGGGAAGAACAGAGGTGTGCAATTAAGTGTGCTGGGCACAGCACAGTCCCTCCCTGTGTCTCACTGCCAGCCTGGGGTTGCTGAAGCTGCCTGGGAGAGTTCCAAGGGGAATTTTCACACTGGGAAACAGCAGTGTGTATCTGTGACACGTGTTCTGCTGCATTACTGAAGAATGTGCTGTTTGTTCCCTGTGTCTTTAAAGTGTATCTTTACAGCTTGGCCCAGGGGCCCTGGCTGCCATTGCTGGGTGCTGCTGCAGCATGAACAGGTGGAATTGGTTTGTCCCCCAGCTCTGGAGCTCTGCCTGGGGTCCTGGAAAAATCACAAGTCCACCCATTTGGAAAGGAAGCAGTTAAAGTAGAAAAGTTTGCCAGGAAACTGACTAAACTAAAAGCAGTGCTTAGGTCTCCTGCTGACGAGCTGAGTGGAGCCCACAGCCAGAGCCAGTGAACAGAGCTGCAGTGTCTGCAGGCTGCTGCTTCCCTCCCACTCCATTTACAGCACTGCTAAACAAAAAAGGGATTGGCCTTGGGACCACAAGCTGGGAGCCAGTGGAGCTGGGTCTGCCAGGGGCACTGCTGTAAGTAGAGCACCAGGAACTCCTGGGTGCCTTTTCCATTCCTTCTGTGTTTTTTCTGTAGCATCCCTTTGTGTCTTGCAGCACTGAGCCATATGTGATATGTAAGCAAGAGGTCTTTACTTTTCCAGCTTGTATTTTTAATAATTTTCCTTTGGCTTTCTTTTAGCAACTTTGATTTTAATTCATAGTAAGTATTACCAAGTCTTTGTTCAGAAGAGAGGGACCTCCTGACCCTGGATTGTTCTTGTTGTCAGAGGTGTTGGTGGAGAGATGTGCTGAGAGGAGTCAGGAGGGTTCCTGTGCTGGCCACTGCAGCAGCACCCTCTCTGTGGGACAAATAACTGCCCTAAAGGAGACTAAAGAGGGGATTTTTAAGGCTCTGGTCCTTTTGGGCAGAGTCAGTGGAATCTTATTTCTTGGGTTTTCTGGACTGGTTTGGGAAAGATGTTTAGAAGGAAATAGTTGATGCTGTAATTGGCATTGATTTATGGCTCCAGTGTTAATCCTGTTGGATTTTTGATTTGGAAAGGGGCTTAATTCCCTCTGGAACTATCTGAGCTGATTGTAAAATACTTTCTGGGAGCTTGGTAGATCCTTCCCATAGTGTGTCCTGTTTCTGTGCACGTCCTGTGTTTCTGCATTGAAAGGTGTATTTTCCTTGGGTGTTTGCCACAGGAAAAACTGTGATTTGCTGTGAAGTTGCAGGACTCTGGATGAACACAGCAGAAGCAATAGATTGGGAAGCTGGGGAGGGGGTTATGTGTAAGGGCAGTGATTTTTGGCTGAGACCTGCTTGAAAAGACTTCTCTGGCTTTAGCATCAGATCCAGCTTGTTTACCTGCACTTGTGTGTGCCCTGCCACCCCTTGCCTGTCCTCCCCTTCTCTGTGCCCTGGAGTTGTAAACGTGGCCTCCTGGTTTGTGTGAGGTGAGCAGTGGTTTGGTGTTGGTAGAGGGTGAGGTGAGTCCTGCCAGATCCTGCTCCTGGCTGCACCTGTCCTGATCCAGCCTGGTTTCAGAGCTGCCATGGTGGCACTGCAGGGCTGGGACAGAAACCAGCCTGCCTGAGGTCCTGCTTAAAGAAAGAGAAGTTCTGTCTGGAGCTCTGGGTCTTGCAGTTTTCCTTAAAAATCTGAGGGGTTGTGAAATGGAGACTGTGGCTTCTCTCACCTGGGGCAACAGCACTGAGAGAGAAAGAAAGAAGCCCTGGAGGAGAATTTCCTCATTCCTCTCTCCTGTTCCACCCTGTTTGTTTTCTTGGGCAGTAGATTACTGCACAGCACAGAGAATCACTGTGTGTGTGCCCCTTGTGACAGGAACACCCTGGGGTCTGTCCCCCTCAGGTGTTCAGAGCACCTGAGCCTGGTGCAGCCCTGGGCTGTGGCACATCCCTCTCCAGGGCTCCATGCTCAGGAATCCACTCCAGCCTCTCCCTCCCCATGCAAACATGGAGCAGGCAGCAGCCAGAGACCAAATCACCCATTCAGGCAGAAATAGCTGCTGAAGGGCTGCCTTTGTACAAGGCTAAACCTATTGAAAGAATTTACAGCAATAGAAACTTGTAGGGGGGTGGATTTTTTTTCCTTCAGGTCTGGAGTCAGCCTTGTGAAAGCACCACCTTTTTGTGACACACAGAGCTGCACATCTGTCAGCTTGTTCCTCAGGAGCTGTGCAAACCAAGCAGGGATTTGCAGCTTGGAATGTTAGACACCCATTAACCTGCTGCTGCCCTATGTATTGTTTTTTACCTCGAGGCTTAGGTGGAGATCTCCTAAGTTGTAAAACAGAGTCTGATTGTCCACTGGAACTGATTTATTTTTAAACAGAAATTTCTCCACCGTTTGCTACCTTCAGTGACACAAAACACAGCTGAATGTGGCTCAGGTGAGGTTATTTCCTCTTAAGCTAGTTAATGCCCCATCCCTTCAGGATCTCATGAAATGTCCTTCAGTGTTGGGTGACTGCAGCAAGGGCTTGGATTTGGTGTTAAGCCCTGGGATAGCACGTGAGGCTCTATCCAGATGAGCCTCAAGCTTGCCCTTTGTAACCTTATCAAGGCCTGCCCAGCCACAGGCAGCCACTCCTGAGCACCTGACCATGTTCTTTGTTCCCACAGAGTAAATATCCTGAGAACACATCAGTGTGTCTCCCTTTCTGCAGACAAATGATGATTAGTGAGAAGGAAAGGAGTGAAAAGCTGGACACAGCCCAGCCACAAAGGCAGTTTTTCATCTGGTAACCAGCCAGAGCTTCTGTGGAGCCTTTTGGAACCTGCTGAGCTTGGCAGGAGTGTGAAATCCTAAAAGGAATAAATAATCATTGGGCAGTAGTTGCTGGTGAGGATGTTGCCAGAGCTCCAGGAGCGTTTGGACACCAGGGATGGACAGGGGGGAGTGTTGGGGGGTCTGGGCAGGGACAGGGGCTGCACTGGGTGATCCTGGTGGGTCCCTCCAGCTCAGGGTATTCCATGGTTCTGTGATTCCAGATTTTGGCTGCAGGAGAGGGGAAGTTCTTGTGTTACGTCTTTCCTCTCAGCACATTTACCTTTGATCCTGTGGGTAAAGCACTTGGGCTATTCTTCCTTCCCTGATGCAAAAGACAATTTGAAGTTTGTGTGTCTTGGCAGAGGATTCCTTTCCCAAGTGTTTGTATTTTGGGATTGCAGTTCTAGAGCCTGAACAGGATAATCTTCCATTCTGCACTTACCCCTTGGTGAAGTTTTTCTGTGTCAGCTGAGCTACTGCTTGCATTGTTCTCTCTCCTTTTTACCTCCCCACAAACATTTTTCTGTCCTCAATATTTAAGCACAAATCAGGGACAAAGTGAGCTCAAAAATATTAGCAGAAATATGGACAGAGAATTCATTCTGCTTTAGGCAGTGCCACTGGATTCCATGACAAGTTACTTCACAGAGGATTATTGTGAGGTTGTCTGATGAAATAAGAGATGGGCTACAAACTTCACCAGCACAGAGATGCAGAACATCTATGCAACATCTGAGCTATGGGTTCCTGATGTCGCTTCTTGGTGCTTCCCTGCATTATTTAATTTCAGTATCTGCTGAGTGTTACTTCTGTCTTTCTCTTGAGTTCCTCCCAGCACTGCTGGCTTAGTTTCTTTACCTTTCCCAAATCTTTAATTCCTCTCATTGCTCAGTTTCATTTAACCCCAAAGCCCCTGGATATCCCCAGTCTTGGAGGCTCCACAGGGCTGCACTGGCACTGGTGTTCTGGGCCAGCAGTGACCCCAGCACAGGGTCACTGTCACATGCTGAGCCAGCTCCTCCACTGGCTGCTTTTCAGGGTTTTATTTGCTACTTTCAGTTTAGAAAGCTCTTCTAGTCTCATTTCCTCTCTTCAATCTAAATATAGCTGTGCCTACCTGTTTAAGCACCGTGCTGCCTTTTGGCTTAAAAATCTGAAAAATCACACCTGTAAGCTCTCCTGTTGATTTTTGTGGAAGGAAGTCTGTCTCTCATTTCTTTCTAAACTTCAATTTGATGAAGTGTCTGAACTTTGCTTTTTATTTCCCTTGGTTTTACTTCAGTGCAGGACTGGAGTGGGAGGGGACAGAGGATTCCAGGCAGGGTCCAGCTGGACAGATGCTGTGCTTTCAGGACTGACTGGTATTGCCAGGTTATTTTCTCTCTTATTGCTGTTTTTACCCTGATGATTTTCATTTCCCACCAGCAGTTGCCAGCCCAGGCAGTGCTGGGGCAGAATGCAGCAGCCATGACCACAGGTAACCACAGGGGGTTATTTTTATTTATTTTTTTAGTGTGTCCAGATATCCCTGATTTGTTGTAACCAGATTAAGGATTGAGACTGGCAGCCTCTTGAGTGTTTCTCTCACTGTGGGTAATGTGATTAAAGGGGAGATGTGGCAATGTAAAGCTCATGGAAATGAAATTGGATTGCCTGTAGCAGTTGCAGACCTTTGCCTGGCAGTAGGTCATGTACCAACTAACACAATTTCTGTGTTCCCAATAAAATGTATAACTGTCAATTAAGAGAAATCTTGTGATCTGATCCTTTAGTATATGCAATTTAAAGTGGTGCTTGTGACTTTTTTGCCTCTTGCAAGACTGCACTTGGGAAGGGGCTCTGGTTTTTTCCTCATGTAGATAAGAAATGTTCCTTTATGCTGAGCACTTGCCCCAGGTGCCATCTCAATCAAATTAGGCTGCAGGGGGACACACCTCCTTTAAAGTGTCCTGCTGTGTGCTCTCTGTAGCCAGAGCAGGACCATGAGGAAGCTCCAGCAGTTCTCAGTGGCTTGGAATATCTTCTTGTGCAGCAGCAGTAAAGAAACCACATTCTGTTTAGAAAAAGGCTTCATTTTGTGTTTGTTTTTCAGGGTCCCACTTTTCTATGTGCCTTTTTGAATCTCTCTGTCCTCAAGATGTCTCACCACATGAACAGCTCCATGCCAACATCACATCCTGCTGAGCATCACCACCCCACCACGGCCCCGGGACACGGGCACGGGTCGGACATGATGATGATGGTAAGTGAAGTCAGAATTAACCAGAGAGCTTTTCCTTGTCTAGTTCAGAGTAACTTGTCATCTTAAAGACTGTGCTCTTGAGAACTAGGAGTGAACCTGAGCTTTGGAAGGTAGGAATCCATCCAGGTTAAACCCACATGCCACTGTGGGTCTCTGGAGTGAAGGAGCAGCATGAGGAATACAGAGCAGAAATGGATTTCAGAGCTGAGGATCCTTTGGCAAAAAAAATCCTTTCTTGCAAAAATCTTTCCAGCAGCCAGCCTGCTGTCTGCTCTGCAGCCAGCTAAGGGCAGAAATGCAAAGCAAGAGTTTTCCTGCAGGAAATGGGTGGGTGGAGGTCTCCAGGCTGGCAGGGAGAGCCCCAGGCAGCCCAGAGAGCATTGCCCAGCAGTGAGGGGCTGTGCTGAGCTCCCTCTGTGCCCTTCCCTCCTGAGCTCTCAGAGCACACTGGGTTTGGGCAGCACAGCACTGCCAGAGCTCTTTGCCATCCTGGCATTAAGGCTGCATTGGTCCTGATTCCTGCTGCTCCAGCTGACTTTGGTTCCAGCAGGTTCAGACTTGTGCATCCTGGCATCACTGAGGCTTTGCAGAGGTCCTGGCCAGAGTTTCTATGGAGATGACCAGAGGATCAGTGTTTGTGTGTAGCCAAATCTAGGAACTTTTTCAGCTTTTGCTTCTTTTCCTAAATACTTTTGGAGTGAGTTTCAGATTATTAAAACGTGTTTGTTTATGGTTAAATTTCAAAAGGAGGGGAGAGAGGGCACATTTGCATCTCAAATTAGAGTGCTCTCAGGAGTGGATTTTGCAAACCTTCAGCTGGAGTTTGTTTGCCAGCTCTGTGCCTGATGAGAGAACCAAGAATCTCTGCTTCTATTTCTATTGCAAGCAGTGTCACAGCAGGAGGGGAGAGCACCAGAACAACCTTGGTGGGCATGGCCCATGTGGAGCTCTCAGTGCAGCACTGCCACTGCTCTCCTTGTGAAGCTCTTCCCATCAGCTCAGCTCAGTGTTGACATCCCTGGGCCATTACTTTCCATGTAAATATCATTTCTTTACAAATGTCAAGTGTTCACTGGATAGTTACAGGACCCTGCCTTGCCCTGCAGCTGAAAACTGAGTAATTGCACAAGATTTTGAATTCATATTGCAAATAAATCTGTCAGGGGAGGCAGTACATGGGTACAGCATGTTAGATAACAGACTGAGCACATTTAATGTGTTTCCCATTCCTCACTGGTACCAAGTAACAGACTCAGGTTCAACTGCAGTTCATTGATTTATGTGGGTTTTGTTTTAAATGTAAATATGTTCAATTCATTGAAGAGATGAAAAGTACTCTGTAAAAGGTGTTTTACAGTAATTTCTGCTCTGGGGGAAATTAGCTGATTCTTATGGATTCTGAAATGAATCATAATTCTGAGCTTCAGCAAATAACCTTAATTAAGCAACGAGGGAAGTTCAAAGAGAAGTTCCTGTTGCTTGGTCAGGACTTCCCATGTGAAAATCCTGTGTGCAGCTGTGCCCAAGACATGCCAAGCTGTATTTACCTGGATTGGAAGTTTGTATCACCTCCAGCTGACCTGGGGATCTTTGATGTCTCCCCTTCCCACAGCATTCAGTGTGCAGGCTCAGGAGCCATTTTCACCCAGGGGCCGCTGTGAACTGGCTTTTCCTCCTTGTGTAGCTGTGTTTAGGCCTCTGTTCCCATAGGATATTGGGGATTCCATAGGGAGACAGCACTGCTGGCACAGTGCAGGAGGGGACCAGAGGACTCACCTGTATCATACAGACCAGGGCCAAGTGGGGAAGGGAAGGTGCCCTGTACCCCAGTTCCTGAGAGGATGGGGAGGCAAGGAGGAGCTCCATGGAGACATCCCCAGTCCCTGATGTCTGATGCTGAGGAGAAAAGGAGTTCCAAAAGCAAGGAGAAGGCACTTCCCTGAGTTGTGTGAAGGACAGGGCCTCCTGCCCAGGGCTGCTGAAGGAGCTGGGAACTGCAGCCTGGAGCATCTCATCCCTGTCTCTCTTGTGTGTGTTACACCACATCTGCTGGAGAGTTTCTTGGTGTTTTGGTGGTGAACAAATAAACTGATCTGAGTTCTTTTCTGATACAAACCCCATTGCTACACCTTGCTGTGAGCTCCTTGGGATGAGCTCTTCAGGCTCATCTTGGTGTTCTTTGTGTTTTGGGCAGGCCATGACTTTCCACTTCAGCTATCAGAATGTGCCATTGCTGTTCTCTGGACTTACAATCAATTCTCCTGGAGGTTAGTAACACTGTCTTGTGCAGTCCAGACCAAAGGTTTGCAGTTGGTGTTTCAGGATTCATGTTTCAGGAATTACCTTGTTATTTGTACTAAAAATGTATGGTCATGCTGTGTTGAGTCTGGTTTAAATGGCATCTGTGGGGAAAGAAAAGTGGAGATATTTGTAGAGTTTGAGAGTTTGGTTTTATTAGCAAAAGTGATTGCTGCTTTTGCTTTGTGGGTGAAATTCCCATTTCCCACCTATCTGTGCATGCACACGAGCTGGGCCGTGCCTGTGCAGCACAGTGGGGATGTTCAATCCCACAGTGACTCTGCTGACTCATTCTCTTGCCCAGAGACAACAATGTTTCCTCTCTTGTCAGAAATGGCTGGTGCTTTTGTGGCTGTCTTCTTCCTGGCCATGTTTTATGAAGGCCTGAAGATTGCCAGGGAGTGTCTGCTGAGGAAGTCCCAGGTCAGCATCCGCTACAACTCCATGCCAGTGCCCGGCCCCAACGGCACCATCCTGATGGAGACACACAAAACCGTGGGGTAAGGGCTGCACTCCATTCTGCAGCAAAGCTCTGCAGGTCAAACTGGCACAGAAGAAACTTGGTGCAGCCAGGTTTGATCTCTGGAGAGCGTCCTGGCTCCAGACTGGGGGCTGGGGGACACCTGGGCACCCTCAAGGATGGGGACAGAAGGAGGAAAGCAGCAAGGAGCCAGATGAGCTTGGGGGTTTTTGTAATGAACGTGTTTGGGGGAGTTCCCAGGAGCAGAGTTTGGGTGTTAAATCCAGTGACCCTGACAGAAAACACTCAGGATCCTTTTGTTGACAAGTAGTCAAGGCCTCTGTGCATTCAGCTTTTGAATGAGGGGGTAAAAGAAGCTTGGCAAAATCTGTTTCTCAGCTAAAAGTTGTGTCCTCCCAGCAAGCTCTGTGCTTGCTTTCCTCTGTGAGCAAAACCACAGCTCCAGGTGCCAGCTGCATGCAGGAGTCCCTGCCCAGGCTGGTGCCACCTTCTCTGCCATCCCATACCCAGCCTTCTCTTTGGGGGTGTGCATTTCCCACCTGTTCCATTGCTGACTTGTTTGGGTTTGTGTTCCCAGGCAGCAGATGCTGAGCTTGCCCCACCTGCTGCAGACTGTGCTGCACATGATCCAGGTGGTGGTCAGCTACTTCCTCATGCTCATCTTCATGACCTACAACGGGTACCTGTGCATCGCCGTGGCTGCTGGGGCAGGCACTGGATACTTCTTCTTCAGCTGGAAAAAGGCAGTGGTGGTGGATATCACAGAGCACTGCCACTAACACTGGGTGTGCCTCTCACCCCATCCCTGCAACAGCAGCCACCTGAGGACTGGAGCATTCCTAAGCTGCCAAGAGAATCATGATAAAAATAACCAACTGGAGTTCACCATGGGTTCCTGGAGGGGTGCAGGGATGTGAGGAGCTGGGACAAGCTGCTCCCCTTGACTCTTGAGAGTCCACAGCAGCCATTCTTGGCCAGGATTTGCTTCATTCTTAGATTATGCTGTGATTGAAATTAGTTGGCTGACAGAACTGTAGAAATTATTATTCTAAAAAGAAAACAAAACCGTTTTATTTTTAAATTCTAAATGCTCGTCAGTGAGGGTTTAATGAGTGAGAGGAAAAGATCAAAGTTGCCAATAATGTGTGAATGGCTGTTTAATTTTGATTTTTTTTTTCAATATGTACATAATGGCAGGGGACGAGATTGCCCTGGCATTGTGGCTTTTGGGGCCAATGACACCTTTTGCTGTAGGACTCAGCCTCTGAGATTTGGTGCTGCACATCAGATATGCTCAGGTGTGTCCTGGCAAGGGAGGACTTTGACCCAAGGATGTGACTTGTGTGCTTCAGGGCTTGGATGAACCTGTCCTCTGAGCCCACCAGAGTCTTGTTAGTCTGATGTATCCAGCAGCTTTACTCAGCCTCCTGGGAGAACCCTTGAGTTTGGCTGCTTTCCCTTCCCAATTGTGGATCAGATGCAGGACAATAGTTCTGTATTTGCAGGGCAAAAAGATTCCAAATAAACCATTGATCCCACAGGTACTTCATGTGGAACTGCACCTGGATGGAAATAGAGCTAAGCTTTGGGTTACTGGTTCTGTAAATGAGGCAAGAGCTAAATAATGATTTTGTGACACTAAAGTTAAAATGGCTGGAGGGTATTCCTGGATGGAAGTGAAGAGGGGAAAACAACCATGTTCCTGTGAAAGAGAGATTTGAGGAAGAGGAGTAGGAAAATACAGGATTACAGCAGCCTTCAGTGTCTCCTCAGGTGAAATTTGGAGCAGCCTGGGTTAATCAAAAAGTACTCCTGACCCAGATGTCTCCTGTTTGTCTTGATAATCAGTGTGCCCATGCTGGAGGTGCAGGTTCTCCTGGAGTGCAGTGGGGGACAGGTGCTGTGGGCTCTGCCCAGTGCCCAGGCAGGACAGGCTGGGAGGGGGCAGAACCACCCTCTGCCTGTCTGCTGCCAGGCCAGGCTTGGAGAGCAGCTCTGGCTTAGCACCTGGAGGTGAAAAAAGTTGTGCAGAGTGTGATGCAAAGCTGGAGTCCTACCTCTTCCCAGCTTGCCCAGTTTGTGCCTGTAACTGGCTGGAAGAGAAGACAGTGGGAATTTGGGAAAGGCACTGACAACAGACCCCACTTTCAGACTGGGACTGGTGTCTGGAGGTGCCATGAGCACAGGGAATCCTGCTGGGATAAGGGGCACACACAGGAAGGTTTTTTCCCCTGAAGATGCTGCTGGTGACTGCTGTCAGTAGCTGTGTGAGCAAAGTGAATCTTTGGAATGGGATTTTTTAGCCCCTGAGCCTTAGAGGGTGAGGCCATCCCTGTGCACCTGGGTGCTCCATGGTGCTGGTGCTGCTGTGCACAGAGCACACCCTCCCACACTCTGTAAGGAAATCCAGTGCTGCTGCTGCCAGGGCTTGAATTGCACCTCCCAAAGTCAGCCCTCTTGGGCTGATGCCAACTGTTTATTTGGACATCTTGTTTTCTCTGGACAGTGCAACTAGAGAATAAAAGGAGATGAGTTAAAAGCAGGCTTAGGTTCCTAAATAGCTGCTTTCTGTAGCAAATTCACATCTGGGTGAAAGAGGCAGAGTTACTTTCATGGAAAAGTTCTAGCCACCTCCTGCTGAGGGACAGGAAAAGTGCTTCCTTCCCCAGTCTGATCTTTGCAGGGAGTTGTGTCTGTGACAGAACTGGTGCCCTCTGTGCACCTCTCTCAAAGGTAAAACTCTCCTGTGCCCTCCAGGCAATCCTGGGAGGGGAAACCTGACCCTCCCCATACATGGAGAGCTGGGAGGAATGTTAATGTTGGACAGAGAAAATGGACAATCCCTTCCCACTCCTGCTGGAACTGACAGGAAATCCAGGTGTTTGTCAGAGAAAACTGGAGCTGTTAACGGCTGGAGGTGGTGGTTGGAGTTGGGGAGGTTTGCACTGCAGGGCTTGACCCCTGAAGGAGCTCAGGGTGACATTGCCACTGCTGCCATTGGTTTTTCTGGAAGGGGCTGGAGTTGTTGCCATCACAATCACAGGCTGGAGTGAGGAGTGGCTGTGTGGTGACACTGGTCACCTCAAATACCTCTTGCTGTGTCTCTCTTTGAAACAGAAGCTCCTTGGCCTGATCTTGCTGTCAACTTTTAACCACTTTTCTGTGTATCCAAGTGACCAGGCTTGAATTCTCTGAGGGATGACTTGGAGATCAGGCTGTGGCTCATGGAGTGTCAGTCTGGTTCTTGTTAAGCTTTTCTGCCCTGTTCTGCTTGTCCCACCTGTGCTCCTGGAATTGTTTCCCCCTGATGAACTTCCCAGGCTCATCCCCTGCCCATGCTGTCCCCAGAGAGGACACACAGCTTTCTGCAGTGTGCACAGGGAGGGGACACTGCCCAGGCACCCCTGGGCTGCCAGAGAAGGTGAGCAGGGTGAGGCTGTGTCCCCTCTGCCCCTGAGCTCCCTGATGGCAGCTGGGGAAGGGGTGTGTGTGTCCAGGCTGTGCTTCCTCAGTTCAGTGTCACCATCCAGCCTCAACCTCCCTGTGTCCCAGCTCTCCCTTGCTGCCAGGTGCCACCATGGTGTGTTCTCAGCCTGGGCTGAGCAGAGCCTGTGCAAATCCCTCTGGCCAGGATCAGCAGCTCTGGGGCAGCCCCAGCCCCTGTGCTGAATTTGAAGTTCTCCTGGTAACACAGGGAGGGCAGGGCTGGAAGGATGACCCGGCCTGGGTACTTTAAACTCCTGTGTTGACACACATGTAGCATGTTTGGGTGTGCTGTCCTGCCTGGGGTGACATCCTGTGCCTGTGTCTGTGCCCTGATGTTTGCTCTGCACATGCTGTGCCTCTGGATTCCCATCAAGGAGGGAGCTCAGAGCATCCAGGCCATGTTCCTCAGTGGGCTTTTGTTGCTTTTCTTTGAGTGCCTTTTGAGTTTGTCTGGAGCCAGTCCCACCCAATCCAGCAGGATTTCTAATTTTGTTTACAGTGGACTGTCAGTTTTGTTTTTACTCTTGCTCTTTGTGGCGGTAACTTCTCTGATGTTACTGTGAATATCAAGAATCTCCTGTACATAATTAATCAATAAAATAGATTGCATTTAACTGTGGTGGGAGTGTATTTTGGGAACAGTCCTCAGTGCAACCCAGAGGGAGCAGCAGGGCCCAGTGCTCCTGTTCAGGTGCTGTGTGATGGGAGTGAGGAGCAGCATCCTCTGGGCCTCCCCAGCTCCCAGGGATGTGCCCTGGAGCTGCTGGAATGGGAACGTGGGGATTCACTGGGAACTCTGTTCCAGCTCAGTCACACTTTGCAGGTGTGGGAGGGATGGAAGGAGGAATTGGTGCCTCCCAGATCTGCCTGCCCTGGAGAGGGAAGAGTTGGGGAGAGGAGTTTTAGGGAGCTGTAACAACCTGCTGTGTTCTGCTGGGAATGCCAGCAGAGCAGCCCCTGTTCATTTTATTTGGTGTTGGACAGGAAAAGCAGCTCTTTCTAGTTGGAAAAATGTGAAGTTCTGTACCTTTCCCCAGCCTGACATGAAATTTGATGCACCTGCAACATGGGAAGCCTGAATTTAACTGAAGTCCACTTTGGAGGATTCTGAAAAACCAGGCTTGGTCATTATGCTGAAGATGGTAGGAAACAGCCCTGGCCAGAGGCAGGGAGTGCCTCCAGCTCCTGAATTCCCTGCAGGTATCCTGGTGCAGGCCCAGGGCTGTGGCAGCCTGCCCTGCTCCTTCCCAGGCTGCAGGGAGCACCAAGAAGCTGCTCAGATTTTTAAGTTGCTTACTTCACCTCACCCCACTGCATACCAGACTTGAGTGGGCTCTGCCCCAAATCTCACCTTCATCTAGATCAAGTCTGACCTCACCCTGCCCTGGCACCTGATGAGGGTAAATCCAGGGCCCTGCTGAAGAAATCAATGTGTCCTTGGCCTTTTCACGTGTCACCATCCATAAGGATTTGGATTTGTATTTGGTGGCCTTTGATCCAAGCAGCAAACAGCCCTGAGCTCCATTCCAAGGACAAACCAGGGCAGCAGGGCTGGATGGAGGTGGAACAGAGAAGTGTAAAGGAAAAGCTGCTCAGTCAGAAAATACAGGATATCACTCCACATCATGGGCCCAGCCCATCATCCAGGTCTGCAGCCATTCCCTGCTCACATCCCAGCTGTGACAAGGATTGGGAAGCAGCTCTGGGATCTATTTGGGACTGGGTGATTGGACAGACAGGGGATTCTTTCCTGGTTGCTCGGGAAAGGACAGAGCAGTGCCTGGCACCCAGAACTGTGGCACCTTGATCCCAAAACACTCATCAGACACTGCTGGGACCTTCTCCTCCGTGGGGCCACCAGCAGGTAGGACTGGAGGTTCAGGTGGCCACACTCCACTTGGTTTAAGATCACCAAATCGCTTTCCCAGAGGATCCTCCCGGGTTTAAGACACCCCTGCTGGCAGGAGCAGGGGATGGGTGATCCAAGTGTTCCCATCCCCACCTGGTCACTGCAGCCATTTACAGCAGCTCGTGGGATTATTATTCTTTTCTTTACAAAAAAAAAAAAAAGGAATAGATATTTATTTAAAACGGAACACTCGGCCAAGGGGCGTTCACGGACATGTTAACCAGAAAACGGAACAGCTCAGAGCGGGTCGCCCCGTCAGAACTCGAAGGTGCCGAAGTGCGCGGTGCGGCCGCCGGCCTTGGGCTGCGGCTTGTACCCGATGCGGTCATTGATGAGCTGCTCGCGGCTCTTGTGCTCCGTGCCCAGCGCTCCGATCGCCGCCGCCTCCTCGCCCCCCGCCGCCGCCTCCGCCTCGTCCCGCTGCTTCCTGCGGCTCTGCGGGCGAACGGGCCGCTCAGCGCCGGGGCCGGGCCGAGCGCCCCGCGCCTGGCGCTGCGCGCACCTCCAGCTCCTTCCGCACGCTCTCGAACTCCTCGATGTCGTCCAGCTTCAGCTCCAGCCGCGTCGGCTTCCGACGGAGCATCGCGACCGGCGACACCGCCACCCGCGACAGGACCGAGCGCTCCCGCCTCAGCGAGCCCCGCCCGCTCCGCCAGCATCCCGGCGTGCCCCGCGGGTCCCGCCCTTCAATAGAACTACATCTCCCGGCGTGCTCCGCGCGTCCCGCCCTTAAAGGGCACTACATGTCCCGGCGTGCCCCGCGCGTCCCGCCCTTAAAGGGCACTACATATCCCGGCGTGCCCCGCGCGTCCCGCCCTTACAGGGCACTACATGTCCCGGCGTGCCCCGCGCACGCCGCTGACCCCGTCACACCTCCCGACATGTCCTGCGCGACCCGGAAGTGGCCGTGAGGCGCCGGAGCCCGTGTGCTGCGGGTCCCGCTCTGTTCCCGTTCTCTGGTTCCTGTTCCCGCTCCCTTTCCAGGCTTGTTTTCGGTTCCCGGTTCTGTTCCCGGTGCCGCTCCCGCCATGGCCACCGCTCGGGCTCCGGCGGCGCGCAGCGCGGCGCGGCCCCCCGAGGTGAGTGAGTGTCCGGGGATGGGGGCGGCTCCGGGCCCGTTCCCCGCACGGCAGCGCAGCAGCGGAGAGGCCGCGGGGGTCGCGACTGCTGCTGCGAGGGGTTTGCGATGCACCGGTGACACCGGAGCCATTGAAAGGAGCCCGCAGGCTCGCGTGTTTTGCTGCATTTCTGCACAGTCCCGATTGCTCTCCCGGCAGGGACCGGGCGCCGTTCACTTTCCCCAGCCTTGCAGGGAGGCGCTGGGAGCTGCAGCATGGCATCCTCCTGCGCTGGCGCTCAGCAAGAGGAGAAAAAGCTTCGTGTTCTGAAGCTTTTAAAAACTACCTCTGCAGATAGTAAATAATAGGGACACAACACTGCCTGACTTAAGCAATTTAATGTGGCGTTTTCCTTTTGTGCTTTGGCCTTTGGGCAAAAACCTCAAGGTCCAGTGGCTGCTCCATCCCTGGAAATGCTCCAGGCCAGGCTGGAGGGGCTTGGAGGAGCCCGGGATAGTGGAACGGCAGGGGTGGGGCTGGGGGGTCTTTAATGCCCCTTCCAAGCCAAAGCAGTCTGCGATTCTGAGGGGGTCTGTGCACGGTGGCCAGCCCGGTTTTGCTGGCACAGCCAGGCTGTCGGTGGCTCCTCTGTCCCACACACACTCAACACTGTCTCTCCTGCAGCCCCCCAAGGCCAAGGCTGCCGAGGAGGGCGAGGCGCCCCCGGCCAAGCGGGCGCCCATCTTCTACGGGAGCCTGGAGGAGAAGGAGCGCGAGCGCCTGGCCAAGGGCGAGGCGGGGCTGCTGGGCAAGGAGGGCATGAAGGCTGCCCTGGAGGCTGGCAACATCAACATCAGCTCTGGTGAGGCTGTGCAACCCCCCTTTGTTATCCCTTCCCACAGATGGCTCTGCTTGCTCTCTGGGCATCCCCTCAAACCAGAGGGCTGGGCGCTCCTTGCTTGGATGCAGGGGCAGGGCTGTGGGACAGCTGCCCAGGGAGGGTGTGGGGTGTCCCTGTTGGAGAGACACCCTGCTCTGGGTCACCCTGCCTTGGCAGGGGACGCACTGGGTGATCTCCAGCCCCAGCTGTTGTGCCGTGGCTCTGTTGCTCAGGCTGTGTCTGTGCAGGGGAGGTGTTTGACCTCGAGGACCACATGAGCGAGCGGCAGGCCGAGGTGCTGGCGGAGTTCGAGCGCCGCAAGCGCGCCCGGCAGATCAACGTGTCCACGGACGACTCGGAGGTGAAGGCGTGTCTGAGGGCCCTGGGCGAGCCCATCACGCTCTTCGGGGAGGGGCCTGCCGAGCGCAGGGAGAGGTGTGTGCTGCCACTCACACAGCCACAGCTGGGGCTGAGCAGGCTGGGGAAGAGACGCTCTGGAGAGAGCTCAGAGGGCCTGAAGGGATCCAGGAGAGCTGGAGGGGGATATGGGACAAGGGATGGAGGGACAGGACACAGGGAATGGCTTTTCCAGGGTTAGATGGGATATTGGGAAGGAATTGTTCCCTGGCAGGGTGGGCAGGGCTGGCACAGGGTGCCCAGAGCAGCTGTGGCTGCCCCTGGATCCCTGGCAGTGCCCAAGGCCAGGCTGGACACTGGGGGTGGGGGACAGTGGGAGTGTCCCTGCCATGGCAGGGGTGGCACTGGATGAGCTTCAAGGTCCCTTTCAACCCAACCCAATGTGAATTTCTGTTCTAAGAGCCCCAAGGCAGAGGGAATGTCACACTGGTATTTGTCAGGTGAGCTGAGAATTCACTGACTAAATAAATCCAGCTTCATGACTTCTTTTCCAGGTTAAGGAACATCCTCTCAGTGGTCGGCACAGATGCATTAAAAAAGACCAGGAAAGATGATGACAGGTCAAAAAAGTCCAAAGAAGAGGTAAAGGTGTCTCCTGTCCCCTCAGTGCTGAGGGAGGGGTGGTACATCCTGGCTTTGGCCAGCCTGTGGATTCTCATGTCATCCCTTCAGGCCGTTTTTCTGTGTTGCCCATTTCAGCAAACCTGTGGCAATGTTTTGTCTCAGTGAGGAGCACCAAGTGTGGGTTTTACTCACTGTGCTGCACTCAGTGTGCAAACCAGGAGAGCAGATGTGTGGGCTCTTACCTACTGTAGCAAGTCCCTTACTTTTGTTACACTTGGGAAGAAAAAAATATGTTGCTGCTGCTGCATCTGTTTCTGCCTTTGATTACTCTTTCTGTTTCTGTTTCTCTTCTCAGTCCATTTTACCTTATTTTTGAGCTGTACTGTAAGAAAAAATTTCTGTAGCTCTGGATTTTGTCTTTACTGGGTGATATGTAAACTCCCAGTAAAGGGTCATGTCAGTAATTACATGTCAGGAAATGCAGATGAGTTCAGCTGGAATGTTGAGTGAAGTGGCAGCATGTCAGGATTGGATCTGTAGGGCAGAGAATTTGATTTGTCTCCCCAGATCCCTTTTCCTGGGGCTTACAGTTGTGCAGAAGGTCCTTAAAAAGAGGCCAGAGCACAGCAGGGTTTGGGGGCAGGTGCTGGGAGGAGCTGAGGGGAATGAACACAGGGGCAGAAGCACCAGAGCTTTTCCATCTGTTTTATTCCTGTTTTCACAGTATCAGCAAACCTGGTACCACGAGGGCCCACGCAGTCTGAAAACAGCCAGGCTGTGGCTGGCCAACTACTCACTCCCCAGGTGAGAGAAAACAGCTCAGAGGAGGAGGGAGGGAATTTTGGCCAAAGGGAACCATGTTAGAAATTAGACACAAAAGAGTAAAGTTGCTTTTTTTCTTTCATGACCCTCCTTCCCCAAAGTTTAACTGTGAGAATACAGGGTTAGGTTATTTTCTAAATTTAAATCCTCCTTCATCTGTCTCCCTCCATCCTCTTGCTGTGATAAGAGATGATATATCATGAAATTGTGAATGCCTGAAAACTCTCCTTAGTTTGTACTAAGTGACTTTGAAGGCAGCTTAAAACATAACATGCTTCATTTGTCTTATGCCTTGGCTTCACCCAGTGCAACAATACTTCCTAAACTACCTGTTAGTTCTACTGTTGTTGGTACTGTGAAAATACCTCCCTACCACTCACAAGCTGGGAAGCCAAATGTTTAAAGGGAGAAAAATATATTTGTTGCAGTAATTTCAGAATTGCTAGTCTGGATAGATATGTATTGTTTTGGAAATAATGTCTTTGATGGCCTTTTCATGTGGCCATCACTTCAGCAAAATTCACTCCCATTTCATTTGTCAAATCCAAGTGCAGGTCCCATTGTGGGTAGCACAGGAAATCCAGGCAGTGGGGAGAGAAGTCCAGTGAGCCCAGAGCTGGAGCTGCCAGGGGCTGATCCAGCATTAGCCCAGTGTGGGGCAGAGCAGGGAAAGGCATTTCCAGCAGCAGGAAGGGCAGTGCTGGGGGTTCTCTCTCACCTCTGCTCTCCCAGGGCAGCGAAGCGGCTGGAGGAGGCCAGGCTGCTCAAGGAGATCCCCGAGGCCACCAGGACATCCCAGAGGCAGGAGCTGCACAAATCCCTGAGGGTAGGTCTGGCAGCTGCCCCACTGCTGTGCTCACAGCACATCCTCCAAAGAGCTCAGCAGGAATTCAGCTGCCTGAGGTGCTGTCCAGATGCACAGCAGCCTCTGCAATCTTGGCAAGTTCTGCTCTTCCTCTCTTTCTCTGTGTCACTCAAGCATGTTCAGAGTGCTCCAGGAGATGGAATTTGTCCCTGTGCATGGCAGAGGGATGCAGAGACATCCCTGCCTTGCCTTGCCACTCAGCTGTGAGGCTAAAGGAGTGTATTCCTGCCTTGGGCACAGGTTTGGGGAGCCAGGGAATCCAAGGGAAATGCCCAGCTCCAGGTGCTGAACATGGCTGGGATGACTCTGAGATGCCCTTTCTGAGCATGCTAAGCCAGATTCCCAGCTTAACCAGGCAGAGAGGCTCAGGCACAGCCTGTGCTGCCCCCCTAATCCTGTTTACTCCAGAGGATTTGCTTGTCCCCTCTGCCCTGTCTGTCTGGTTGGATTCTTTGGATGAGTTGTGGAAGGATGCCAAACTCCAGCCAGCTCTGTGTCAGAGCTGCAGCTGCAGAGCTCTGGGCTGGGTGCCACATGCCATGGGTGGCCCTGGGGGGCTGAGCTGTGCCCCCAGGCCATGCTGGGCCACTTGGGCCAGGCTGCAGCTGGAGTGGCTCCAAGGCAGCTCCTCCTTTGAAAGTGACTTTCCAAGGGTCTCTGCCCTCTGTCCACATTTGCCTCCCTCAGCTCAAGCTTTGCCTGGGGATAGCTCTGGGCTGGTTGCACTTCAGTCATTTATTGATGGTTTTCTTTGTATTTTTTACAGTCCTTGAACAATTTCTGCAGTCAGATCGGGGATGATCGCCCACTGTCCTACTGCCACTTCAGCCCCAACTCCAAACTGCTGGCCACAGCCTGCTGGTGAGACTGCAGGCAGCACCTGCTCTGGGGGCTGGGACAGCACACCAGTGCTCCTGGAGGCTTAGGAATTGTGAGAGGCTGCTCTGAGCTCTCAGCACTTCATTTTAGAGCTGCGCAGAGATTCACTGATCTGAGCAGGACTGATCTGTTCCTTGATGTTCCATCTCCACTGACATCCATTCCTTGTCTCCACAGGAGTGGGCTGTGCAAGCTCTGGTCTGTGCCTGACTGCAACCTGGTCCACACCTTACGAGGTAGAGATTGGCTCTCACTGAACCTTTTGGTTCTTTTCTTCCTCTCTGTGCTGAGCTCCCACATCTGAATTACTTTGTGATTTAAAATGTTGTGTTTGGCAGATTTCTGTCTTACTGAGAGCATCCCTTGGCTTGGGAGCATGGGAATGTGTCATGTAATGAGAAGGGAGACCTGGCCTTTAGCTCAGCTCTGAGTTTGCTGTTTCTATTTCTGAACAGTTTGGTTTGGTTTGGTTTCCAAACCTGGTTTGAGTTACTTGAGTTACAAACAGCAGCAGTTTTGGGCAGGGCACTTGACAACAGTGAGGTTCTTTGAGCCGTGGTCACAACTTGGACTAAATACAGATGTGAGGACAAATCCTTTGATTCATACATTGAATTTTGTCTGCACTTTGAGGGTTCCAAACCTTGATGTTGGATGCTTTGCCTGAAAGTGCAGTTTGGCTGGGGCTGACAGGGCAATGTCACCCAGCAGTGAGGACACAGTGAAAGTGTTTAGGCACCTTCTTCACCAGTACCAAGAAAATGCTGCTTTTCTGAAGAACTGCCCAAGATCCTGTAGCAGACTCTGAATTTTGGTTTTCCTTCCCCTTCAGGACACAGCACCAACGTGGGGGCAATCGTGTTCCACCCCAAGGCCACAGTGTCCCTGGACAAGAAGGATGTGAGCCTGGCCTCCTGTGCAGCTGATGGCTCTGTCAAACTCTGGAACCTGGAAAGGTCAGAACTGTTCCAGATGTGCACAGCTGCAGCTTTGCTGTGCTGGGGTTTATTCCATATTCCTGCAGACATTTACCATCCTCCTGCCAATATGACCTTTTGTTGTAGTTACCCCAGTGCACTGCCTGGCCTCAGTTTTTTCAGCCTCTTCTGCAGGAAGAGAGATCACCCTGATTAGGGAGTCAGGGTGAAGGGAGATGGTCTGACAGGGATTGAGGCAGAATTGCTGCTGGGCATTGGTGAACTGCTGGGGCTGATGGATGGAAGGTTTGGGGACTGCTTCATTTGAACATCTTACTTAGGAGAAAATTGTCCCTCTTGGATATTAAGAAATGAATTTTTGGGTGGTTGGAAAGCACTGGGATTTGGAGAGGGATTGACCAAATACACAACCAGGCATAAAAACTTCTGCCTGTGCTGCAAACAAGTGGATGTCACCTCACAGAGGAGCTCTGGCAGATGGGCAGCACCTCTCAGGCCTGGGAAGAGGAGACTGGATCAGGTACTGAGCCTCTGTGTCAGCTGATTGAGAAGTGGAGCCTGCAGTGCTCCTGGGAAGGGCAGGCAGCTCCCAGAGCCCCAGTTGTTTATCCTCAGCTGAAAATCACAGTTCCTAACAGCAAAAGTGTCTCTGTGCAAAGGGACAGGGGGATTGTTAGGCTCATGTGACCACATCTTAATTAACCTGTTGGAAAGAAACTTCACTGCTGTTCAGATCATGTGTGAAGGCTCCTGACCTGCTGCCTGTCATTCTGGGAGAATAAATATTCCTCCATCCTGTCTCCCTGCATCCTTCAGAGCAGCAGGAGTGGCTGCAGTTCAGGGTCTTGTGTTCTCAGAACTCCCTGCAATTCTGGTAGTCTGTTGTTTGTTTCTGTACTTCTAAAACTGCTAATGAGAGGAGCCTTGTTAATTTTCATTAATCATCATCATCATCCCAGGAGAGCTTTACAAACAACAGGAGGTGTGGAGAAAGGGTTTCACACAGAGCTTTGACTCAAAGGCAGAATTCAGTCACTGGCTACAGCTGTCATATTCCTGCCTGGTTTGGTTTGGTCAGCAGAGCTTTTGCTGCATCACAAGGAGATGGCAGTGCTGTGCCAGTGGCCCATGGCTGGTTTGTGTTGCAGTGACGAGCCGGTGGCAGACATCGAGGGACACAGCATGCGCGTGGCGCGCGTCATGTGGCACCCGTCCGGCCGCTTCCTGGGCACCACCTGGTACGGACACTGGGCTCTGCCTTCAGCAATCACCTGGGGTGCCAGGGCTTGGCCACAGCTGGGCTGTTGCAGTGTCAGTGACAGCAGGTCATTGGGATTCCTATCCCTGCCCCTGGGTGAGACACTCGTGGTCTCAGTGGGAACAAAATGCTTCCAGAGTTGGTGAAATATCCAGTTGTTCTCCTGGAGTTATATGGAGACCAGGGAAGGTTTAGACTGAATATTGGGAAAAAATGTCTTCACAGAAGGGGTGGTCTGGCATTGGAAAGGCTGCCCAAGGGTGGAGTCACCATCCTGGAAGTGTTCAAAAAACATCCGAATGTGGCACCTGGGGACATGGGTTAGTGCAGAATGTGGTGGTGCTGGGTTAACACTTGGACTCTGGTCCTGCAGGGCTTTTCCAGCCCCAATGACTCTGTGACTTAGCGAGTGCTTTGTTCCTGCAGCTACGACCACTCGTGGCGCCTGTGGGACCTGGAGGCGCAGGAGGAGATCCTGCACCAGGAGGGGCACAGCAAGGGCGTCTATGACATCGCCTTCCACACCGACGGCTCCCTGGCCGGCACCGGGTGAGCTGCCCTCGGCTCTGCAGGGCTGGGAGCCCTCACCAGGCCTTGCTTCACCAGGGATTCCTGCTGGGGAATAATGGCTCCCACTGCCAGAGGGCAGGGCTGGGTGGGAAACCGGGAAGGAATTGCTTCTGGCACAGGGTGCCCAGAGCAGCTGTGGCTGCCCCTGGATCCCTGGCAGTGCCCAAGGCCAGGTTGGACATTGGGGCTTGGAGCAGCCTGGGACAGTGGGAGGTGTCCCTGCCATGGCAGGATGAGCTGTAAGGTCCCAGCCAGCCCAGCTCAGTGTGTGATCCTGTGATTGCAGAGGCCTGGATGCCTTTGGCCGGGTGTGGGACCTGCGCACAGGCCGCTGCATCATGTTCCTGGAGGGGCACCTGAAGGAGATCTACGGGATCAACTTCTCCCCAAACGGGTAAGGAGGGAGCTGGCACTGATGTGGGAGCTCTGAGTGCAAACCCCACTCCCTAAACAGTGCTCTGCCTCCCCTCCTTGGCAGGTACCACGTGGCCACGGGCAGTGGGGACAACACGTGCAAGGTGTGGGACCTGCGGCAGAGGAAATGCATCTACACCATCCCTGCCCACCAGAACCTGGTCACCGGCGTCAGGTTCGAACGTGAGTCCTGCTGCTCCCAGCCCTGCCCTCCAGCAGCTCAAAGGCACTCCTGCAGCTCAGCAAGGCCTGTGCTGCTGAGCAGAAATGTTTTCATTTGCAAGTCACACTTCTCACACTCCCCTTTTGTCTCCTGTGCAGCCAACCATGGGAATTTCCTGCTCACGGGCGCCTACGACAACACGGCCAAGATCTGGACCCACCCTGGCTGGTCCCCACTGAAGACCCTGGCAGGGCACGAGGGGAAGGTGATGGGGCTGGACATCTCCCTGGATGGGCAGCTCATTGCCACCTGCTCCTACGACAGAACCTTCAAGCTCTGGACAGCCGAGTAGCTCAGAGGGACAGGGACGTTAAGGACTTTTGGTTGCTTTTTTGTATTAAAGAACAAAATAGGAATCCAATGTGTTACAGCAGCTGCAGTCATGGCTGCTCTGGAGTTTGGGTGTGTTTGAAGCACCAGTGTTGGCCCAGGCTTGGTTGGCATCAAGTCCTGGGGCATTTCCCACTTTTTGGACTGTTTTTATACTGCAGGTACATTTTCTGCTGTAATTTTGATCTGTGTATTTCTACCCTCCCAAGTTCAGCTCCCAGATGTTCTCCAAACATTTGCAGTACCCACAGAGCACCTCGGGTTTGGTGTATGGTTCAGTTTCTGTTACTTCTCACCTTCCTTTTTGGTGAACTTCAAACTTTAATTTACATTTAGGGAGAGAGCTCAGAGGGAGAGGCACGTGGTGCCCTCCTTCCCCTGCCTCCACATGGGTGTCTCTGGAAGGAGATCTGCATCCCCTTGGACTCACTTACAGCAGATGTCCAAGGCCAGGGAATCTTTTCCAGGTACCACCTTGTGTCCTACTCCTTGAATTGTCCCATGGACTGGGTGTTGCAAATCCATGTCAGCATCTCCTGTTCAGGGCTTGCTGTGTGAGGTCACTCAGTGCAGGATTGCCTTGTTCTGCCCTGGGGAGAGCTTTTGTACTTGTTTGTTTAAATTGAGGTTTTGCAAATGTTGTGCCCGGGAAAATCTGAACAGGTTTTGAAGTGTATCCTGAGCTCTGGGTCTCACAAAGAATGGAGAAATTACAAGAATTTCACAATGCACAGTTTGATTTCTGCTGGTGTAAAAACTACCTGAGGAGGGGTGAGGTCATTGGTTCAGCCTGGAGAAGGAGAGGCTAAGGGGAGATTTATCAGAGTCTGCAGCTCATCCTGAGGGGCAGCTCTGATCCCTCCTCCCTGGGACAGGGACAGGAGCCAGGGAATGGCTGGGGCTGGGCCAGGGCAGGCTCAGGCTGGAGCTCAGGGCAAGGTTCTTCCCCCAGAGGTGCTGGCACTGCCCAGGCTCAGGCTGGAGCTCAGGGCAAGGTTCTTCCCCCGGAGGTGCTGGCACTGCCCAGGCTCAGGCTGGAGCTCAGGGCAAGGCTCTTCCCCCAGAGGTGCTGGCACTGCCCAGGCTCAGGCTGGAGCTCAGGGCAAGGCTCTTCCCCCAGAGGTGCTGGCACTGCCCAGGCTCCCCAGGGAATGGGCACGGCCCCGAGGCTGCCAGAGCTCCAGGAGCGTTTGGACACCAGGGATGGACAGGGGGGATTGTTGGGGGGTCTGGGCAGGGACAGGGGCTGCACTGGGTCATCCTGGGGGGTCCCTCCAGCTCAGGGTATTCCATGGTTCTGTGATTCCAGGAGATTTTGGCTGCAGGATAGGGGAAGTTCTTGTGTTACGTCTTTCTTCTCAGCACATTTACCTTTGATCCTGTGGGTAAAGCACTTGGGCTATTCTTCCTTCCCTGATGCAAAAGACAATTTGAAGTTTGTGTGTCTTGGCAGAGGATTCCTTTCCCAAGTGTTTGTATTTTGGGATTGCAGTTCTAGAGCCTGAACAGTGTCTGACAAGTTCCAATGCTCAGAACGCTGCCACCTCCTCCAGGGCCAGTGTCTGACAGCGGTTTTAGTGTCTGACAGGTTCCAGTGCTCAGAACACTGCCACCTCCTCCTGGGACAGTGTCTGACAGGTTCCAGTGCTCAGAACACTGCCACCTCCTCCTGGGACAGTGTCTGACAGGTTCCAGTGCTCAGAACGCTGCCACCTCCTCCAGGGCCAGTGTCTGACAGGGTTTCCAGTGTCTGACAGGTTCCAGTGCTCAGAACGCTGCCACCTCCTCCAGGGCCAGTGTCTGACAAGTTCCAGTGCTCAGAACGCTCCCACCTCCTCCAGGGCCGGCTCGGGGCCGCCCCTCAGCCGCAGCACGTGGATGCCGGAGTTGGAGCTGGCGCAGAGCAGGGTGGAGCTGTCACACGCAGCCAGCGAGGCCAGCGGCCCCGAGCCCTCCAGGCACAGCGTGGCCAGGCAGGCTGCAAGGCAAGGGACAAGGGACAAGGGAGGGAGGCTGGGAGGCAGGGACACACCAATCTCCCACCTCCAGACTCTGCTCGCCCGAGGTGGGCGAGTTGCTGCCCTCACACACAGGAGGAAAGAGAAATAAGATTTACCACATCTAGTGCCACATGAGCCTTTCTGTTTGTGTCTGTTATTGAACCCCCTGATGACAGTTTGTGCAGAGACCCCAGCCCCAGGCTGAGCTGCAAACAGCTGCACTTGGCCTGGACCCAGAGGCAGCTGCCTCTCCTGGTGCCCTGCTCTTCCCAGAGCAGCTGGATTGTGGCTCACCCAGCTGGGAAGGCGAGAGGATCAAAGCTGCTGCCAGCCCCACAGCCACCCTGGGTGCACGGACACCAGGAAAAGAACAGGTGAGAGAACAGAAGGTCCCTCTCTGCAGGAGAGCCTCAGGTTTCTATTTTCAGCCCATCTTAAGTAAGTTCCCTTGGAGAGGGGCTTAGCCCTGGGGAGTGTAATGCTGTGAACCTGAACGGCTCCCAGGAGGTCTCTGCCTGCAGCACAAGGGTTACTAAGAACCTGCTGCTGAGGCAGGGCTAGGCAGGCAAACAAACACCTTGGTGTCCAGCTCTGGGAGGGACTCATCCTCACCACCAGGTTTAACCCCAAAATGCCCATGATTCCCCTTCAAGAGGACAACCAGAATGAGGGTTGACAAAAATGACAGCCCCCTGTCCTCCAGCACAAATTCTGTTCCTTACTACCGTCTACTTGTACCTGCAGAAATCTCTGGAGTTCCCCTGGTTTTTTTAATCATTTTTCCTCTCATGTCTTAACTTGGATGTATCTTTAAAAGCTGCCTGGTAATTCCTCCTTTCAGCTGAGGGAAGACCCCTGTCATCTGTGATGTACAGCCCCTTATTTGTTGAGCCCTGGGGCATTTCTCCACCCTGCCCTGCAGCTGCCTTGCAGTAAACTCCAGAGATTGCAGCACTAACCCTGCCCATCACCACCAGGAGACAGAACTGAGGGAAGTGGGTTTGTTATCCAGGAGAACACGGAGCAGGCAGGAGCCTCCCCTACCTGCAGTGTCTCGGTCCCAGACCTTCACTGTGCCGTCGCTGGAGGATGTGGCAATGCTGGGGGCGAGGGAGGGGCCCCGGGGCAGGAAAACACACGAGGTGGTGGTCTGGAAATGTCCTTTGTACTCACACACTCGGCTCCTGGTCTGCCTCAGGTCCCAGAGCTGTAGGAAACAGGCAGTGGTAGAGCCCCAGCTCTGCCAGCAGAGTCTTTACCGAGACAGGAAGGTGAGTTGGGATAAAAGAGCTCCTCACCAACCCTCAGAGTACCATCGCTACTGCCCTGGCCCTGCTCATGCTCACAGTCCTGGAGAACATCAAAGCCCAAAGGATTTTCACCACTGGTAACTGAGCCCGTGGCCACACCCATCAGAGCCAACAAGCAAAGACTGTGCAGGCAGGTGAGAAGTGTCCACCCTGGGATGGGATAGTTTCACCCTCTTGATACTCACACACAGAGCTGAAAACCTGCAGGATTGCAAGATCCCTTACAGGCTTTCTGCAAGAACCTTGTGTTCCTTAGTGCCATCCACTGGGGTTTTTTTGTGTGTTTTACTAAAATGAAATTCCAGACTAGTTTGGGGTGGAAGAAACCTTAAAGAGTTTCAACTCCCTGAAGTGGGCACAGATGCCACTCACTAGATCAGGGAGCTCCAAGCCCCATTGATGCCTTAAGTTCTGAGTTTTCTGTTCTGCTTGGGTATGCTTTTCTGTTGTGCTTAGGGTGATAAAGACAAAATAGTCCAATTTCAGCTATTGACTCCAGGGCAGTTTCTTCAAACTCCAGGCCCTAAGCATAAACAATGTGAAAAGAGCAGGGTGGGGCAGCAAGCAGGCAAGGAGGATGAAACCTCACAATTTGGGACTGTTAATTGGATGGTTGACTCCTGTATGCAAATAGAGTAAAGTCTATAAAGATGTGAGATCATGTGACCAAGCCCTCTTTTGCTTCCACCTTGGAGCCATCCAGGCACGGGGGCCAGGTTGTGGCCTTTGCAGGCCTCTCAATAAATACCCATTTTATTCCCCCTAACTCTGTGTAGTCTCTGCTCCAGCTCCTCAAGGCATCACCATCCAACCTCTCCTTGGACACTTCCAGGGACGGGGCAAATCCCGTTGGTTTAATCAGGAGGAATAACCACTGATATTCCCTGGGCAGAACCTCCCAAAGGGACAGGCAGGAAGACACCCAGCCCTGGCTGGTGACACTCAGCCCCTGAGCGCTGTCCCTGTGTGGGCACAGGAGCAGAGCCAGCCTGGCTGGGCACTCACGGTGGCCTCGGCGCCGTGGCCGGCGCAGCCGCTGCTGCTGCTCAGGCAGTACCGCCCGTCCTGGCTGGCGTCACAGCACGTCTGCACCTGCTGCTTGGCTGGGAAGGTGTGTGCCACCTGCAGCTCCCGGCTGTCCCACACCCTGCAGGGAACAGCACAGCCCAGGGGGACCCTGAGGCATCAGCAGCAGCGTGCTGTCCCTCTGTGCCCTCCCACACACCACACGCTCTGTCCCAAACTCTCCCTGCATCCCTGCATTCATCCACGCTGGATCACTCTCCAGCTTTCTGTCTCACAAATTCTCCTCTTCACCTGCAGCCACCACCCAGATCTGCTCCCAGCCCCTGTCCCTGGTAGGACATTGCCCTTCAAGGCCCAGGTGAGCTGGCAGGTGGCTTTTAGTCACACCAGCAGTGGTCATGACAACCAACCACACAACAGCCCCACGTGCCTCAGGCTGTACCTCCCTTTTCTCTGGCCACAGGGAGAATTTACCTGGTGGTTTTATCCTCTGAGGTCTGGATGACATAAGGCTCCCCAGGAACCCAGCACAGGTGTGTGACCTGCAGAGAGGGAAGGATGAGCAGGAGCCACCTCTGTGTGCAGCCCAGGCTGTGTCTGCCTGAGGATGGAGCCACTGAGCTCCCATCCTCTCGCTCCTCCTGCTGGGTTGGAAATGTTGGATGAAGACATTTGCTGCTCCCCTGCCAGGTCCAGTCCCAGTGGGGTTCCTGGGGTGACTGAGGCTGGCAGCTGCTGGGAACAGGACAGCACAGGCACCAGGGGTGGTACCCAAACCAGCTCTGGGCTGGTACAGGAGGGAGTGCAGCCCCACTGCACAGGGCTTGTTCAGCCTGGAGAACAGGAGACTCAGGGGGGTCTTCTGGCTCTCCACATCTCCCTGACAGGAAGGTGCAGCCAGGTGGGGGTCAGGCTCTGCTCCCAGGGAACAAGCAAAGAGAAGAAATGGCCTCAAGTTGTGCCAAGGGAGGTTTAGATGGGATATTGGGGAAAATTTCTTTGCTAAAAGGGTGGTCAGGCATTGGCACAGGATGCCCAGGGCAGTGGTGGAGGGATTTGGAAGACAGGTAGATGTGGCACTTAGGGAAATGAGTCCCCAAGTGGCTGAGGCAGCACTGGGGGAGTGGCTGGACTCTGTCTCAGAGGTCTTTTCCAACCTCAGTGATTCCATGATTCTGTGTGCTTCCAAACAGCTCTGAGAGCATTGATAAATTGCCATGAGTCCCTTGGTACCTTTGTGCTCCTGGGTTTGTTGTTACCTGGAGCAGGTTACAGCCTCAAGCTGTGCAGTGTCCCAAGGGCTCCCTTGGGCACCAAGCTCACAGCAAATTCTCTCTGCACAGCTCCATGTGTGAAATAACCATACAGGCAGGGGGTGTTGGGATGGGATTGGAGGAACCAGCAGATCCTACCAGATTCCTGGAGATTGCAGCTCTGCCCAGGCACTCCCCGGTCTCGGTGTCCCACTTGCACACGGTGTTGTCCCGGGAGCCCGTGCACAGCTGGGAGGCATCTGCTAACACAGGTACCATCAGAAACAAGGCAGGAAACACTGCCAGGCAATCCCTGGGGACTGGAGTGTGCTGTCCCTCACCTGGGCTCACAGCCAGTCCTGTAACAACCAGGTCATGTCCTGGGAAGTGCTGCCTTGGCCCCGAAGGCCCGTGCAGCTCCCACATCATCACTGTCCTGTCCCGGGATGCACTGAAGACTCTGCTGGAGTCAAGGGCTGAGGTGACCTGCCAAGGACCAGAAGGAGCTGCTCATCCTGCCACCCAGTTCACAGGGAGAGCACAGCTCTGCTGCTGGCCTGCCACAGCCCAGCACACACAGGAGCATGGCTGGGGAGAGCCCAGCCTCCCAAACCTGCCCTGTATCCCCTCAGAGTCAGGGATGGGGGATGAGTGCTCTCAGGTCTTGTTCTTGAAACCATTCATTCATTTTACAGAGAAACTTCCTTACAAACCAAATGAGCCCAGGGCACAGTTGTTTTGAGCACTGAGGTGAACAAAGCCCCCTTTGTCTTTGCAGTGCCCTGCAGAGGGGCACTGGCCACACCACACACAGCTACAGCCCCGCTGCACATCTGCTCTCCCAGAAGCCTTCTTGGCTTTGTCACCCTAATCCCAGAAAGGAAATTAAAGCCCTGCTATTCCCAGAATATGCCAGCTATGACACATGGCATGGGTATTCCCAGAATATATCAGGCAGGTACGGCTGATTTGTGAAATAACACCAAGCCTAGCAGAATGAGACCTGAAGAAAAGTGAAAAGGAACTCTGCATCAAAAATTTGACCTCATGATTCATCCTGAGCTTTTGCTGCAGTCTCTAGGATGGGAAGACAAGCTCCCACCCAGACCTCCTGCAGCCCTGTTTAGTCTGGATGCAACACCCCATGCTGCTTCCACAAGTATCTGTTGGGACCTTGGGAAAAACCTAATGTATTCTGATCACATAATCATGAATCCTTAAATTTGGAAAAGACCTTTAAGGTCATCAAGCCCAACAGTCCCCAGCTGGATAGCAGGAATACCCTGATCCCACCTTGCTGTGTGGATGACAAAGCAGTGCTCCATCATTCCAGGCTCCCCAGCTCCTGGGGGGACCCCAGCACTCTCACCTTGGTGACCTCGCGCTCGTGGCCGAGGAAGCGGCGCAGGGCAGCCCCAGATCTCCAGCTGGACACAGCCACACTCTGCAGGGACAGGGACAGGTACAGGGACAGGGTCAGCAAGAGCAGGGCAGGTAGGATTTTTCACATCCTTGGTTACAAGATTTGTGCACAGTCCACAGGACAGGGAACAGGTTCCTCTGGTTTTCAGCTCCTAGAGCATGTACAGCTGTCCTTACAGACAAGTGATGCAAGAGTCAGTGTGGCCATCCCAAGCCTGGGTGGGAGCATTTGATGTGAAATGAGCTCTAGAGAGGTCACAAAACTTGATTCCATGTGCTTCAGTGCGTGCCCTCACTCTAAGCTCGTGTTTCCTTTCTAAATCCAGGGACTGACCTAGCTACCATCCACAGAAATGTTCAAAGCTCACATCTCAACCTTATTTTTGAAGCTGTTGGTATCTTTTCCCATCCCAGGGGATAGCTCACCTTGTCCCTTCCTCCTGAGACGCACAGGTCAGGTTTGAGAGCAGCCACAGAGGTGACAGCGTCGGTGTGAGCGGGGCTGTGCTGCTGGCAGGCTCCAGGTCCTGGCTGTCCCACGGAGCCCTCGGCCCTGCAGAGACACAGGCACAGCCAGCAGCTGCAGGGGCTGCCAGCAGTGCCAGCTGCCATTCCCTGGCACCTCTGGCATCTTCTGACAGGACAGCATCTGCCTTAGACAGCCAGAGAGAGGCTGTGATCAGGTGGAGCATGGAGCAGACCTATCCCAGCTCTAGAGCTGCTGAATATTTGTTTCAGAAGAAAAGAGATTCTGACCTCACCAGCCTCCACAGTCACTCACATGGATCAGGCCCTGCTGCTCTTTGCTGTGACACAAGTCCCTCCTGCTGGCACCCAGTGCTGCTCTCCAGGCACAGATCCCTCTCCCTGCTGCTAGGGACTGAACTATTTCATCTTGGCCATGAAAGCTGGTGACAGGCTCTGAAGGCACAACAAAGCAGTTGAGTATTTGGGCCAAAGAGCCACTCCTGGAGCTGCTCCCCTTCAGAGCTCTGCCTCAGCCATCACAGAGCACAGTCCCTGGCCAGGGTTATGTGCTTGGCCAATCCTGTGAGTGACACTTGGGCTTTTGGGTTCCCCAAAGAAGCTGAGTAGACTTAATAAGTCTGCTAAATGTTGATTAAACATCAGTAGTGAAACTAAACCCCTGTTCTTGCTACATTGTCTGGTCTTTTGTGTTCTCTCTTCACTCTCACATCTGGTTTATTAGCAAGACCTGATCTCCCAGTGTTGCTTTACCTGTATTTGCTGGTGTGGAAGCTGATTTTACTCTGCAGTTTCCCCATAGCCCTGGCAAGGAGCAGGCAGTGGTGGTGTCACATCAGCACCTCGGGACCTGCTGTGGGGACACAACCTGTGAGTGAGGGGACATGGCATCACCAGGGATCCAGAGGAGTTTCTGATTGTCACACACAGGATAAGGTGCTGCTAATGTCTTATCTACATCCTAACTCCATTCAGAGCAAGAGGAAAACCTCAGGGGGGGAGCATAAGGAGGTCCTGAGTGGAACCCTCAGCTTAGAGCAGAGCCAGCAGCAGGGTGAGGTCACACTGAGCTTAAAAATGCCCAAGCTTGGTGAGGCCACAGCAGAGATGGAGCTGCTGCCTGTCATTCTTTACACCTCCTCCTACTCCTGTATCTGGTCTGGACTTCCATAAACCCTGGAGACCCAGTTTTTGGCTTGGTGAAGGCAAACACCTTCAGACTTGGTGGGACCATGAGCAGGCACAGGCAGCCTCAACTGAGCCAGCCTGGCCATGCCTGAATTGATCTTTCCATGAGCTGAGGAACACTTTGGGAAGAGTTTCCAGTCCAAACACCAACTCCAGGCAAGGCAAGACCACGTGGATAACACAGATGCATTCAGCAAACACTTGCTGGCCAGGCTGGGGTCAGGCTGCCCCATCCCTCCCAAGAGGGGTCAGCACAGCCAGACCCTGCAGCAGAGCCATCAGATCCACCCGGGAGCAGCAGCGTCTCCCCCCTGTCCTCACAGGTCACAGACTGAGCAGGAACCAGCCTCAGTGACAGTGAATTGTCACAGACAATAACTGGATGCTGCTCAGCTCGAGGCATACTAATTGGATTTAGTCTGCTGGCATGCCCATCTTCCACGGCTGTAGCATTTTGCTAGTGAAAATCAGAGAAAAAAACCTCCAATTTTCTTTTTCCAGAAAAAAACTGGTTATGAAGGAAGGTTCATGAAGGAAGGTATGTAAAGGAAGGTTGTGAAGGAAGGAAGGTTGTGAAGGAAGGAAGGTTGTGAAGGAAGGAAGGTTCATGAGGGAAGGTTGTGCAGGAAGGAAGGTTTGTGAAGGAAGGTTGTGAAGGAAGGTTGTGCAGGAAGGAAGATTGTGCAGGAAGGAAGGTTGTGCAGGAAGGAAGGTTGTGCAGGAAGGTTTGTGAAGGAAGGTTGTGAAGGAAGGAAGGTTGTGAAGGAAGGAAGGTTGTGAAGGAAGGTTGTGAAGGAAGGCTGTGAAGGAAGAAAGGTTGTGAAGGAAGGTTCATGAGGGAAGGCTGTGAAGGAAGGCTGTGAAGCACTCACCGGCCGCGCCGTCCCGCCCGTCCCCGCTCCCCGCTCCCGGCTCTTGGCTCCCCGCTCCCGGCTCCTGGCTGCCGGCGGGGCCGGGCCGGGGCGGGGCCGGGCCGGGAGCGCCGAGCGCGGCCGGGCGGGGCCGCCGCCCCCGCGGCAGGTGCGGGCACAGCATGGCCCGGGCCGAGCGGCTGCGGGTGAGGAGAGCCCGGGGCCGGCCCGGCGGGGCTGCGGGCCGTGCGCGCCTGGGGGTGTCTGGGGGGTGTAGGGGCTCTGGGGGGAGTGTGGCCGTCCCTGGCGCTGTGAGGCAGTGAGGGAGTGAGGGAGTCCCTGGGAAGCTGAGGAGGTCCCTGGGGGTGAGTGGGGGTTCCTGGGGGCTAGGGGGGATCCCGGTGAGGGTTTGGGGCCACAGGGGTTCTTAGCGGGGTGTGGGAGTGCCTCGGGAGCTGTGGGACCGTGGGGATCCCTGGCAGGGTGTGGAGGTGCCGGGCGGGATGTGGGTCCCTGGGGGTGTGTGGGGCTGTGGGGTCCCTGGCAGGGTGTGGGGGGTCCCTCAGGGTGTGTGTGGGGTCCCTGGGGGTGTGGGGGGTCCCTGGCAGGGTGTGTGGGGTCCCTCGGGGTGTGTGGGGTCCCTGGGGGTGTGTGGGGTCCTTGGCAGGGTGTGGGGCCCTGCGGGAGGATCCCACGGGGAGCTGGGTTCGCTAAAGGAGCCCCTGGCGGTGCGGGCCCACCCAAGGATGGGGATGGGCGCTCTGCGAGGGGCTCCTGGCACGGGTGGGGCTGTGCAGGGGAAGGGGCTCCTGGCACCTAATGGGGCTGTGCAGGGGAAGGGGCTCCTGGCACGGGTGGGGCTGTGCAGGGGAAGGGGCTCCTGGCACGGGTGGGGCTGTGCAGGGGAAGGGGCTCCTGGCACGGGTGAGGCTGTGCAGGGGAAGGGGCTCCTGGCACGGGTGAGGCTGTGCAGGGGAAGGGGTTCCTGGCACCTAACGGGGCTGTGCAGGGGAAGGGGCTCCTGGCACCTAATGGGGCTGTGCAGGGGAAGGGGCTCCTGGCGCCTAATGGGGCTGTGCAGGGGAAGGGGCTCTCTGTGGGGCTGTGCAGGGGGGGTGTGGGTGTGGGGTGGCCATCCAGCCCCCCATTCAACCCTCCATCCCCCGCTGCTCCGTGCCCCAGAACAAGCTGGTGGAGCGCTGCGAGCGGATCCAGCTGCAGAGCGCGGCCATCGCCCGGCACGTGGACGAGGTGCTGCCTGCCAAGGACCAGGCAGTCCTGGTGAGTCCCTGCGGCTGGCCCTGCCTGCTCCCTGCTCGCCATGCCCGGCAGGAATGCTCAGCTCCTGGGGAGAGGCGGGGAAATGGGATGCGGCTGTGGAAATGGAGTGCCAGGGTGTGCCTGGAATTCCTGCTTCGTTTGCCTAGAAAATGTGCACAGACAATGGTGTGAGTGCACAACAATCAAAAATCCTACTAGGATCAGTGCCTTAGAATTCCTGGGGTTATTTATTCCTTGCTATCACCGAGAATGAGGACAAAGGATAGAATCATAGAATCACAGGCTGGTTTGGGTTGGAAGGAACCTTAAAGACCACCCAGTTCCAATCCTCTATCATGGGCAGGGACACCTCCCACTATCCCAGGTTGCTCCAAGTTCCATCCAGCCTGGCCTTGGATACTTCCAGAGATCCAGGGGCAGCCACAGCTTCTCTGGGCACCCTGTGCCAGGGCCTCACCATCCTCGTGGGTAATATTCCTTCCCGATATCCCATCTAACCCTGCCTTCTGGCAGTGGGAAGTCATTCCCTCCTGTCCTGTCTCTCCAGGCTCATGTCCCAAGTTCCTCTCCAGCAGACCTGGAGCCCCTTTAGGCACTGGAAGGGGTTTAAGTTCTCCCTGCTGTCTTTTCTTCAGGCTGAACACCCCTAGCTGTCTCAGCCTGTTCTGTGAATGCATGGAGATTTGCTGAGGGACCGGGCTCAGGTCCTTTGCAGGTTGTCACTTAGGTGCTGGGGCTGGCTGAGGAGGCAGTGGGCAGGTTTGGGACTGGTGTGGTGCCGGGTGGCCTGGGCTCAGTTAAGAGAGCAGCACCAGTGGCTGAGCCCAGGAGCAGTGGGGCTCCTGCGGGTGGAGCAGGGCTGATCTGGTGCCGTGCCCTGCCCGCAGAGCGCGGCCAGCGCGGCGCGGGAGCTGGTGATCCAGAGGCTGCTGCTCGTGGGCAAGGCCTGCGAGAACGAGGAGCAGCGGCTGCTGGAGAGGGTGCACGCCGAGGAGGAGCGCGCACACCAGAGCATCCTCACCCAGCAGGTGCACTGGACTGAGGCTCTGCACAAGCTGGGTGCCCTCCGCACCTACCTGGTGGACATGATCACCAACCGGGATGACCAGGACCTGCTGGTGAGTACTGGCAGTCAGGCAGCCCAGAGCTGACCTGCACTTTTCGTTGTGGGACTTCAATCAGGGTTCAGAGCTGCTAATCTGGCACTAGGGAGGCAGAGGTGGACAGGACATACATTGCTCAGGGAACCTCCTTGACCTGATCCTCGTAAGTCCCTGTGATTTCCTGGTAGTTCCTAGAGCATGTGCTCTGCCCAATCCTGCTCTTGCTTGCAATGAGGTCCAGAACCACTCAGGTTCAGGTCTCCAACCCCTTAGGCTGCACAGCCAGGACAGCTCTGAGTTGTGAGCTGTTCTTACAACAGTTAGTTGTACCACCAGTTTTCTGGTGTCTAGTTTTAATCAAAACTGACCCTTGGGAGCACCTGCAGCTCTTCAGGAAAGTCCCTTGTGTTGCCTGGCTTAGCCCTGTTAGAGAGCAGCGTGTGCTTCCCCTTGCTCAGTTCCTTCTCTGGTTATTGTATCATCTGGGTTTACCCAAGTGATTCCTCTCATTTTAGATGTGAGCAGGACCTTTGCCTTGCCACCACTATGCTCAGCCTCTGCTTCCCACGTGTAAATTTTTGAGGAAGGGAACAGCAGCTTGGCTTGGAAAACAGACCCAATCCCATGGAAAGAGGGCAGCTGTTCCTTAGGTGGGAAAGGCAGTCCCTGTCCTGCCCCAGCGCCGTGGTGTGTGGGCTATAGCTGCGCCATAAAGGGGAGAGGTTGGAGAAGGATCCATCAGCTGCCTGTGGCAGAGAACAGCCACACCCTCAGGTTCTCCTTTTGGAAGGGAACTAGGGGTTCATGTGTTCTCCACCTTGGGCTGTTGGTGCTGGTAGTTGTACCTATCTGGAATCAAACATGCCATGCCACAGGAAAGTTGAAGGCATGCAAAGTGCCCTGCTTGGATTTGAGCAGGGATCAGGTATTTTCTTATCACTGTGCTGTACCTTGAGAGTGCCTCATGCCCAGCACGTACAGAAACAAGTGGGACTGACCATGAGGTCACCTGACTCTTGGCTCAGTCCCTCTGCAGCCTCCCTCCTTTGCTGAAAGCCCTGGGGCTGTTTGCTGGGAGCACAGGCTGTTCCTGCAGCCTGCCCTAGTGGGGTGGGGACAGAGAGGGGACAGCAGACAGTGCCCCAAACACAGGTGCAGTGTATGGCCTTCAGCCATTCCCAGTCATTCTGAGTGGGAAATGCTGCAGCTGAAGAAAATGGATGTTGGATGCTCCTGCTGCTCCCCAAGGCTGGGGTTGGGGTAAGGGGTGGCTTCTCTGGGTCAGGAAGGGGGACACTGCTCCCCAGGTCCTGGGTTTGCTGTGTTTGGGGTGTGTCTGTGGGGATTTAAGCTGTGTGATGACTCTTCCTCTCCTTGTCCCCAGCGTGCAGAACAAGAGATCTTCGAGAGGTCAGTACCCAGCTGCTCCTGGTCCTTTCCCTAACCCTGCTCCAAGCTTTCCCTGCTCCTGCTCCACACCTGCATCCCCACAGCTCCTGTGCTGTGTGCCTCAGTGACTCAGGCACCCCATGACACCTCCTTTGTCCCTTGTGCTGCTTTTGTTGAGGACAAGGACAGAGCACAGAGATGCCAGCGTGGCCTCTTGTCTCTGCTCCATGTGCTGTGCTGCACCTGGAGATGCTTCATGTGCTTTCCCAGATCAGCAGTCCTTGCTTATGGGAGAACTTCTGCAGCTCCTTAGAAAACCACAGGGCTTGCTGGGGTATGGAGCAGGCCTGTGCCAGGCTGCTGGCAGGGGGTGGGGTGGCCTGGGCAGGGAAAGCCAGGTGCAGGTCTCAGTGTCCCCAACAGCCCTGTCAGTGACACTGGGCTGCCCTTCCAGACGAAGCACCTTGGTGGCTGTATTTTTATTTAATCTATTTAATTTTATTTAAGTCATTTATTTCTGTGGCTGCTGGGAGGATGCTGGCCCTGGCTGCACTATGCTGCCCAGAGGGCCTGGGGAGGTATTTGTACCTGTGGAGAATATGGAATGTGCCACAGCAAATGCCCAGCAGCCAGTGCCACAACCTGTCCTCACAACCAGGAGTTCTGTGTGTGCTGCAGGCCACAGGAGCCAGCAAACCCCTGGCTCTGCTGGGTGAAACCTGGAGTCCTGGCTTGCTCTGTGCCCAGACCGTGGGACTCTGGCAATAGAGGGAAATGTGATTCTCTGCCTGTTCATTGTGCTCCCCTGGTACCCTGATGGCTGCTCTCAGACACATTTATTTACCCTGTGTCTGCTGAGTGAGGAGTGTTGACTCAGGCTGCTGGGATGTGTTTTACAACACTGCAGCCCTTTCACAAGGAGCTGTAAGCAGAGCCAACTGAAAGTATCACTCGGGGTGAGAGCTGGCCAGACAGCCCTGCTGTGGTCTCTGCAGCCAGAGCTGCTCTTTAACCTCTGCCATACCTCCTGATGATCTTCTAAACACCTCCCAGCACAATAAATGATTGCATTCTGAAACAACTCCTGTTTCCCTTTGCTAGGACGGAGGTGGCAGAGGGAATCTTGGAGCCACAGGAGTCCCTGAAGTTAAACTTTAATCAGACCTGTGTTCAGAGTCCACTGCTGCATCGACTGTGGGCCTGTGCTGTGCTCTGCTGCCTCACAGGTGAGTGTCTCACTCAGATCTCACATGCTCCAGGGATTCTTCACCCTCACTCCTGTTGTGCCCAGACAAACACCCTCATGCTGTGTCCAAACTTCCTCAAGCTGTGTCCTGCCCCTCTGCACTCCCAGCCCCTGCTTGTTTCTTGGAGCCCAGCAAGGAGGCAGCAGCAGCTGTGGGAGGTGTAGGGGGTGCAGTGGGGGCTCCCCCATTGCGGGTTGTGGCTCAGGGAAGAACTGGGGTTTGAAAAGACTGTCTGTTTTATCAGCTCTGTGGTTTTAATGTTGTGTGGTTTCTTTTGCTGTTTCCTGGGTCTCTGGGTGACAGCAGTGAAGCTGATGCTGCTGTGGGACTCTGTCACAGAAATTTCTGTTCACAATGTTTAGCATTGGGCTGCTGGGGACTTTGAGAGGTGATTTCATCTATGGGGTGTCTGGGGCTGCCCAGTGCAGGGAACAGTGAGTAGATGGAGCAGTGTTCTGATCACAAGCTGAGGTTGTGCTGTGCACGAGCTGGTGCTTCTGGAGGTGTTTGTGCTCTGGCTCAGCTCCTGCTGTACAGCTGAGGCTGCACTGGAGGCATTTGCCAGGCACTGACAGGCTCTGGGACTGGTTCACCTGGTTGGTGCTGGCTGTGTTAAGCAGGGAAAGAAGTTTTTCCTCTGGCTGTGATATGCTTGAATGACTGGTTGTGAAATGTTTGCTTTTATTCTGGCTTTCAGTCTGTTGTTAGACATTTCAAATGCATTTTTTGTTTCTCAGACATGACAGTATCCTTTTTAATTTGCCTTTTGAACAATCCCTAGGGCGGTTTTTTCAAAGCTTCTGTACAAACTTCTGATTTCTGCTCATCTTGCTGTGATTCTGATGAGCTGTTTCCAGTTTTTCCTTGTTTCCAGACCCATCTCTAAGGTCTCCACTTCAGACTTTTATTGCTCTCATGGTTAGATTGAGAGTCCATGCCTATCAAGCTTTACCATCATGTGTTTATCTACTGCAAACTCTGGTGTTTCTCTCACTTTGTAATTAATTTCCCTGTTTGGAATCTGTGAGTGCTGGCAGTTGAGGAGAGTGTCCCTGCAGGGTGTTGGGACTAGGTGATCTTTAGGGCTCCTTCTGACCCAAATCACTCTGTGATTCTATGCCAGCCCCTGCTGTGGTGCATTGTGTCACAGAATTGTTCAGGTTGGAAAAGACCTCTAAGACCACCCAGTTCAACCTGTGATCACCACTTGTCACCCAGCCCAGAGCACTGACTGCCACATCCAGTCATGCTTTGGACACCTCCAGGGATGGTCATTCCACCACCTCCCTGGGCACTCCCAGTACTTAACAGCCCATTCAGTGAAGAAATTCTTCCTGAAAGAATCAGTCCAGCAGGTTATCAGTGTTCAGAGCCATGGAGTCAAGCAGGAAGCCTTTCCCTAATTTTCTTTGTTGTGACAGGGTTTTTGTAAGGATTCCCCTCCCAACAGTATTCTTGTGAAATGCAATGGCTTTAAGGCATTCAATTGTTGTGCTGATGCACTGATTACACAGGAATTTCATTCTGTTTTGGTTTTTTTGAGTGTGTGGTTTCATGTCACATGTCATTACTGTGTGCTGAGGATACCTGGTGTATCCTTGTGGATCTCACCAGTCCACAGGCCACCCTGGACCAAGCCTTAGAGATTTAATATTAACAGCAGTGTTCTGAGCTTGCCTTAGGACACAGTAATGTGAAATGTCACTCTGTGGTCCCTTCTCCCAAAGGCAGGTGAGCAAGTGGCTGTCTTGTTTATTTGCTTGAAAACAGAAATTTCCAAGTCTTGATGGCTTACTCCATAAGTTCTAAAAAACTTGGAAAGCAGCTGCAAAAGGGTCTCCATTTCACTCTCAAAAATGAACATTATTCCTTTGATGCCTTCACTTGGCATCCAAGCTTCTGTATCACTTCTGTTTGGGGTTGGCAGCTTCTTCCTTACACCATGAGATGATGTAAATCTGGCACTGTTTTGGGAGGGATCTTGGTTGATGGGAACTTGGATTTTTAAAAGCAGTCAGATGTGCTGCAGCTCACACAAATGTGCTTCCAGATCTGTTAACCCTGGGAATTTGTTGTGCTGGTATCCCTCATGTCCCAAGGCCACCCTGATGGATACAGGACACAGAGAAAATAGACCTGAGGCAAGATGAATTCCCAGTGGAATCATTCATCAGAATTATATGTGAAAATCCAGAATTAATCATGCCAAAACACTTGTCTGAGGGGCAAAATTTCCTGATCTGAATTACTCTGCTGTTACTTTGCCAGCACTTCCCCTCCCTCAGATGCTCCTCTGGAACTGCAATTCCACAGCAAAGCAACGTGGGTGTCACTGGAGTGATGTTTCCCTGCATGGACCACCAGGATGCAGCCCTAGGTTAACTGTGTGTTGCACAAGAGGAGGTTTAGTGCCCTCCTTCTGCCAGAGGAAGATAAAGTCTGGTGCTGCTGTGTTTTCTATGAATTCAGAGCAGCATTTGGCTTCCTGGAAAGCTGCCTGCACACCAGCAGCGTGGGCAGCCCCAGAAGCCCGTGGAGAGCTCAGGTTTGGCTGCTGTGTGGGGAAATAAATCATCAGATGAATGAGGCTGGCAGCTGCTGCTGAAGGAAATGCTGGCTTCAGCCCCTCTTTGGGCTCACTCTTGCTTGCAGTAACTCCTACCTAACGTGCACATGTGCGTGGCATTGATTTGCAAAGGGATAATTCAGCCTTGGTTCATCTGCCAGGGAGCACCTGGGCAGGTGCAGCCTGAGGAAACCCTGGAGCTGCTGCTGGGTGCTGTTTGCTGTTAGAGGGATGCTGACCTGGGTCCTGAGTGGGTTGGGCTCTGGGGTGACCCTGCTGAGGTCATCCTTTGGTTCTGTAAGGGCTCATGGTGCTGGATGCTGAGCAGAGGCTGTTGGGCAATGCTGCTGCTGGCGTGACAGGGTAGAGCTGCTGGCAGGGGTGGGAGAGCCACTGAGTCACCCCTCCAGCCCTGTTTCCAGGGTGGTTTGAGACCTAAAATGAATGAAGTGAGGGTGGGGGAAGGCAGGGAAAGGAGGGGCACCTGCTGGCAGGAACTGGGTCTCCTCAGGAGCAGGTGAGTCAGCCTCATCCCTGCTTCAGCAGTTTGGGGACTGCAGGACACGCTTGTGCAGTTCCACAGCCTGCAGACCCACACAGGGGTCTCAGGGGGAAGCATGCAGCCAGGGCAGGGCACCATGACCTTAGAGGTCTTCTCCAGCCTCGACAGTCCTGTGATTCTATGATTTTGAAGTTGTTCAGACCCACAGTGGGTGCTGTGTCCTCTGGCCAGCCTGGGCTGCTGCTGTGGCTGGGTTTGTGCAGCTGGGCACCCTCTTCTTTCACAGCAAAGCCAGATCCAGTCACAGCCATGCTCAGCTCTAAGCCTGGTGCCACCTCCCCACACTCACTGCTCCCAGCACTTCAGGGTGGGTTGATCAGCACCTGGGGCATTGTAGCAGGAAAGAGATTTCCCTGCCCAGCTCTCTCCAGTCCTGTTTTTCCGGTTTTGCAGGTTTTCTGCACACAGCCCTCCCAGTCATTCGAGACTCTTGGCTCCCCTGGCTGGAGGAGGAGTAGCCAGGTTCTGCTTACCCACTGTGTGGGTGGGAAAGGACAGGAACTAGGTTTGGATCTCTCCCAGAAGTGGGATGAACCAAACCTGCTGAATAGTTTTGTGGGGAGTCAGGCCAAGGTCAGAGGAAGATGAGCAGGGCCCTTAGTGCAAGGTGGAGAGGTGTCTGCTGAGTCTGGGCTTTGGTGAGCCTCTGCCTTGTTGTGGCCCTGGCTCAGAGGAGCAGCTGTGGCACACACCACTGTCACCCTGGGGAACACATGGGGCCCCAGGAGTGATATGTGAAGAGAGGTTGGTTGTGCTTGTGTTTCTCGTGGCCATGACTACCTCAGGTGGTTCAGATGGTGACCAGAGTCCGTGCTCAGCACGTGGCTTCTCTTGCAGGCTCACAGGAGATTCACATCGATGAGAAAACCCTAAGCCCCCACCTCAGCCTGGCAGAAGACAAGAGAACCCTGACCTTCAGCCCCAAGAAAGCAAAGGTGGACTCGGACTGCCCCGAGCGGTTTGACCACTGGCCCAACGCTTTGGCCACTGCACCTTTCCACTCGGGGCTGTGTGCCTGGAAGGTCAGTGTGGAGCAGAGCTGTGCCTACAAGCTGGGGGTTTGCTACAGCTCCGTGCCCAGGAAGGGCTCTGCCAACGAAGGCCGCCTGGGCTTCAATGCTGCCTCCTGGGTCTTCTCACGCTACGACAAAGAATTCCGGTTCCTGCACGCGGGGCAGCCCCAGCCCGTGGAGCTGATCAAGGCCCCGGCACAGATCGGGGTCCTGCTGGACTTTGCAGGGGGGGAGCTGCTCTTCTACGACCCCGATTCCTGCGCCATCCTCTTCTCCCACCGCGAGGCCTTCCTGGAGCCCGTCTACCCCGTCTTTGCCGTGGCACACCAGAGCATCTCGCTCCTCCCATGAGCGGGGTGTGGCCGTGTGACTGTGCTCTGCCAGTGCCTGGGGGGAAAGGAGCTCGGGCAGGGCTCTGCCTGTGTCCAGGGCCTCCAGACAACACCTGCCTTCACACTACACCTGTTCCTCGCGTGTTTTCTGCAGCTTTCCTCTCGTCCTGGAGCCTACACTCTGTGCTGGGGTCAGTGGTCTGAGAATGCCTGGCTGGCCCACCTGCTCCTAGGTGAATTGTTTGATTTCTGCCCCACCTAAGGCAGCTTTCCAGTCTGCTGGGGGGCTGGAGAGAAGTACTGAGAGATAAGTATGGAGAAATGGCAGGGAGGAGGGCTGTGGAAACGGACATGCCATGCTCTACAACTCCTTGACAGGAGAGTGGAGCCAAGAGGGGTCAGGCTCTGTTCCCAAGCAACAGTGAAAGGACAAGAGGAAATGCCTTCAAGTTGTGCCAGGATTTAGGTTAGATAGTGGAGAAAATTTCTTCACTGAAAGGGTGGTCAGGCCCTGGAACAGGCTGCCCAAGACAGTGGTGGAGTCACCATCCCTGGAGGGGTTTAAAAGGTGTTGTGGATGTGGCACTTGAGGACATGGTTTAATGGTGGCCTAGGCAGTGCTGGGGGAGCAGTTTGACTCGATCCTAAAGTTTCCAAACTAAATAATTCAGTGATTCCCTGATTGGGACACAGCTGGAGATGCTTTTGGGAGGAGCTACCCCATTGCAGAGCAGGGACAGTGCAGGAGGCTGTCCCCTGTGGAGGAACCATGCTGGCACAAGGACACTGCTGAGGGACTGTGGCCAGGTCCAGGCACAGGAACAAGCAAAGAGCAGCAGAAACCAAAACTGAGAGTCCCCAAGGAGTGGGGTTTGAGTGTAATGTGGTGCAAACACAGGGAGCTGATGGCAGCAGGCAGGAAGATGTAGGCCTGAAGTTGAGCCAGAGAGAGGGGTTTTAAATCATCTTTAAAAGGTCATCTTTATTTCTCACTACCTAAATCAGTAAAGTTTGTTAATTGTCAATTCATTAAGTGAAATTGCCCAGCTCCAGACTGTTTTGGCCACAGCAGGAGACCTGCAAGCAACTCCTGCCTGCCTGTTGCAGAGGTTGGGGTACACTGAGGGTGCAGGGCCTGGGCAGGGGTGTCCTGTGGGCTGCTCTGTGTGGGGAAACCTTCCCTGGGACAGGACCAGCACTTACACTGGGGGATGCTTGAGCCTGTCCCTGGGGTGACTGAGAAGGGATAAACCTCAGCATCTGCCTCCATCCCCTGCCAGAATGAGCCTCTGGAGTGACCCAGTCCCAGTCCTGTTAGGGGAGCACACCACAGCTGACCCTCTTCAGCAGGTGTTTTTAGAGCCGTGAAACACACCTGCTCCACTGCTGAGCATCAGAAATATTTTATTGCATGAACACTCCTCCTGCTTCATAGGCAGCTCAGACTTGCTGCTCTTCCCTGCCCACCTGGTAGAAAGAAATCTGTCAGGACAGTTCAGCAGCACTGGATCCCTCCGAACCGCAACTACTCCTTCTGGATGCGAGCCAGGAGGTGGCTGAGCGTGGGCAGGACGTGCTCGGGGGGCACCTCCTGGCCCTGGCCGTGCTCGTGGCCGGCCGCCCGCAGCAGGAAGCCGTGCATGCCCGCGGCCCGGGCCGCCCGGTAGTCGCGGCCGTAGTCATCGCCGATGTGCGCCGCCTGCTCGGGCCGCGCCCCGCCCAGCCGCAGCGCCTGCTCGAAGATCCGCCCGTCCGGCTTGGCCACGCCCGCGGCCTCGGAGGTCAGCACGAACTGGAAGTGGTGCCGCAGGTTGCACTGCGAGAGGATGGCTTCCAGCCGGCTGTCGAAGTTGGACACCACTCCCATGCGGAAGCCGAGCTCGCGGCAGCGGTTCAGGGTCTCGGCGGCTCCCGGCAGCAATTCCCAGCTGTGGGAGCTGCAGTAGTCGCGGTAGAGCTTTTCTGCCACCTTCGTCAGGGCTGCCTCGTCCAGCACGCCCGAGAGCCTGAAGCTCTCTTTGATAACATCCAGCCACCACTGCCGGGAGCTGAGCCCCTGGCCGTGGCCGTAGTTGGGGAAGCGCCGGCTCTGGGCTCCGTACACCTCTCGGAAGGAGCGCCCCAGAGCCTCGGGCTGCACCTGCAGCCCCTGGGCCCGAGCCTCGGCCGCGTAGCTCTGGCCCACGGGCTGCCGCAGCCGCAGCAGCGTGTCCTTCACGTCCCAGGTCAGCAGGCGCAGCCGGAGCATGGCCTCAGCAGCGCCGGGACACGGCCCAGCCCCGCCGTGCCGCTCACCGGAGAGCGCTGCGGGCACCGAGCCCTGTGCGCGCCGCAGTGCGAGCGTCCCTCCGGCAGGGCTCAGGGCCCCTCCGGGGCCAGCATGGAACGCGGCACGGAGGGCAAACCCTGCTCCGAGTGCCAGGGGCAAAGTCTGCCGGGCCGGGGCAGCGACACTCTCACGGGAGTGCTGGGGCACCGGGGCTGGAGCCGGCTGGGGATGCGGGGCACGGCCGGGGTGTCCGGGCTGGGAGCACCGCTAAAGGCAGCTGCACACTCGCGGGGTCCCGGAGGAGCGGGGCGGTGCCGGCACCCACCGGGCAGAGCTCCCGGAGCACGGGAACTCCGGCCTGGAGGAGCGGCGGTGCCGGGACCCACCTGCTCTGCTGCCCGGAAACGCCGCCCCTCCCGGAGAGCCCTCCCATCCCGGAGAGCCCTCCCGTCCCGGAAAACCCGCCCCTCCCGGAGAGCTTTCCCATCCCGGAGAGCCCTCCCGTCCCGGAAAACCCGCCCCTCCCGGAGAGCCCTCCCATCCCGGAAAACCCGCCCCTCCGGCATGCCCTCCCCGCCCGGAGATCCCGCCCCAGCCGCAATGGCCGCGCTCAGGGCCGGCCCGCCGCCTCCCGCAGCCAGCGCAGCAGCTGCGGGGTGAAGTAGGTGATGATGATGTCGGCCCCTGCGGAGAGACGAGACGCTGGAGCCGGCCCGGGGGCCACGGAGGATAGAGAGACAGGGGGACACGGGGGCCGCAGCCTCACCTGCACGCCTGAAGGCCGTGATCGCCTCCTGCACGGCCGCCTCCAGGCCGAAGGCGCCGGCCTGCGCGCCGTGCCACAGCATGGCGAACTCCCCCGAGACGTGGTACACGGCCAGCGGGTGCGTGGGGTGCTGCGGGAGCGGGTCAGCGCCGGCTCAGCCCGGAGACACCGCGCTGTGCCCCCGGGCACAGAACCACAGCCCGCCCTACAGCCCCCACTGCCCCCCACAGCCCCCAGTGCCCGCCCCACAGCCCCCACTACAGCCCTCCCTGCCCGCCCCACTGCCCGCCCCACAGCCCTCCCTGCCTGCCCCACAGCTCTCCCTGCCCGCCCCACAGCTCTCCCTGCCCGCCCCACAGCCCCACAGCCCCCACAGCCCGCCCCACAGCCCTTCCTGCCCGCCCCACAGCCCTCCCTGCCCCAGCCCTCACCCGAGCCTTCACGTCCCTCACGAGGTCCAGGTAGGGCATTCCCGGCTTCACCATCAGCATATCTGCGCCCTCCCGCACGTCCCGGTCCTGCAGGGCAGTGGGGACAAGAACAGCTTGTTTTGTGCCAGGATTTGGAGCTGGGGGTTCTGTTCCTGGGACGCTGTGAGCCCCTCATGGCCGAGGTGGCCCTCGCCATACACGTGGTGCCTGGGGAGAGCTGGTGGCATCGTGTCCCTGCCCCTGGCACCCCAAGACACAGCAGGGCATGGGGACAGCAACTGCACAGCCCCCAGAGCTCAGTCTGGGCCACACACTGGGACCAGCTCTGCCAGCCTGACTGATGGGCCTCATGTTTGTTTGGCTCATGGAAGGGGAAAACCTTTGACCATTTGCCTCCCAACCTCTTGCTCACCCCCAGCCCTGTGGGGTGTGATCACCCAGCCCCATGTGAGGGTGTCCCACCCCACAGCCATAGTCCCACACTGAGGGTGTCCCACCCCACAGCCATAGTCCCACACCCACACTGAGGGTGTCTCACCCCACATACCTACACTGAGGGTGTCTCACCCCACACACCCACACTGAGGGTGTCCCACCCCACACCCCACACTCACCACAGCACGCACGGCCAGGCCCCGAGCGCCCGGGGGCAGCTGGTAACAGCGCCGGTCCCCAAAGGCCGGTTTGGACAGAGCTGCGTCCCTGCAGAGGGGCAGAGGGCAGGGGTGAGGAACCTTTGCCTCACCCACAGCTTCAGAAACACAAGGAGAGGCCAGGAAAAGCATTGGAGTCACTGAGCCATGAAAAGGGGGCACTCCTGATGCAGTTCAGCACCCAGGGATTGCTCTGGATGTCCCACAGGCCCAGGCTGGCCCTGGGAGCTGTTTCAACACCCACTGCCCTCCCCATGCCCAGAGTGGGTAAAATCGTGTCAGGCTCTTTTCCAAGGTAGGTTCCTTGGGGGCAGCCTGCCAGGCTGTTCTTGGGACAAGCTGAGTAAGCTGAGCCTTGTCCCTGAAGTCACCCCATGGGGCAACACTGACTGCTCCTGGAAGCTGCAGGCAGCTCCCTCTCTGCCTGCCTTGCCACCAGCACTGAGCAGGTGAAGGGTTGGGATGGGGGATGACCCTTCAGTGACCTTCCCACCAGCCAGCCTCTCCTGGGTAAGGTACATTTGTCTCCTTTTCACATGGAGAAGTAGGAGTAGAGCACTGCAAAGTGACCAGTGTGGCCCCACGTGCAGCCCAGGCTCTGGGCAAGCCCCTTTCCCAAGTAACTCCCTGGGAATGCACTCCCAGGCAGCCTGGCCCCAGCTGGGCACACCTGGCTGAGGACAGACCCACCTGAAGGGGCCGTAGAAGCACGAAGCAAACTTGGCACTGTAGCTCATCACCGAGACCTGCAGGGCAGAGAGGGGCTGTGAGCTCAGGCCACAATCCCAGTGCTGAGACAGGAGAGATTCCCTCCCATGGCTTTATCCTCCCCTGCCACAGGTCTGGAGCCTCACCCTGCCTGGGCCCAGCCAAGGACATTGCCCTCCTGTGTGTGCTGGGGCAGGGCACTGCCTGTGGCACCAAGGGGGGGTTGCCCCTCCTGCCCTGCCCTGCTGTGCTGCAGCTGCCATGGATGTGGCTCAGCACACACAGGCCCCTGGCTCACCTTGTTGCCCAGGTCGTTGGAGATCAGTGCCTGCTTGATGGCTGCAATGCGCCCGTCCATCATGTCCGAGGGAGCCACGATGTGACAGCCTGCGGGGAAAACAGGACAGGGCAGGGCAGGGGTGTTGGGAAGCTCTGGAGGCTTAGGAGCTGCCTGGAACAGCAGGGGAGCACTCCCAGCTGCAGCCAGGCACAGTGTGCTTTAGGGTCTGCCCAAAGGCAGAGGGGCAGCTCTAAGAGCCAAGCTGGGCTGGCACTGCCCGGGTCCCCACCTGCTTTGGCGTAAGCCAGCGCCACCTCCGCCAGCCGCTGGCAGCTGAGCTCGTTCTGGATGGTGCCATCGTCACGCAGGATGCCTGCCAGACAAACCTGCTTACACAGGGCAGGGACAGCTGCTCAGCCCCCAGGGCAGTGTGGCTCTGGGGACAAGCTGTGGAGCTGCTCAGAGCAGCAGTGGGGAACTTGATGTGTTGAGGGAGGTGGGTAAGGACCAGGAGCCCTCTGGGGACTCCCAAGGGAAGGCAGAGATGGGGGACACCAAGGGGTGCTGAGGCTCAGGGGGCCTGAGGGAGGGTCTGAGCCACCTGTGCCTCCCACCCTATGGTCAAAACCCAGGAGAGGTCACCCAGGCTCAGCTGCACCAGTACAGGGAAGCAAAGTCTTGGAGCAGGAGGTGGCCAGACCCTGAGCAGGAAATGGCAAATCCCAGAGGCAGGAGAAGGTGCAGAGTGCAGCCCAGCCCTGCAGCCTGTGCTCACCACAGTGCCCATGCGAGGTGTAAGGGCACAGGCAGACATCACAGGCAATCAGCAGCTCTGGGAAGGTGGAATGGATCTTCCTGATGGCCTGGATGGCAGGAGTGCCCTCGGCATCAGCAGCAGAGCCTCTCTCATCCTGTGAGGGCAGAAACACCTCAGCATGCACAGCTGACACTTCCCACAGCTCCTCTGTGGCAGCAGCTCTGCCCAGGAAGCATTTCCCCACTGAGGGAAAAGGGAGATGGGCAGCTAGGGCAGGCTTTGGGGCCACCTGCAGAGCTCTGGGTGTCACTGCAGTAGCCCATCCCCATCTGCTGTGCTCAGTGGGCTGGAATCACAGGCAGAGACCCTGAACCGCTCCTGTTTGATCAGGAGACCACCCCCCACCCACCCCCACTTGCTCTGCCAGCCCTGTGGCCATCCCAGCACCTCCACACACATGCACTGACCTTGTGGACCTTGCTGGGCACCCCAAAGATAAGCACACACTTGAGGCCGTCTTCGACAAGGGGCCGCAGCATCCCCTCCAGCTTGTTCACTCCATACCTGAGCAGGGCAAAGGGCAGCAGCTGCCAGGCACCCAGACCTGCTGGGGAGAGCTGCCCTGGCACTGGGATGCTGCCCTGTGAGCAATCCAGCATCACCAGGCAGTGGCTGCAGCTACAGGGGAGGTGTTGCCTGAACACTGGGAGGAACAATCTGAGCCCTTATCAGGGGCTCCAGGAGCACTATCTGCCCAGCATGCACACTGCTCTGGAGGGATGGGCACACCCTGCCCTTGGATCCCTTATCTTGGTGTCCCTGGTGCAGATCCAGCCCACTTTCCCATCACAGCACCCCTGCTAATGTAGCAGCAGATGCAGAGGAGAGCTGCCAGTCCAGTAGGATCCAATGCAGGACCAGATGCCACATCCTTGCAGAGGTTTTCTGGCTGCTGCTGGAAACCCTGTTCACCTCCAGCCTCCCTGTGTGCCCAGCCCAGCCTGGGAGTGCTCTGGGACAGAGCCAGAGCCTGGTGCTGTCCCTCCTAGAACTGACACTTCTCCAGCATTCCCTGAATGACTTCCTCCACTCCCTTAGTGGATGAACATTCCCACCTTGCCTGATGCTGGGGGATCTCCAAAGCTGGAACCAGAGGGCTGGAAGCCTCCCCCTGGTTCATGCTCAGGGCATAACTGAACCCTCCCCAGACACAGGGCACAGCAGTGACTGGGGGGCTGGATTCATACCTGGCTTGTCCAGGAAGGCTGGGAATTGGCTCCACGGCATCAGGGCTGTCACTGTGGGAGGTGGGTGGGACAGAGACAGGAGCACTCAGTCAGAGGGAAGCCTCTCCCAGGCTTGCCCACAGGAACTCTGAACCTGTTTAAGAGCTCAGGGGGCTGCAGTGATGGACCCAGCCAGTCACCCAGAGGCAGGGCCACCCCTGACCCGAGAGCTGGGGCTCACTCACGTGACAAAAATGGGGTAGATGAGGTTGGAGGCGTCGAAGGTGGTGGCCGAGCACTGCCAGGAGCGCAGCACGGGGTGGAAGTAGCCACTGTGGAGAACAGAGTCTGCCTGCATGGTGGGCTCTGCTGCCAGGGAAGGAGACTCTGAAACACCAAACAAACCAGTGGGGCCCTGGTGGGCTGCTGCTCTTGGCACACAGGAGGAGGGGCTGGGATCAGGGTGCAGGACTGACCTGTCCCAGGCCAGGGCCATCCAGATACCCTGGGGTGCTGCAGGGCCCCATCAGCAGTGGCCCTTCCCATTAACAGGGCCAGCAGTGACTCTTCCCCACAAACCTCCCCGTTCTGTGTGTGAAACCCCCATTTCCAGCCACTGACAACCTCCCCCAGCAGAATCACGTTTACTCTCTGCAGGCTCCTTTTCCTGAGCCCCAAGAGAGGTTCACTCATTTTAGTTTTCCTAATTGCTGAGAAATTGTGGGACACAGTTTTTGTATGGAGAGGATACAGAGCTGCTATGTGATCTCTAAGGTCCCTTCCAACCAAACCATTCCATGATTCCGTGTAGCATCACATATTTATGGCTGCAGTGTGAAGGTGCAGTGACAGAAGAGGAGGGGCACTAGAGGAGAGAGGCACGGGACCCTCCAGGGCTCTAAAGCTCTCACACAACTCTCACACAAATCCAGTGGCCACTGACTGCTGAAAGGAAACCGTACAGTTGGGCAAAACTGATTTCAGAGATAACAGAATTCACACATAAATCAATCATTAGCTATCTCATGGTCGAAGCTTCTTCTGTAGCAATGCTTTATTCTCTAGCAGATCTACTAGTAATTCTGTGATCAGACCATTAAGAATTACATTTCCATGAGGGCTCAATTCCCAGCACCATGTTGGATGTGATGGAAGGGGCCGTGGGAAGGGAGCTCTCCTGGGACGAGGTGTTTGGCTGCAGAGCAGAGGAGCAGCTGCACAACCCAAACAAGGGACTGTTTGTGCAGAGCAGCTCACACAGGCTGCTCCCACTGGGCCACATCCCCCAAACACCCTGTGCAGAGCAGCTCAGGTGCCCTGGGAGACAAAGCAAAGTTCCTGCTGAAGAGTGTGGATTTTTGGGAGCTGGAATCTGAGGGAGGTGGGCAGGAGCAGAGCTGAGATGGGATTCTGAAAGAGCAGGTGGATTCCTGTGAGTATCCTGGGCAGGACAGTGCTTCCCTAGGGAGATGGAGCAGCAGAGGATGGATCCATCTCAGGGGAGCAGCCCTGGTCCCATCCCAGGAGGGATTCCTCAGGCAGTAAACCTCACTGACCCCCAGCCTGCATCCAAACAGAGCAGAGTGGGATCAGAGTCTCTGTGGAGGCACAGCTCCCAGCACAGGATCCAGGGAAAAACGTGTTACAGCAGCACCCACAACACCAGCCAGTAACAGAGCTGGGCAGGAGATGGCTCAGTTCTGGAAATCCTTTAATATGAAGTGTTTAAAATGAGGTGTTTCTTCTTAAGATGTTCTAATATAGAACCAAACTCTGTTACAGCACCCCAGTGCACAGGACACATGGAACAAAGGGGAATTGTGTTCAGTCCAGGGCTGGAATTGAGCCTCTCACACCCCAAGGAATCGCTGCTGCTTGGGGATGAGGAAAGGCCCCTCTTGGTTAGAGGCTTACACGTACAAAAACCCTGAATGAAAACATCAGGTGATGCTCGTGGGGGATGCAGAGCAGCTGACGGGCACGCTGGCGGTCATGGCATCCCCTGGCAAGTCATTTTTAGCCCTTGGAGCGCTGCCGCCCCAGTCCTTGCTCCAGGGAGGGGACAGCCCCGGGCGAAGCCGAGCTGGCAGCTCCAGCAGGCGCCGGCTCCAGGCAGCGGCAAACAAAGGGCTCAGTGAACAAAACCCACCTCGAGAATCCAAAAAATGCTTTCAACAGTTAATCCCACCAGAGGGAGGGGAGGGGGCCGGGTGGGACCAGAGGCACCTGACTGGATGGGACAGATAGAGCTCCAAAACCGCGCTCTGGAGCGAGGAGGAGGCGGCACCGGGTGGGATTGCAGAGCCCAGATAAGAGCGGGACGGGTGGCTCCTCCTTCCCCGCCACAAGGACAAGCTGCTGCCCAGCCGGTGGGACGAGGACACCGGGGTGGCACAGCCGGGGACATCGGGGAGGGAGGGCAGGGCCGCGGAGCGAGGGCTGCAGGAGTGTGGCAATGGGGACATTGCGCCACCCGCTGCGCCCCGGGCTGGGGCTGCTCCCCCGAGATCCCGGCAGGGCTCCCGGCACAGCAAATGAACCTTTCCTCAACACCCAAGGCCCAAACCTGTCTTTCTAAAGCTCTTTGCCCCGCGCACGCCGGAGGAGTTCAGGGACAGGTCGGCAGCAGAGCGGATTCACCTTTGCTCCTTCGCACCGGGGCCAGTAAAAGTCACAGCACCCGAACCTGGCACCCGAACCCGCGGCACTGCCCGGGGGCCTCGCTGCTCTCGAGGGACGGGAAGCGGCTTCCCAAGGGAGAACCCCGGCCCTTGGCACCCGCACCCACAGGGGACAATTTCGGGGACGGGCTGGAGGCAGATCCGGCGCTGCTCCGGTCCCGACAGCCCCGCACGAGCCGGGAGCGTTTGTTCCCTCTCGTCTCGTCTTGGCAGCAAGAGGTGCTCCAGCATTTCAGGACACGCAGGCACACGTGGCCTCAGACGTGAGCACAACTATTTAGCTAAATCCTAGGGACATGCAAGCTCCCAGAATCCCAGCTGGGGACGGACCGGGTGTTCTAGGAAAGTGGACCCCCCAGGCAGATATCGGAGCTATGGGTTAATTAACAGCCACTAACGAGGGTCAGGCTGTTAGGGCAGGTTTCGCGCTCCAGGACGGGAACGGGGATGCTCGGGGGTCTGGAACGACACCCCAGGACAAGCGGGAGCTCGGGACCGACGCCAGCTCGCAGCATCACACGTTGCTCGCTGCGTCCCCCGCCGTTGCCACGGTTACCGAGAAAAACAGAGCAAAAACCGAGCAAAACCAAGCAAAACCTGGGTTGTCCTTGCTGCGTTACCCGGGGCTGCCCTTCCTGCCTGCACCCAAGCGCGGCCGGGCCCCGTCCCTGGAGCCATTCCCCGGCAGCCCTGCAAGGGGCCGAGGTCGGGCACCGGAGGAGGGGCGGACGCCCCAGCCCCAGCCCCAGCCCCAGCCCCAGCCCCAGCCCCAGCTCCGCTGTCCGCTCCCAGCCCCGTTCCCGTTCCCGGTCCCGGTCCCGCTCCCGGCACTCACCGATCGCCGCGTCCGCTCCCGCCGTGCGACAGTGGCCGCTGGATTTGCATAGCCCCGCCCCCTGATCAGCATAGCCCCGCCCAGCGGAGGGGCTGGCGGGAAGTCTCGCGCGGCGCAGCGCGGGAAAGGCGGCGCGGGGATTTGGGGGCACGGCCTCGGGTGCTGCCGTGTGGGGCCAAGCAGTCCCGTTCCGGGGTGCTGCAGGGGCACCTGGAGCTGGGTTTTGGGGTGCTGGGGGTCTGCCAGGCCCAGGGAAGCCCAGACCCCTGCCTTGGGAGACGCCAGGATCAGGTTTAGTGCAGGACATTCTGCAGCTCCCCCACCAGAGCATCATTCCCTGGCTCGCTCCAGTGCAGAAACGCTGGATCCAGATCCTGGATCTTCTCCCCAGCTTAGGACCTCTCCCTGGAGCGAGGGTGAGCTGAAGGATCCTTCCCCCAGAGACATCAGCGACCTGGAAATCCCCTTGTTCCTTCCAGTCTCCACAGCTCCCTCCCTCCTCTCACACAGAGCCCAGGCTGCAGCAGCCTTCACCCTCCCCTCATCCTCCTCCAGAAACCATTGCCCAGAGCATTTCCTGCTGCTTTGGCTGCATGCTCCCATCCCACTTATGCAACCACAACCTGCTCATTTTATAACTGACTGAAATACAAGACTCCATTTCTGTAAAAAAAAAATCTGGCTTTTATTTATATCTTGTTCCCTTCTGGATTATGCACCCCAGATATGTGCTGAAGAGAAAAAAAAAAAAAAAAACCCAAAAAAAAAAAAGAGAGGAAAAGAGCTGGAAGGTGGGTGTTTATCAGAGATGTTGGGAACACATCATCAGTTCAGGCTTTCCACAGCCTGACTGAATGCCAGCAGAAACTAGTCAGGAGAAGATCTGTGTTGGTTCAGTTCTTTTCAGAAGCTGGGCTTGTGTGTGTGTGAAAATCCAGTGTGCCAGAAAAGCAGGAAGGCAGGGTGCTCTTGTGGGTAGCTGCCACCATTTTTCTGGATTCCAGGATTCCTCACAAAGTGCTATTTTAAAACTGCACATCATCAAAACTTGGGGGTTTTAAATGTACCTAAAACCTTCAGAGGGAGACAGGCATCAGAACTAAGAGTTCAAGTGGAAAAGCACAAGCCTACACTAGCACAAGGGGTACCAACAGCTCCTCTCAGCCCTTCTTTCTTGCAGGACCCACATGGGCCCCTGGGTGGAGCACCCTGTCCCTGCTGCCCTCCCACAGGCATCCATGTCCCTGCAATGACCAGTGAAGGCTACAGAGGGACCTTGGATGCAATTAGCTTGTTCCAACTGGGAAAAGGGGAAAGAACAACCACCATGATTCACCACTCTGTTCTAGCACATCTCAGCTTGCTGCAGGAGCTGTTGCTGCTGCAGGGGGACAGGTGAGACCACCAGACCCCAGTGCCACCACTGACCTGTCACACCCCCCAGCACTGCACTGCACCTGTTTTCAGCCCTGCTCCTCATTTCAGCCCCTCATTGTGCTTCAGGTTTTAAATAATCTCTTTGTCTCCCAGGGCTCTCAAAGACACTTTCAGTGCACAGTTTACATGGTCAGCACTGTGTGTTTTTCAGATTTGGGTTAGTTTGGGTGAGTCAGTGAGTGAGCTCATGGTCCCTGTACAGCCACCCTGTGCTGCTGCTCGGCCTGAAGGACAGAGTGTCACTGTCACAGGACAGCAGGGAGGGGAGGCACAGCCAGGATGCAAGGAAACAAAGGGAAAAAAAACCAACTTGGATCAAAAGCTTTAATGTGCAGCTTCCAAGCCTCTGGGCATCATCACCTACGTTCTATACCCCAAAAGTGATCTACAAATGATCTACTGGATTCAGCCCCTCATAATCAAGAGTCTCATGTTCTCCTGGCCAGTTTCTGCACTGAGCACCCACCAGTTCTTTTTTCCTCTCTTTCAGAGCCAGCCCAACATCAAAAGCCCAGGTAGTGCCTGCCCAGAGCCTGGGGAGGGCCAAAGCCCCCCGGGCACAGGGAGGAGCCGCCCTGCCAGGGAAAAGCCTCAGCAGGACTCCTTTATGTACAAATTACAGCCCAAAGGGACAGCCCACAGAGGGGCAGTACAAAGCTCGAATGGAAACAGCGTTTCTGTCCCTCTGAGAACACCCCAGGCCCTGCCCACCAGCCAGCTCAGTTGTCCACCTCTTCCTCATCGTTTTGTTCTTCCTCCTCCATCCTTTCATCATCGTCATCATTGTCCTCCTCTCGGCTCTTATCTTGCTCCTCTGAGTCTGCCTTCTTGTCTTTATCTTTCCTGGCCTCCTTCTTTCCTTTCTGCTCACGCCTGTAAACTGGAGGAGAGGAACAGTGAGGGGTCAGTGCTGGCAGGACAGGTCAGTGGCTGAGGTCCATGTCCACTTGCTCTCCTGGCTTTTGAGGGGAGCAGGGAACTCAGAGCACAACTCACCCTATGAGCTGAGCTGTGCTGAGCAGCTCCATAGGAAATCAGGTTAAATTTCAGCAGAAAAATGCTGAAAAGGACGCAGGAGGTCACATTTACAGGCAGCACCTACGGCTCTCCTTAGATAAACATAATAGGGGAGTGAGAGCAGATGAGACTTTCTCAATCCTCATCAGTTGTGCAATAATGTTATCCCAGTCCCGTTAAGGTGCACATTAGTTATTCCCCAGGCAAACTGCAGTGTAGGATGCTGGGCAAAGAGAAGAGAAACAAGACAGGCAATAAGTGTTGCTTGTCCAGCGTTGGAGTGGTGCCTCAGAGCCCCTGGACACCCACAGAGCACGGTACCTTCCAGGGATTCCTTCAGAGGGGCCACGAATCTCTGGAACTCCATCTCTTCCATGGCAGAGAGCACGTCCCCAGCATTCAGGGTTTTCCTCTTCCCCTTCATGGCAAAGTTATTTGCACTAGGCAGAACCAAAAAGAGAGGTAATTGGGAGCTGTTAGCAATTTCATCTTGTTTATTGAAGTCATAAGCAACTTTAAAAAGCCATCCCCTAAACATTTAGGGGTTTTTTATCATTTACTAAAGGAGGTTTGAGACATTTATATTTACACTGGCTGTTTGTGCTTTCCCACAGTGTTAGTTTCTGCTCCACACACCTTTTCTATGAGGGGAAAGTCTGAACCTTGGCTGTGACAGTTCCACACAGCCCTGGAAGCACCTGACACTAGAAAAGTGACTGCCTGCACAGAATATGCCAAGCCACCCCAAAAATGTGACTGTGTCCTCTGTGGCAGCTCTTGCCCTAACACAGCTTTGTAATGAAGAGCCTGAAAGTGAGTCAAGTGCTCCTGCCTTTGCCAGGAAGGCTGTGCAGCCAAACTCTAAGGTTAATGACAGTTTGGGACATGACTGTGTCCAGAGCTCAGCTATCTTCCCATGGGCTGTTCTGGGCAGTCCAAACCCACCTGCCTGGTTTATTTATATAAACAGACAATATAGAAAACAACAGTGGCAAAGAGTCCCCAGGTCAGCAGAGGTGAATTGTCAAGGGTCCCAGTGAGTGCTGCAGCAAGTCCTTACCATGATGTTGCATACAGCACAAACACGCTCGCTGCTCGGGAGATTGCACTCCGGGCTTCTTTGGAAATATTGACACCATCAGGAAGCTGAAAAACAAATCCAACCTTTATCAGCAGCTGCTAAAAGTGACTTAAACTCACATAATTCACGTGTCAGTTTGTTAAAGCTCTCAAAAGAAGTGGGAACTGCTCTGGGGTGCTGTCACAGGAGCCCTGCTCCCAGGTGGAAGCCAAGGGCAGTAGGAATGTGTCCCTCAAAGGCACAGAGCTGAGCAGAAACCCAGTGACTCTGGAATCTGGCCACTGTCTCCAGGTAAATCATCCTGTGACTACCCAGCTCCTGACACACCTGCCAGGCCCAGACCCACTCAGCAACACCTCACAGCTCCAGAACGTACTAAATTAACCACTGGGAATTATTCTGGATTTTTATATAGCCGTGAACTTGTGTGCTGAGGTTCTGGGGGGCCTGGTTCTGACAGTGCCACTGAAGGAGCTGCACTGTGGAGCATCCCTCGGGACACTGCTGGAGCGCTGCAACCCCGGTACCCGGGGGTACAGCGCAGGGCAGAGCCGCGGGCAGGACACGGCACGGGCCGGGACCGGGTCCTGCCGGGGCCGGGTGCTGCCGGGCCGGGCTCTCCCGGGGTCGGATCCCACCGGGCCGGGATGTCCCGGGGCCGGGATCTGCCAGGCCGGGCTGTCCCGGTTCCGGATGCTGCCGGGCCGGGCTCTCCCGGGGTCGGATCCCACCGGGCCGGGATGTCCCGGGACCGCGATCCGCCGGGCCGGGCTGTCGCGGGGCCGGGCTCTCCCGGGGCTGGGTCCTGCCAGGCCGGGATGTCCCGGGGCCAGGTCCCGCCGAGCCGGGCTCTCCCGGGCCAGGATCTGCCGGGGCCGGGTCCTGCCGGGCCGGGCTCTCCCGGGGTCGGATCCCACCGGGCCGGGTGCTGCCGGGCCGGGCTCTCCCGGGACCGCGATCCGCCGGGCCGGGCTGTCCCGGGCCAGGATCTCCCGGGGCCGGGCTCCGCCGGGCCGGGCTGTCCCGGGGCCGGGCTCCCCAGACGCCCCGCTCCGCTGGGCCGCGGGGCCCGGCACCCACCGCCTCCTTGATGATGCGGGTGATGACGGCGTTGGGCAGGTTCAGGTCCTCCGGTCTCTCCGCCATCCTGGGCCTCCTGCAAGGCAAACGCGGCGTCAGGAGCGCGGGGCTGGGGGGGATCCCGGCGGGACACGGGGGTCCCCTCAGCACTCGGAGGTCCCCTCAGCACCCCGGGCCCGCACGGACGCGGATCCCGGCCCGGCCCGGCCGTACCCAGCCCGCGCTCCGCCCGCTCCCGGCGCGCACCGCGGGCCCGGCCCCGCGGCGGGAAATGGCGGCGTGAGGGGAGGAACGGCAGGGACGGGATAGGGGCTGGCACGGCTGGAGATGTGAGTGTGGGGACAGGTGTAGGGACAAGTGTAGGTGCAGGGCCAGGAGACGACAGGTGTATGGGTAGGGACAGGGACAGCTTCAGGCGAAGGGACAGGGACAGATGAAGGGACAGGGTCAGGTGAAGGGACAGGGACACGTGCAGGTGAAGGGACAGGGACAGGTGCAGGTGAAGGGACAGGTACAGATGAAGGGACAGGTTCAGGTGCAGGTGAGGGGACAGGGACAGGTCCAGGTGATGATGAAGGGACAGGTTCAGGTGCAGGTGAAGGGACAGGTGCAGGTGCAGGTGAAGGGAGCCCAGGTAAAGGTAACTGTGCTGGGAGAAGCACACACCAAGTACGGGCCAGGCCTGTGTGAGCCCTGGGTGACTGTTCCAGGATTAAAAAAACTCCATCCCTGCTGTACAAACCGTGTGAGTTTTGTTTTTGGCTCCTTTCCTGTGTTGTTAACCCGGCTGCTGGGTGTCCCTGGCAGGTGTGGGGAGGAGGCTGCAGTCGCCCTGGCAGACTCAGCTGCTGTGACAGTGACCATGGCAGACTCAGATCCTGAGGCAGGAGCCTCAGAGCTGCTGCAGCCCTTGGGAGCCACTGCTGCTCCTTTTGGCTTCTGTTTCTGAGATCATGAGGTGTTTTTGTCCATGAACTGAGATCCAGGTGAGGCGGTGGTGGGGCACTGGGGAAGGGCTGGGGCTGCCCAAGCCCAGGGATGTGGCCCAAAGCTGCCCCAGGCAGCAGCAAAGCCTGGCTGGGACCACCCAGCCCCTGTGTCTGCACGACACAGCAGGCTCTGCTTGGTGCCTGGTGTGACTCTGTATTTATTATTAATTGCAGTTTTGGAGGTTGGCACATTGAATCCCAGGAAGGGACAGTCCACTATCCACCTTCCACTATCCCAGGCTGCTCCAAGCCCTGTCCAGGCCTGGGACACTGCCAGGGATGGGGCAGCCATCCTGGCCTTGTATTCTGTAGGTCCAGAGCCTTTCTATTAAATCAGCTTTCTAGTCTTGTTTCACTGTCATGTGTATAACACAAAAGATGTTAGGCATGCAGTGCTCAAGTTTACTGCTGCAAGTCACATTTTACACAGGAACAAAATGTTGTTGCATGTAGCACAGGTGTAAACCCAGTGACAGAGGAGCAGCAGCTCAGCTCAGCCTGAGAGGGAAAGCAAACCCAGGGGACAATATTGTCCTTCTGTACCTCAGGGAAATGCTGTAACAGATTTAGATTTAAATGCTTTAAATTAGATATTAAGAAAACATCCTTCTCAGGGCTGGCACAGGGTGCCCAGAGCAGCTGTGGCTGCCCCTGGATCCCTGGCAGTGCCCAAGGCCAGGCTGGACACTGGGGCTGGAGCAATTGGGACAGCGGGAGGTGTCCCTGCCATGGCAGGGTGGGATGGGATGGGATTTAAGGTCCCTTCCACATTCTGTGATTCTGTTTGATGTCTCTGCACTGATGTCAGGAGATGAACACTGAGTTTTAAGCCCACAGTGAGGGTGGGCACTCCCTTAGCCTGCTTGTTTTTCTCAAAATTGTACAAAAATGTGACATTTATGGTTTAGCTGCAGGCACAGAGCTTACCCAGCAGTGCTTGTACTCCTCAGAAGCCACTGTTACTACAGAGGGGCTGGAAACCCACTTGACTTCTGTGAAAATGACACTTCAGTATCATCATGGCCAAAGAAAGAAATATTAATACAAAGATACAGATTATTCCAATGTAGAACAATCACTGTGGAACACCTGTGTTGTTTCCAGCACTCTTGAAGCCCTGTTGTGGTGGGTGCCCTCCAAGTCCTGTAAATAAGAGGCTGTTGATGCAGCAGATAACACTTCCTCTCGTTAGAGGAGGGATGAGATGTGCCAGGACGTGGTGCACAGGAGAGTTCTGAGCTGCAAACCCTTCCCCCTGGGCACTCCCTGGCTCTGCTCGGAATGTTTCGGGGTTCCAGGATTAACTGTGAGGTCTGGAGCCTGAGAAGCTTCAGTGCGTTCCTGTCCCCGTGAGTCACTTCACACCTCTCCCTCCTCGTTAGTGCCGAGCAGACCCGCCCGAGCTGCTCTGGTGACTCATGGGGACAGGGGAGCGCTCAGCACAGAGCAAAACAAACCAACAGAGACCCTGAGGAGCACAGCTGACGGCAGGGACACAGGGACACAGCCCAGACTGGAGTGGATGAATGCAGGGACACAGCCCAGACTGGAGTGGATGAATGCAGGGACACAGGGACACATCCCAAACTGGTGCTGGATGAAGGAAGGGACACAGGGACACATCCCAGACTGGAGTGGATGAATGCAGGGACACAGGGACACATCCCAAACTGGGATGAAGGAAAGGACACAGGGACACATCCCAGACTGGAGTGGATGAATGCAGGGACACAGGGACACATCCCAGACTGGAGTGGATGAAGGAAAGGACACATCCCAAACTGGTGTTGAATGAATGCAGGGACACAGGGACTCATCCCAAACTGGGATGGATGGTTTGCACTTACCAATTTAATTTTCCTTGGGAGACTGTCTCTGTTTTCTAATTTTTTTTCCTTTTGTCTGTGGAAGAAGAATGAATGTGAAACACTTGGCAGTATCCTTTCTAAAAGCAAATAAGCTTTTACTTGCCATTTTTAAGTGCATGGGGCCTCTAAGTTAGAGCTAGTGCCTGGAATTATTCCATTTTTCCTTCCCCTAGGGACAGCCCAGGCACTGCAGCCTGGTCCTCAGAGGATGGAGCTGTCCCTTGGAGGTGTCACTCACACACTTCTCTTCCTGCCTCAGTCCCTCTAAGTTTAGCTCAGCTCTGTCAAAGGCCTCTGAGTGCAGCACTTTCACTCTCAAAATACCTTCCTGGCATTCTTTTTTAAACCAATTCAGCAGTTTTAACTGTCAGAAAAGTGCCAGCCTCAAATTCTGCTGATTGAGTGGACTTTCCTATGTGACCTAAGACAGAGACTTGGACAAATCCTGTGTACCAGGTCAGGAGCTATTTTGAGCCAGGTGGACAGACTATTGCATTAACCATAACTTTGTTATTCCCTTTGGAAAGTGCTTTGGGAAGGAAAGCTGTAGGATAACCTCTGTGTTACCTCTGGTGGTGTTCATTCGGGTTTGTGCCTCCATGAATCTTGCTCCTGTTTGTGCTCCAGCCAGGGCTGAGCTGTGCAGCAGGGTCAGACATCCTCTCACCTGGACAGATGACCTGGGAGGGAATGCCTTCCTGATTATCACTAATGGGATCTTGCTTAAACAATACAGGCAGTAATCAGCCTGTGCTCAGCTAATTGGTCCAATTAATAATACCAATTAATCCACAGAGGTGGCTCAAAGGTGCCCCAGTAAGGCTGTGCTAATGGTGTGCCACTACACAAAGGGATCCAACTCCTGTGTCTACCAAATGTGCATTAAAATTGGCCCTACCAGAGTGGAAAGTCCTTGAATTGAAAATGGTTTGGGCCTGGGCAGCTGTTTTGGGAAATGCCTCGTGCCTGCCCTGTAGTGTTCTCCTCTGGGCACCACCTTCTGACATGAAACAGGTCATGTCTGACCCAATGGGTCTGCTTTTATTTTCTTCAATACTCTTGAATATATTTATTTCCTTAAATATTCTTGTAAAGATTCCTCCCTGAGAGGGTGCTGGGTCACTGGCACAAGCTCCTGGGGAAGTGGTCATGGCACAAGGTGCCAGAGCTGCAGAAACATCTGGAGGGTGTGATTAGTCTTGGGATTTAATTCTAGTCCTGTGAGGGAGTGGGGTTTGATGATCCTTCTGGGCCACTTCAGGCTGGAGAGACTCTGTGTGCCCATTCCCATGCTTGGGCTAAAGGGGGGAGTCAGGATCACAGCTCTGGGGGGAGAAAGGAGGCAGCTGCCCTTGGAGCAGCAGCTTCACTCTAGACCAGTTTAATTGAACATAAAAATATCAGAGAACCTTGGTTTTCTTTGTCCAGCCTGGGAATGGGGCCTCACCAAATGACAAAGGAGATCTCTGTCAAGAAAAATGTCAACTTACCCCTTCCTGTTGTGCCCCAGGACAAGGGACTGAAGGAAGATACATTTAGTTAGATATTGGGCAGGAATTGTTCCCTGGCAGGGTGGGCAGGGCTGGCACAGGGTGCCCAGAGCAGCTGTGGCTGCCCCTGGATCCCTGGCAGTGCCCAAGGCCAGGTTGGACACTGGGGACAGTGGGAGGTGACACTGCCATGGCAGGGGTGGGAATGGGATGGGATTTAAGGTCTCTCCCAGCCCAACCAGTTTGAGATTTCTGGCATTTGATCTCTGTCTCCCCCCATCACATACCCTGGTCAAATCTATTTGGGTGCTAAATGCCAGAAATCTTTGACTTTCTGTGAAATTAGTGAGCTGACCTGGCTCACTGGGAGGCAGACACTGGGGAGCAGAGCCCATGTCAGGTACCTGGGAGGAGAGCTCAGCTATTTCCTGCAGCTCCAGACTGAGCACAGCAGTTCAGCTCAGGTGACAGGCAATAACTTCCCAAGCTCTTTTAACTTCATTACTTTGATCCATTTGATCATTCTAAGGCCAAAAGCACAATTCCCAAGAGACCTTTTGCAATATTGAAACTGATCTCTTTTATGAGAAGTGTCACTAAAGACCCAGCTTGGTTATTACATTGTTTTTATTGCATTAAAATAAATCAACAATGGATTAATACTCAGAATTTGTCAAAGTGCTGCAGCAGGACTGGATGCTCAGATCAGACATCCTCTAAGAGACCTGGAATGTCTCATGGTGCTGCTCTTCTGTGTCACTGAGGGTTGAGAGTGCAGAGAATGATGCTGTGAGCTGATGTGCTGCTGTAATTCACTGGCTTTTAATTGGGTTAAGGCTGTAAGACAGGTGTGTGTTAAACACCTGGCCTGAGACAGTCCCACTGCCCCAAGGAAATGTAAAACCAAGGACAAAGCCTTGAGCTGGGAGAATTGTCAGTGTTTGGGCACTGTTTCTGAGTCAGGTGTGTGCCCAGCCTACTGTTATCCTGCAGGCTAAGCATGGCAAAAAGGAAAAAGGATGAAAAAAAAGAAGAAAAAAGTAGTTTACAAAGCCCCATTAGTGCTTTGGAGTCAGCATCTCCTCTTAACCAGCTCAGAGGCAATGGGACTGTGCTGTGTGCCTCTCCTGAGGAGAGAATCAGGAATCCCAGACTGGTTTGGGGTGGAAGAGACCTTAAAGCCCATCCAGTGCCACCCCTGGATGGGAGGAACTCCTCCCACTGTCCCAGGCTGCTCCACCCCAGTGTCCAGCCTGGCCGGGGACAGTGCCAGGATGGGGAACCCACAGCCCACAGGGGACCCACAGAGCTGTGAGAGCCACTGCTCTCTCTAGTTGCTGTTTGCTCACTGGAAGGGTGACAGGAGATGTTCTCAACAGGATGTTTCTGGGGGATCAGGAAGCATCCCTGTGCCTCAGAGGGATCCCTCTCCTGAACTAACCTGGATGTCTCCCTAACCAACCCCAGGGCAGTAAGGGAAGAAGTCAGGCAGTTTCTGCAGGTTTAGAGGGTTCAAGACAGGTGAAAATCTGAACTGAAACCAAAGAAGAGCTCCTTGCTCTCCCACCTTTTCCCTGCTGCTCTCCTCCTGCTGCTCTGCTCCTGGTTCATGGAGCAGCTCTCACACAAACCAGGCAGTGTCACAGCTGCCTTAGCTTCAGCCACGGTTTAGCAGTGGCACAGGGACAAGATGAACTGTTTCCAGCAAGCTTGGCCCTGCCCAAGGATGGGCACAGGAACAAGTGGTTGTGCACAGAGATGTTCTGTGCTCGGCATCCCTGCTGAGCCACCAGGGGCTGTGCCAGCTCCTGCTCACGTGGGGTTTGTCACAGAGCTCTGCCTGCCCTAGAAATGCTCTGTGCTCCCAGCCACGGCATCCTGGGTGTTTCCAGCCACGCCTCAGAGCCCAGGAATTGCTGCAGGATGCTCCCTTTGCATGTTCAGGCATTCCACGGGGAAGGGGCAGAGAGGGAGGTCTAGAAAAGAGATCAGCCAAAGGAGTTTGTTGCCCAAAATGATGGATGCAAAATGCCAAACTCATCAAGTCCTGTGGAGAGGCAGAGTCACAGCTCTTGTAAGAGTCTGGGTGCTGCCAAGACTCTCATATTCTGCCACAGCAGCAGTGCTGAGCTGAGGGCTGTGCTGGCATCATGTGCTGGCTGTGAGGACACTGTGGAAGGGATGGTGGTTCTGGGCAGTGAGCAGGAGCAGCCATGAGGTCAGGGTCAGGTTTAACACCCAGTGCACTGTCCTGTCCCAGCTGGGAGGGGCAATTCTCCAGGAACTGGAGTCCTGAGTGCATCTGCCTCAAAAAGAGATGACAAAGGAGCTGCAGGGTGGCAAAGGCAGCAGCAGAGACCAGGCTGGGGATGCTGCTGCTGCTCTGGCTCAGATTTGGGCTCCAACAGGATGCTCAGACTCTCAGGATGCTCATCCTCTGGGATGTGAGCACAGAAAGGGTGCTGCACCTAAAATACCCTGGCAGGAGGAGAAATCTTTCTTGGGCCTCAAATTGGAAAAGGATTTGCTGATGTGCCAGTCTGCCTCTTTGTTGGGTTCCTAACTGGAGTGTTCCAGGGACAAGCTCATCTCTGCTGCTGCAGAGGTGGTGTCAGGGACAGCAGCACCCCAGCTGGGCCCTGGGGAAGAGGGGCTGCAGTGTTCCCACTGCTGGAAAGTGCTGTGCCTTGTGTGTCTGCCCTATATGCCAGGCTGTGCTAATCCCAGAAATCTGCCCTCAGGACTGCCCCAAAATAGCCCAAACCTCCCTTCTTGCAATCCTCTTACCATCTGGGAAGCCAGATAATTTTTCCCAGCCTGATTTCATTTCTTAAGTTCCACAGGCAGCCTCAGCCTTGTGGGTTTTCTGTGTGCATATGTTGCCCTTTTGCCTGGAATAACTGTCTAAGCACGTGTTTGGATTTGAATATCCAGCCAAAGGCAGACCCTAGTGCTGGCAGACTGAAATTTGTGATGGAGAACGGTGTTAAATTTTAAAAGAAAGTCATTAACTCCCAGGCCAACCAGCTGAATGGGCAGTTTGCTGGAGACTCCAACAAAACTGCAGGTTAAGGTCAGTGCTGGGCTGGAATGTGAGGAGGGAAGTTAGGAGGAGTTGATTCCTTGCTGTGGGAGCTGAGAGAACAGGGCTGTTGCAGGGCCACCATCTCCTCCCAGCTTACAATTTAATTTGTACCTCCCCAGACTGGATCTCTGCTCCCCTGGGACATTTATACACTGGTTTGGGTTTGGGTTTCCCCCCTCTTTTGCAGTGGTACCACGACCAAAAGCTCGTGGCAGTGAAATCCCAGCTTGGAGATTGCTGGGGAGGATCCTGAGCCTGCTGGGAGCCATGGAGCAGCTGGGAGAGCCAGAGCTCACACGTGAGTGCTCAGGGATTCCTCACTGCCTGGGAGCACTGCTCATCCCCTGGGGAGGAGGGATGGAGGGATGGAGGGATGGAGGGATGATGGATGGGTGATGGCCCTGGGCTGGTCATGGGAGCCAGATGCTGCTGGCTGGAGGAGATGAGGGTCTGTTGTGGGGGCAGGAGATGCCCAGATCCACATGGGATTGTGTTTGATCTCTGTGCTGCAGGATGCAGTGGATTTGAATCTCCTGGGTTTGTGTGTTAGGAGTGAATTCTGCAGCCGGTGAGCCTTAAACCCTCTGGGAGATGGGTGGAGGAAATTTCATGGCTTGGGAGTCCTACAGAGACTCTTTATTATAATTTATTTATTATTATTTTGAAAGCCCTGTCTCCTGGGACTCTTTCACTCAAAGCTGTGAGACTGCCTGCTTTAGCTGGAGAGACACAGCATTTATTACTGTCCTGTTTGCCTCTTAAAAGCCTTTTGCAATGAAGGCATTGAGAGAGGAGGCTTTGTGTGAGCCTGGGGAGCTCCTGGGAGACAGGGGGAGTGCAAACACCCTGGATCCCTGGCAGTGCCCAAGGCCAGGTTGAACACTGGGGCTTGGAACAACCTGTTATAGTAGAAACAGGCGTGGAACTGGATGGTCTTTAAGGTCTTTTCCAACCCAGACCATTCTGTGATTCTAAGCCTGTCCTGAGCACCCAGTTCAGAGCAGCATCCCCAGTGTCCTGGACAGCTGCTTACAGATTAATAAAGCCCGGGCAGGACTGGTCATCCGTTTTAATTAAAATAAATCTGTGCTGAGCAGAGCCTCTGGGATGCACTTGGTGTGTGGGATGGGAAGGGCCATGCCCAGGGCTGCAGCTGGGGTTCCTGCCAGGGGTGACTCCCTCAGGACGTGGCTCTGTGTCCTGCTGTGACACTGCATCCGGTGAATCGCCATCGTTCCTCTCCTCTGTGCTCTCAGGGGAGGCTGGGGCAAGGTGCAGACAAACCCCGTGGAGGTAAAGCTGAGGTACAGCAGAGCCTGTGATGTCCCTGCTGTCCCTGCTCCCCGTCCTGCCGTGTCCTGCTCTCATCTCCCCTTTTCCCTGGCAGGCACAGGGCAGAGTCCCCCGGTGCTGGAGCATCTGCCAGCCGGGACCAGGGCTGGACCGTCCCCGCTGCGGGGAGCCCCGGGGGGCAGGAGGAGGATCAGCCGCGCCCGAGCGAGAGGGAAAGGTGAGTGAGGGGTGGGGCTGTGGGGCAGGGGGCTCAGCCCGGCCGGGGCTGTGTGCTGGGCTGGGGTCTGCCCAGCTGCTGCACGGAGATCTTCTTGTTCATCCCGAGCGTTCTGGGACAGCCCAGCCTTTGGGGAGGGTTTTCCCCCCTCAAGAAAGCATCTCCATCATTCCTCCACGGCCTCCGGACTGGTCTCAGCCCTGCTGCCTCCCGGCGGGCCGTGCTGCAGCACCCAGAGCCGGGGGTGCACGGCCAGCTCTTGGCCAGCTCTGGGTCCCGGCACTGTCCCCATCCCGGCACTGTCCCCATCCCGGCACTGTCCCCATCCCGGCACTGTCCCCATCCCAGCTCTGGGTCCCGTCACTGTCCCCATCCCGTCACTGTCCCCACCGTCACTGTCCCCACCCGGCACCGTCCCCACCTTGCACCGTCCCACCCTGGCATTGTCCCCACCTGGCACTGTCCCCACTGTCACTGTCCCCACCCGTCACTGTCCCCCCCTGTCACTGTCCCCACCCGTCACTGTCCCCACCCATCACTGTCCCCACTGTCACTCACTGTCCCCACCCGTCACTGTCCCCCCCGTCACTGTCCCCACTGTCACTGTCCCCCACTGTCACTGTCCCCACTGTCACTGTCCCCACTGTCACTGGTCCCCACTGTCACTGTCCCACTGTCACTGTCCCCGCCCAGCAGTGGCTCGTTGCGCTCCCGTTCAGCCCGCGGGGCCGATGGGAGCCGCTCCATTCAAACCGCGGCGGTTGTTCCGTGTCCCATGGAAACTCCGCTCCCTGCGGGCTCGGCTCCAATTACTGCAGCTCCTAATTGGAGCTGTGGTGCCATGGAGCCCGGCAGCGTGCGTAGGGTCTCGCTCTGCTCCCGCCGGGCCGCTCCCGTCCTGGGAGCCTCCTTCTGCCTCAGCACGTTCGGTAAGCGCGGAGCCCCGGCCCGGGGAGCCCCGGGGGTGCCGTCCCGGCTCGGGGAGCCCCGAGGGTGCCATCCCGGCTGGGGGAGCCCCGGGGGTGCCGTCCCGGCTCGGGGAGCCCCGGCTCGAGTGTCCCGGTAATGCCATCCTGGCTCAGGGAGTCCCGGCTGGGGGAGCCCCGGCTCGAGTGTCCCGGTAATGCCATCCTGGCTCAGGGAGTCCCGGCTGGGGGACCCCCGGCTCGGGGTGTCCCGGCTCGGGGTGTCCTGGCTCAGGGTGTCCCGGAGGTGCCATCCCGGCTGGGGGAGCCCCGGGGATGCCATCCCGACTCGGGGTGTCCCGGCCCGGGGAGCCCCGGGAAGCGGCTGGGGAGCAGCTCCTGGAGGGAATCGGGGCCAGGCAGCAGCTCCAGCCCCGCCGAGCCCGCAGCCAGCAGCGCCCTGAGCCGCGGTTCAGCCGGGGAATCGGTCTGCAGGTGTCCCATGCCCAGCTCGTTCTGCCCCCTGCATGGACACGGGCTGGGGCACGGCTGGCTGGAGCTGTGCCCCGTTGGGGCAGAGCCCCCGTTTCCTTTTTGCTCCTTTCTGTGGCTGCGTCGGGTGTGCAGCGTGGGTTTGAGCTCAGCGGGTGGAGCTGGCCCGGCCCCGGTTCGGCTGCGAGCCCCGAGGGAATTTGGATGTCTTGAGTGATGGCTGGGCAGCAGTGTCACACCCAGGGCAGCTGGGTGCTTTCTGGGTGCTGCTTTTTAAGCAGCAGTTTTGTTTTCTTTCAAAGCTTCTCTTGTTCTTGTGAGCAGAGCAGGGGCCATGCATCCCTTCCCAGGGATGCTGCTCCTTCCCCTTTTGGGCTTCTGAGTGCCAAATTGCTGAGGACAGCCTGAAAGCTGAAATCCTCCTGGTTTTGTCTCTAGGATATAGGCCAAACAATGTGGTTCCGTGGTGCCTCCTGGCTCTGTAACCAAGTCAGGCCAAATTTCATCTCTGCAGGCACAGTTCCCCTCGTGGGCTGAGCATCACTGGTGAGATGTGGAGTTGTGTTCAGAGCCTGGCAGGATGGGGCCAGCACCTTCTCACTGAGGGTGACCAGGAGAGAGTCTTCCAAAGGGCTGGGGGCAGGGCAGAGGTTGTAGATGGTGATTTTTGGGGTGCCTTGTGCCCATGGGCACCTCCTGCCCAGGCAGGATCTGACTCTGTGACCTCTGGAAGGATCCCCACTGGCATTTGCACAGATGGTTCTTGGCTGTCCCAGCCAGGGCCAACAGTTTTTCCTACAGTAAAGGAGAAAAGCATTTAAGAAGTACCCCAAATTTTCCATTTGCCAGAGACCATCAGTAAGGAACAGGTTTCCCTGCTGGGTCTGCTCCCATGGGAGGTTGCTCTGTCCCCTCCCTTAGCCTGGCAAGCTTCTCTCCTGGGTGGGAACCTGTTTGATTACCATCTTGTGCTTGTTCATGCCCATTTTCCCCTGCTCTCCTTGTGCCAGCTTTGTTTCTTGGCAGGAATTGCCTCTCCTGGCCCTGTGGGTCTGGATGGATGGGGCTGGGAGCTCTCTGTGTTGCATCCCTGCAAGCCTGGCTGAGTCCTGCTCAGATGTTCACCCAGGAGCTGCATGTGGGTTCTCCCTCTGCCCTTCTTCTGCACTTGTTTGAATTTATATTAACCTTTATTTAACAGAGAGGAGCTGGACAAGCTGTGCCAGAGCCTCTCTGCTGGAGCTTGTTCCCTTCAGTTCCTGTTAGGGATGCACAGGAGATAAATCCAGGGGAAAAGGTTGTTCTGACCCTCTGCACCTGGATAGAGGTGGGAATGCAGCCCATGAACCAGCCTTGGCAGGGATTGTGTTCCTGCCCACCCAGGTCTGGCACCAGGTCACTGCTCTGCTCATCTGACAAAGTGCCCCAGCTTGGCACAGCAAATCCCTCCCACCAGCTCCAGCTGGATCATTCTTCCAGGAGCAGCTTCCCTCTCTGATCCTGCCCCTACACAAGCCAGAGGTCACTGAGCAGGGGTCAGACAGGAGCTGGGCCATGCTGGGGTTGTGATTTGTCCCTTCATGTGCTTGAGAGACACTCAGGAGCAATTGGCATTGGAGGGAAATGTCCTCTCTGTTCCTCACAGAACTCCCAAACCCTACCCTACCTTGTGTTTCTCCCCAGAAAGGCAGAGCTGCCCCTCTTCTCCCTGCTCTCCTGCCCTTGGTGCTGTGCCAGGGCCCTGCCCCACAGCAGTGACACACACAGGGCACAGGGCACCTGCTCAAAGCTGTGGCCCCTGAGCTCCCCAGGAGCAGCCCCAGCCCTGCCCAGGGCAGTCCCCAAACTGGCATCCCCCCAATTTACCCAGCACAAAACTTCCCTTCCCCTTCCCCTGTCCCTTCATTCCCTGACTCCTGCTCATGCTTGGCTGCACTGGGGCAGTTTCTCTGTGTGTGCTGTCAGTGCAGCAGGCAGAGGGCTCCCAGAGCCCCAGATCTGCAGAGGGGTTCCAGCCTTGTGCCCAAAGCCTGGAGAGGGAGGATGACACTGGGGACAGTGTTCTCTCTGTTGCAAACCAGTGTTAGAGCTGTCCTGACTCATCCCACTGGGCTCCTGTCTTCACTCCCTCACCTTGCACTTGTCCAAATGCACACAGACACCATTTCCACGTGTCCATGCACACGTGAGCTGCTCAGATGTTGGACCTTTTTTTTTTTTTTAAGTGAAAAATGTGTTCTCTGAATTGTTTCAGGTTAAACAATCCCATCAGATATCTCCTCCCAAGCAAGCCCCAGCCCTTGGGTGTGTCTTTGGCAAAATCAAATGTTGGGTTTTAACTTGCAAGATGTCTGTTTGTCTGTACATGATGTTTACTCGCCTGTAAATGATGTTTACTTACTTGTTTGTTGTGTTTTGTAAACTGGGGAAGAGGGGAAAATGGGATGTTTTGCTTTGGACTAAGGGAAACATTGTAGGAGTGATGGTTTCAGTCTTTGGATTCTGCAGGGGTGTTGGGAAATGTTTAGTTTTGGGTTGATCTAGAACAGTGACATGATTAGAGACCCTCCATTGCCATGAAAATCTGCACATCCTATCGAGGCTGGCAGGTCCAGCCCCCAGGGAACCTCCAGGGGACATCCAGAGGGGAGGCAGCTCACCCTGCACCCCTCAACCAGCAGACCCTGGCAAACACCCTGGGCTGAGCCTTGGTGCCAGTCTGAGCCTTGTGGGGGATTTTTGGGCTGATGCAGAGCTGCCAGGGCATGGAAAAGGGAGGGAATGGGTGTGAGCAGGCTGCAGAGCAGGGGTGCTGCCCTGGGGGCTGTGCCCTCCCTGGGCAGGGCACACCTGGGCTCTCCAGCACTGACCTGCACAGGGCTGGCACCTGCAGGGTTTGGGGCTGGCACCTGCAGGGTTTGGGGCTGGCACCTGCAGGGTTTGGGGCTGGCACCTGCAGGGGTTTGGGGCTGGCACCTGCAGGGTTTGGGGCTGGAACCTGCAGGGTTTAGGGCTGGCACCTGCAGGGGTTTGGGGCTGGAACCTGCAGGGGTTTGGAGCTGGCACCTGCAGAGTTTGGGGGCTGGCACTTGCAGGGTTTGGGGGCTGGCACCTGCAGAGTTTGGGGGCTGGCACCTGCAGGGGTTTGGGGCTGGCACCTGCAGGGTTTTGGGGCTGGCACCTGCAGAGTTTGGGGCTGGCACCTGCAGGGTTTGGGGCTGGAACCTGCAGAGTTTGGGGCTGGCACCTGCAGGGGTTTGGGTCTGGCACCTGCAGAGTTTGGGGGCTGGCACTTGCAGGGTTTGGGGGCTGGCACCTGCAGAGTTTGGGGGCTGGCACCTGCAGAGTTTGGGGCTGGCACCTGCAGGGTTTGGGGGCTGGCACCTGCAGAGTTTGGGGCTGGCACCTGCAGGGTTTGGGACTGGCACCTGCAGGGTTTGGGGCTGGCACCTGCAGGGTTTGGGACTGGCACCTGCAGAATTTTGGAGCTGGCACCTGCAGAGTTTGGGGCTGGCACCTGCAGGGGTTTGGGACTGGCACCTGCTGGGGTTTGGGGCTGGCACCTGCAGGGTTTGGGACTGGCACCTGCAGAATTTTGGAGCTGGCACCTGCAGAGTTTGGGGCTGGCACCTGCAGGGGTTTGGGACTGGCACCTGCAGGGTTTGGGGCTGGCACCTGCAGGGTTTGGGACTGGCACCTGCAGAATTTTGGAGCTGGCACCTGCAGAGTTTGGGGCTGGCACCTGCAGAGTTTGGGGCTGGCACCTGCAGGGTTTAGGGCTGGAACCTGCAGGGGTTTGGGGCTGGCACCTGCAGGGTTTGGGACTGGCACCTGCAGAATTTTGGAGCTGGCACCTGCAGAGTTTGGGGCTGGCACCTGCAGAGTTTGGGGCTGGCACCTGCAGGGTTTGGAGCTGGCACCTGCAGGGTTTTGGGGCTGGCACCTGCAGGGTTTGGGGCTGGCACCTGCAGAGTTTGGGGCTGGCACCTGCAGAATTTTGGAGCTGGCACCTGCAGAGTTTGGGGGCTGGCACCTGCAGAGTTTGGGGCTGGAACCTGCAGGGGTTTGGGACTGGCACCTGCTGGGGTTTGGAGCTGGCACCTGCAGAGTTTGGGACTGGCACCTGCAGAGTTTGGGGCTGGCACCTGCAGAATTTTGGAGCTGGCACCTGCAGGGTTTGGGACTGGCACCTGCAGGGTTTGGGACTGGCACCTGCAGGGTTTGGGACTGGCACTTGCAGGGTTTGGGACTGGCACCTGCAGAGTTTGGGACTGGCACCTGCAGAGTTTGGGGCTGGCACCTGCAGAGTTTGGGGCTGGCACTTGCAGGGTTTTGGGGCTGGCACCTGCAGGGTTTTGGGGCTGGAACCTGCAGAGTTTGGGACTGGCACCTGCAGAGTTTGGGGCTGGCACCTGCAGAATTTTGGAGGTGGCACCTGCAGAGTTTGGGGCTGGCACCTGCAGGGTTTGGGGCTGGCACTTGCAGGGTTTGGGGCTGGCACCTGCAGGGTTTGGGGCTGGAACCTGCAGGGGTTTGGGGCTGGCACCTGCAGGGGTTTGGGGCTGGCACCTGCAGGGTTTGGGACTGGAACCTGCAGGGTTTGGAGCTGGCACCTGCAGGGTTTTGGGGCTGGAACCTGCAGGGTTTGGGGCTGGCAGGCAGTGCTGATCTCCAGCCTGACCCTCTGGGAGCTGGGATGTTCCCCCTCAGCTCCCTGCCAGGGCTGGGAAGGCAGGGGGTGCCTGGCCCTGTGTGAGCCTTGCAGCTGGGGGGTGGGTGAGTCCTTCCCCTGTCCTCCCCTGTGCTCACCTGTCCTCCCCTGTGCTCCCTGTGCTCCCTGTGCTCCCTGTGCTCCCCTGTCCTGTCCCTGTCCTGTCCCCAGGCCAGCTGAAGCTGTCCATCGAGGTGCGGGGCCGGTCGCTGGTGCTGCACGGTGAGTGTGACCCTGGGACATCCCAAAGTGGCCCCAGAGCCACAGGGGGCTGGTGCTGGGAACAGCTTTGGAGCTGGGAATGACTCTGTGGTGCAGTGGCACAGTTGGGAGCTCTTGGATTGAGAGACCAAACTGAAATTTGCAGAGATCTTCATTTCAGGGTGAACACCGTGTTTGCACCCATGTGTATAAATTACTTTTCTTTTATTCCATATGAAGAGAAAAAAGGCAAATACAATCTGGGAAGGAAAGTCTGAAATGCTTTGTCTCTGCCAAAACCATTTTGCCACATTTGCCAGGATTTCCAAACTGTCCTGTTACCTCCAAATGCTGCAGTTTTAAACTCCAGCAATATTTCTTTCATGAGTGTTTTGATGGTGATTATCAGAGACACCAATGGGAGTGTCAGAATTATCTCTTTTTTGGGGGAAACACCTGTCTGAGGGTCTGGCACAGCCTTTGCCCCAAATCCCTCCATCTGGAGCAGCCCCATAGTGAGCTGGGTGTGAGTGATGATCCCTGGCACATCCCTGGCACATCCCTGGCACATCCCTTGCCCAGGCAGTCACAGGGTCCCTGCAGCAGCATTGGGGCAGTGTCAGGATGCTGCTGATATTTAACTGGATGTCAGGATGCCATTAATATTTCACTGGATGGTCAGGATGCTGTTGATGTTTAACTGGCTGATCCATTTGGCTCCAGGGAAGGCAGAGCAGGGCTGGGGGCAGTCAGGCACAGGGAATGCAATTTGCCATGTGGATGCTGAGCTGCCTCTGCCACCCAGCTCACCCCCAGGCTGTATTTATAGCACGAGAGTGTTAAAGGGGAAGTACAACAAGCACCCTGCCCCTGTCTGAGTGGGCTGTGCCCCACAAGGAGGGATCACCCTGTGCAGCAGAGCAGTGTGGGGTGGGAAGATGCCTTCCCTGCTGCTTTGGGCTGTGACCATTTCATTTCCTTTCCAGTCATGGAAGCAAAAGGTCTGATGGGAGCAGAGTGCCGTGTGTGTGACTCCTATGTGAAGGTGGGTTCTTCTAGGGCTTTGCTCAGGGAGCTTTGTGCTTTTTTGGGAGAATTTTGTGGTTGGCTCTTCCAAGCTTGCTCTGCACTGTTTGTCCCTTCCCCTTCCTTCTCCATCCTGCTCTGGAGGAGCATCCCCAGCATGCAGGAGCTGCCTGGGCTCTTGCCCAGTGCTGGACAGAGTTTTATTGGCAGTGTCTGCATGAAGTAGAAAAAGGGAGGACAGGACCCTGCTGAGGGCTGTGCCAACCATTAAGTGCAAGAATTAATGTCCCAGTGGGTGCCCAAAGCCTGGTGGGGATGTTTGTGGCACAGGGAGGGTGTCCTGCTGGGATGTGCACAGTGCAGGGAGCAGCTCCCAGAGAGGGGCTGCGAGCCAGACCCCAGCCAGCTGCACTTCTGTACATCAGTCCTTGGATTTTCTGCTCTTTTCCCTCCCTCCCCTGCCCTGAGCAGTTTTGTAATGCAATTACCTGGCAGGCAGAAGGGTGAAGTGACCCCAACCAGCCTTGAGCAGGGGCTCAGCAGGATCTTTGTGCTCAGCCATCCGTACACGTGCCTGTGCCAGGCTCCTGCCATGGCAGCTGGGATGGTAACATGGCTCTGGGAATGTTCACATGGCTCTGGGAGTGTTAACCTGGCTCTGGGACTGTTAACATGGCTCTGGGAGTGTTAACCTGGCTCTGGGACTGTTAACATGGCTCTGGGACTGTTAACATGGCTCTGGGACTGTTAATGTGGCTCTGGGACTGTTAACATGGCTCTGGGAATGTTAACATGGCTCTGGGAATGTTAACATGGCTCTGGGAGTGTTAACCTGGCTCTAGGAATGGTGACACACTCTTGTTTTCCTCCCAAAGATGTCCATTGTGCCAGATGCTGACTGGAAGTGCAGGCAGAAGACCAAGACTGTTCCAGACAGCAAAAATCCTGTGTTCCACGAGCACTTTGTGTTGTGAGTATGGCAGGGCAGGGGCAGCTCTGTGCCACCCCCAGCACTGTGTCACAGAGCAGTGGGCACCCCCTGCCTGCTGTGCCAGGGCTCCCTCCCCTCACCAGGAGCCTGGGTTTGCTTTGTGATCTCTAATAAACACTCAGCACGCCTGAGCAGCTCTGCTGCTGAGATGAGGAGTGACAGACATTGTTCTGCTGGTTTCTGTAGCTCAGGTGCCTTGAACTTCTGGGCAGAGCTCTGGGAGCTGTCAGCACACACAGCATGGTAGCACTGCTCCTGCATGCTCTGGCTCTCTTGCTGGGCAGGAGTTGGACAAACTCATTCCATTTCCTAGACTGGCACCTGCAGTAGTGTGAATGAGGAAGGTAAAAGGGTTTCCTACAGCTCCAGCATGTCTCTGCAGGGGAAAGGAGCTGCATGACTTAGTGTTTGAGGAGAGCTTGTCACTGCTGTGGAGGCTGTGCCAGCCCTCTGACCCATGCAGAGGCTGATTTGGCACTTTGGGTGATGGTTTCAGAGCATGAACTGTGGCTTGTTCCTTGCATTTACCCTATAATGTTGGATGTGTGCAGTCCTGCAAGGTCATTTCCCCCCTGAAGTGCATGAGTGGTGTCCCTGCACCTGCCCAGGAGAGGTCACATCCCCTTGCAGGTGTTTGTCAGGAGTGAGCAGGTTGCTCTTGGGGAGGTGCTGCAGTGCTCTGTGCAGAGACTGGAGGAGAAGACCTGGCTGTGAGGAGGCTGAGGAGTCTGTGGCTGTGAGGGCAGCCCTTGCTGAGTACTGCTGGGGAGGCTGATGGGCTGTGCCCTCTCCTTGTTACAGCCCAGTGCAAGAGGAGGATGAGCAGAAGCGTCTCCTGGTCACAGTGTGGAACAGAGACAGGAATTCCAGGTAAGGGGCTGCCAGCTGAAATAGGATCCTTTTCAGATGGGGCTGTTGAGACCCTGCCCCCTGCCCTGGTCACCCCATGTGAGCTCCTCCAGGGCCCTGCCCTCAGGGCTGCTGTGCTCAGGGGCTGGGGCCAGGGATGGGCTCACACTCGTGGGCAGGTGAGCACCACCTGAAACCCTGCCCTTGGCCCTGGGCACTGGGCACTGGGCCAGCACTTAGACCCCTGCAGCCACTGGTGCCTGCGCTGCTGGCCAGAGCTGGGTGGTCTGGGGTGGGCTGGGACCTGCCCTCCCCTGGGGACAATGCCCTGAGTGGGCTGGCACCTTGCAGGCTGTGCTGCCAGCCCAGCCAGGTGCCAGCTCCCTCCTTGGCCCAGCTGCTGGCAGCACCAGGAGGTGAGCAGGGTGCTCCAGCCCAGCTGCAGCTGAGCCCTGTGGTGACACACACGGGGCAGGGACAGTCCTGGGCACTGCCTGGCACTCAGCAGGGGCAGGGAAGGTGGGGGGTCCCTGAAAAGGGGTGCAGGGGGGTCTGTGTGCTGACAGTGCCTGAGCTCTGGCTGTCCTGCAGGCAGAGTGAACTGATCGGCTGCATGAGCTTTGGGGTGAAGTCCCTGCTGTCCCTGGACAAGGTACCAGTGTCCCAGTCAGGGTGTGGGGGGTGGCTCTCTGGGCTCTCTGGGCTCGGTGGGTGGATGAAAACCACCCTGGTGGGCGTTTCCCACCATGGGAGGAGGCACCTGGGGAGTTCTGCTCCCATTCCCAGTGTGGGTGGCCAGGGGAGACTGGAGTTTGTGGGGTGGGAGGCTGTCAGAGAGGGCACAGGGGATGTCACTGCCCTGGGCAGGGTACAGGGGTGTCCCCAGCACATGCTGGCTGCCCATGGGTCACATCTGACATGAGGGTGAGTGGGTGTGATGGTGGGACACACTCAGGAGTCAGCCTGATCCCCAGCAGTGGGCAGATGGCCAGAGGGCACACACAGAGGGTTTTTGGCAGTTCCTGCAGGAATTCCATGCCAGAATTGCTGTCCCTGCTGCAGTGGTTGGTCACAGTGCTGCTGCCCCAGCCTGGCTGCTGCTGTTAGTACAGCTGGCTGTGCCTTCCTCTGCACGGGAATGCCTCATCCAGCAGGGAGGGATTCTGTCCCTGGGCAGCAGAACATCTCTGGGCAAGCTGGGGAGTGTTAACACATCCCCTGAATTCACAGAATCACAAAATATCCTGAGCTGGAAGGGACACACAGGGAGCATTAAGTCCAACTCCTGCCACCCAGTGCCTGAGAGCATTGTCCAAATGCTCCTTGATATTTTAAATTTCCATACTTGAGGTGTGGACATTTTCTTCATGGGAGGAGACTAAAAAGGGGCTGGTGGTGGAGGTGGGTGGGAGGTGCTTAAGCATGGCCTCCTCAGAAATTTGGACAGGTGAGGTGCAGCTTTTTTAACACTGTGGTGCTCCTGGGACCTCAGCAAGGCTGAGATGGGGTCCTGACCCCTGGCTGCTGTGTGGGACTGCTGGATATCCCTCCAAAAACCTGGAATTTTGTTGCTCCAGAGCTGCTCATTGCCCCCTTGCAGGGAGGATGGAATTTTAGCTGTTGCTGAGAGAAGGACTGTGTGTGTGAGAGGTCTGGGCACCTCTGTGTGCTGCACCTGGGGCAGCTGCTGCCCTGGCTGGGGGCAGTGGGGCTGAGGGCTGCCCCTGCCTGCACAGCTGCTGCCCTGGCTGGGGGCAGTGGGGCTGAGAGCTGCCCCTGCCTGCACAGCTGCTGCCCTGGCTGGGGGCAGTGGGGCTGAGGGCTGCCCCTGCCTGCACAGCTGCTTCCCTCCCCACAGGAGATCAGTGGCTGGTACTACCTCCTCGGGGAGGACCTGGGCAGGACCAAGCACCTGAAGGTGGCCATGAGGAGGCTGAAGCAGAGCACAGGTGTGTCCCACCATGGGAATACCCCAGGGGATGTTGGCAAGGTTTGGAAGAGGAGTCACTCCTGGCTGAGCCTGTGTGGAGCAGCCCCAGCCCCACTGCTCAGCCTGTGGGATCCCAAAATCTTGTGGGGTGGAGATCCTGGCTGGTTCAGCAGTCCCTGCTCTCCCCTTCAGCCTCGCTCCTGGGGCTCTGTGGGGACCCCAGCCCTGCAGCCACACTGTCCTTGCTTGGCTTGTCCTCCTGCTGCCTCCTGCCTCTCACCCTTGGGGCTGTGGCCACCCTCTCTTTGCCCCTGGTCTGTGCTGGGGGTTGGGAGCTTTCTCTGCTGCCTTGGCCTTGCAGTGCTGCAGCTGGGGGAGCAGAGGGTGGCACAGGGACAGCAGTGCCACCGTGTCTCAGAGTGCAGCCACCCTCAGCTGCTGCCTGCAGGGATGTGCTCATGACATGTGAAAGCCTCGTGTGCAGCGTGGGGCTCTCAGTGCTGTCACACTCATGGGGCCTTTTCCTTTTGAAAAATCCTTTTTGAAATAATTTCAGAGGTCAAGCTGGGAAGTCCAGGTGCAGCCCGGGAGAGGCAGGACGCTGTGACCCTGCAGCAGCTGAAGGTGGGTGTGGCAGGGGGTGGCCCAGCCCTGGGAGGTGTGGGGCTGTGTGCCTGTGTGAGGGGCTTGCAGTGGGACAGGGGACAGTGTTCAGAGGTGGTGCTGTCACCTCCCTGTCCCACCGTGGCTGTCTCAGGCAGTTTGTGACCTCAGTCAGCCCCAGCTGGTGGAGGGGCTGATTTGGGTGCTAACCCCCATTTCCTCAGGGACCTCCTGTTTTTCCAGTGTGCTCCCACTCAGGACAAAGCCCCCCTGGGATGGCAGGGCTGGGGCTGGCAGGCTCCATGCACACCTCTGCTCCTCTCCTCCCTGCAGGACCGTGTGCTCTGGGAAGGGGGAGGCCCGTGGTGGAGCCTGGGTGATTTATAGGAGAGGCAGGGATGGGAACTGGGAACACAAACACACGGTTTGCATCGGAAACGGGGCTCGGGCGGCCCCGTGATTTATCTGGGCCGGATTCCGCCCGTGCTTCCCTCAGCTGCAGTTGCAGTTATTTGTTTTACAGCAGGGCTGAGCAAGGCAAACAAAGCCAGCGCCCCTCTCCTCCCTTCCTCTCCAGGAGTCGCCACTGACTTGAAAGGTGGTGGCTGGGAAGGAAGGCTGCTCCTCCTTCCAGTCCCATCCCCACTCCCAGCCCCAGTCCCGTCCCCATCCCCAGCCCCAGTTCCATCCCCATCCCCATCCTCAGCTCCATCCTCATCCCCATCCCCAGCCCCAGCCCAGGACAGTGCTCTCGTGGCTCTGCCACTGCTGCTCCCCTGGGAATGCTGGGGCTCCTCAGCTCCCTCCCTGGCCTCTCTGGCCCTGCCACTCTGGCTACTGTGCAAGAGAACCTGAATTTTGGGTTCCCTCTGGCCTTCCCTCCTTTGTCATCCCCCTGTAGGAGTGTGGGAGGTGTTTTCTTCTCCATTGAAAACCCCTGTCTGAGGAGTTGTGCCCAGCTCTGGCAGTGGGGCAGCTGAGCCTTGCTGGGTATCCTGCTGCTGGCTGTGCTCAGAGTTCCTCTTGGCCTTTAATTCCCAAATTCCAAATGGATGCAGCTCAGTAGACCTCGATGCTTCCCCCTCGGTGACTTAAGAGCACAAAGCACAGGGACGTGCAGATCCTCTGGGTCTGCGCTTTCGAAAACAAACTCTGCTTTTTATTTGTATTATTTTTTTTGCTTCTGTAAACCCAAACCTCTGATTTTTTTATGAGTGTGGAGCCGTGTCTTTCACGGAGCGAGGCTCTCACAGCCAGTGCCTGTGAAACGCCGCTCAAACATCCTCCAAGTGTTTGTGAGAACGTGGCAATAACAAAGTGCTCCTGAAGAATGCCACGGGAACAAAAGCCACACCAACAGAGCCGGGACTGGGGAGCAGCAAAGAGCTGACAGGAATTCTAGTATAAAACTCTCTCCCTTCCTCGTCAGTGAGGGTTTTCAGGAAGCCTCTGGCTTATCGTGGGGCGGCACGCGGCGCTCGCAGGCCCGGGGAGGTGAGAGGTGGCTTCCTGCCATTCTTCTCGGGGCTGGTTCCCAGGGCGGCGATGCCAGCGCCGGCACTCGGCACCGCGCGTTCCTCGGGCCATGAGCCGCTTCCAGGGACTCTGCAAGGTGTGCTCGGAGCCGAGGTACAGGCAGGTCTGTATCTGCCCCGCCACCGGCCCTGGGCCAGCCTGGGTGCGCTGCTGGGGGGGCTCTGGGCTCTGCGGGGCTGCTTGTCAGGCATCGGCTCGATATCATTAAATTTGTAAATTATAGTGAGGGCAGAACGTCTTCACGTGGGTGCCTGTGCCTGGTCTCTGTGGTTGCTGCAGTGGAGGGTGCTTTTTAAATAGATAGGAATATATAAAATATATATTTACTGTACAACTTGCAGGTAGCGTGCTGACGGTAACAGTGTTGAGCTGCAAGATGTTGTCTTGATTTCCCTCTTATTAGAGAAGCAGGCACAGCAGGCTGGTACTGCCTCGTTTTAACTGATTTTAGTGTTTTGGAGAGCTTGTTTCCTGAGGAGTAGTTCGCTGTGCTGGTTCTAGTTCTCCCAGTGCACAATGCCAGGTGCTGCTTTTCCATGTGCAGGTCCCACTCTTCTGCATTTCAAAGAAATATTCTCTCTGTGGTCTGGATTGGGACTTTCAGCTCAGGGTCAGCTTCTGCCTGTGCTCCTGAGCTCATTGCTCAGCTTATTCCAAAGCTGCTGTGGGGAACAGCAAATATTGGGAATTACAAAAGCAGCAGAATTCCAAACCCAATTGCCCCCTTCTTGCCAGGCGGGCAGGAGAGCTGCTCTGCCTTGGCTGAATAACAACTGACTCTGCTTTGTTTCTTTGACCTCCTCATGTCTTTAATCTGAAAATTTCCTCTGCGTTTTTTGACAAAGTTTGGGTACAGCAAGCCTCCCCAGCTCATGGCAGGTAATCATAGTTCTTTAGTTCTGTGCATGACAGCAAAAATGGGCAAAAAATGGGCAAAAAATGGGCAATCACTGCCTGTGATGGCCATGGTGGTGGGAGCTGAGGAGCATCAGCAGGGAGAAGGAGACCTGACACAGGGGAGACCTTGGGCTGGGAAGTGCCTGTGGAGTCTCCATGGTGGGAGAGATGCTGGGCTGGCTCCTGGGGTGTGCTTGGTATTGGAGACAAAATCCTAGGCTGTGGAATATCCTGAGCTGGAAGGGACTCAGAGGGACCACGGAGCCCAGCTCCTGGTTGGACTGAGCTGTGAGGTTCATTCAAAGATGCAGAGCCACCTCTTCGAGGAACCAGCAAACTCCAGAGAAAAACAGTCAGTGTAGTGGGACTGGATCTGTGTTTTGATCCTGCCAGGGCAAGCCAGTTTCTCTTTTGGAGCCTGATTTTTTGCTGAGCAATCACACAGGGACAAGGGAAATGAAATCTCGCTGCCTTTGCCCTCCCGTGGTAAAGGAGTGAGGAACCATATCACTCCTTGGCAACTTCTGCTGAATTCCTCACCTTCCTTCTGCCTGTTTGTTCTTAAAATAATGCAGGTCAGATGCTGGGTTTTTAATTTTCTTCTCTCTGTCAGTAAAACAAGCATCTTGACTAATGTCTTGGGGGCTAATCAGGTATTTACAGGATCTGTCACGCTGAGATGCTGCTGGAAGCCAACATCAAAAAATAAGCATCATTTTATTAATAAGCTCAATGCTCCTCGAATCAGGAGGAGAAATGAGCCTAAATCAACCCAGCATCCATCCTCTCCAAACTCAGCAGGGGAAAACACACTCAGCCCAGGGAAGGGGGTGATGCACACAGATGTCTGGAGGACAGGAGCGTGCTGAGCTCGCAGCTCCCTCCGAGCAGGGGAGTGCTGCTATTTCTGTCTTCTCCAACAGGAAATGAAATGTTTAAGTGACTTGCTTGGAGGAGTCAGTGTCAGGGCCAGCCTGCCAGGTTTTCCTTTCCAATGGCTTCTTAGACCTTTCCTTACACTTGGAAGAGTTGAGAGCAGAGTGTGTGCTAAACAAACACTCCTTTGTGGCATTCCAGAGACGCTGGGCTCCAGCTGGCACTGCCCTTTATCCATGGGGTCACAGCGAGATGTGCCAGCATTTCCAGAGGTGTGGGGCAGTGTGGCAGTGAGGACATCATCCCACACAGTGGCTGCTCTCCCCCTGACAGGCTCTGCTGTCTCCCTGCAGATCACCATCCCTCGGGGCACTGATGGCTTTGGCTTCACCATCTGCTGCGACTCCCCAGTCCGTGTGCAGGCAGTGGACTCTGGTAAGAGATTGGATCCTTCTCATCCCTCTTGATTTGAAGGAATTATTGCTCCTTTTTTGCTTCCCAGAGCTGGTTGTGATTCTGGAGCTCCCACACCTTGCAGGACTCTGGGTACCTCTAAGAAACTTCATTAAATGAATTTTCTGTTGCCTCTGATGAGGTCAGAGGCCACTGGGTTAGCACTGTGTCACTATTTTCCAGTGTTTTGCAGTAATTGGCAGAGATTTTGTTCCCTTCCCTCTATAACCTGAGAACTGCCTGTGTGGTTGGGTGACCTTTGGAAATCATTGGCAGGGGAAACAGGAGGGGAGCAGGATTGTGGGAATCCTCAGTTCCCTGAGTAGATCCTCTTGCTGTGGACCTGTGGGATGGACTGGTGTCTGCAGTGTGCTCCCCACTGCACCCCAGGAAACACAGAAAGTTCATGCAGTAGCTCTGGGGGAGCCCTGGTGGCTCTGTCCTGGTGCTCTGTGTGTCAATGTGCTGCCAGGTGAAGCTCCAGGTTGGCTGACCCCACTTCATTTTTGGGTCTGGGTGTCAGATGGGGTTTGGGGAGTGAGTGGTGCAAGCTGTGGAGCTCTCTGGGTGCCTCCAAGCTCCAGGGCTTCTCCTCCCCCTCCCACTCTGCCTCCTGGCTGGCAGTGACTGGAATTTGTCCCTCTCAGGTGGCCCAGCAGAGAAGGCAGGTCTGCAGCAGCTCGACACGGTGCTGCAGCTGAACGAGCAGCCCGTGGAGCACTGGAAATGTGTGGAGCTGGCACACGAGATCCGGTGAGTGCTCCCCAAAACCCCAGGGCAGGGAGAGCTGGTTTGAGGGAGCCCAGGGCAGGGCAGTGGGAGCATTGAGTGACTTTGGGAAGGGGAAAGCTCTGAGGGATGCAGGACACTGGGAAAGGATTCCCTGGAGGAGAAATATGGCAACAGATGTGGGGGTTCTTTCTGACCCCCAGGTGCTCTATAGCACCAGTTCTGGAGCTCTGTAGGCTCCTGCTCTGAGCTCTTGGTTCTTACTTGTCAGGTAATCTTAATATAAGCAAAGCAGCTAATAGTTAAAAAGGTTATTTTTTACAAAGCACTTCTTATTACAAAGCACATCAGTCTCAAAAGGCAATGGCAAAAGCAGCAGCAATAAGTGGATGGCTGGAAGCCCTGGCAAAAGCCAATAGCTAAAAGCTGAATGGCTAAAAGCCTGTGGCTAAAGCAGCAACTCTCCCAGTACATAGCCTTATATAGGGTTTCCCCAACAAGCTAAGATGCAAGCTCAGACCACCAGTCTTTAACCTATTAGAATTCTAGTTTCTTAGCACACCAGGTTACGTATAACACTACACATACAATCTATAGCGTTGTATCTAAGAAATGTAAGCAATATTCTTACTATAGCTCTATTATGTCTAAGCCCTGTCTACAACTGTGGGCTTGGAGCCTTTACTGAAGATACCAGTATGTTTGCAACCTTCAGTAGAACACAAGCTACAATTGTGGAATCCAGACCTTTTCCTCACTAAAAACAGCAGAACTCACTCTAAGACTTGCTCAATCCCTGCACACCGATCTCTCTCTGAAGAATTCAGAGAGACCCCCTAACTCACTGACTCCAACAGAGGAGGAGGGATGCAGGATGGAATTCTCTGGAGGAGAAGGAGGGATGGAGGGCAGAGGCTTTGGAGGGAGGAAGGGCTGCAGGGCTCCTGCCTGATTTCCCCACCCCATCAACCCCATCTGCTTTCCCGTGCCAGGAACTGTCCCACAGAGATCATCCTCCTGGTGTGGAGGCTGGTGCCTCAGGTGAAGGCAGCCCAGGAGGGCATGGCCCGCAGGTCCTCCTGCAGATCCTCGCAGGAGCTGCAGTCGCCGCCGCAGAAGCGGGAGAAGAGCGGGGCGGAGCAGCGCCGCAGCTGCCACCTGCTGTACCAGGGGCTGGGGCTGCACACCTGGGACAGGCACGGCCAGCTGGCCAAGCGGGGCCAGAGCACCCTGCCGGCCCTGTCCCGCCTGCCCTCCGCTGCCGACCACAACTACATCATCCTGGCGCCTCTGGACCCGGGCAGCCAGGTAGGGCTGGGGCTGCGCCTGCCTCTCCTGCCCTGCTTCTTATCCAGCATCATCCCTCAAGATCTGCCACTTTCACAGCCTCTGTCCCTTGGTGCAGCTTTCACTGTTGTCCTAAAGCATTTCCCTGCTGCCTCCCCTCAGGGCTCACCCCGGGGGTGTGGGGAGGATGTGGGGTGTGTTCCCACTGCACAAGGCCACGCTGCGAGTCACTGCTCTCATTTTCTGCTGCAAAAAGGTTGTTTTCCCTTCTGAAGTGCTTTGGCTTGGCTGGGTTGGGCACCTTAACTCTTTAGTTGTTGTTGTCACTGAGGCCTGCTGCAGGTGACTGTGTGTGTCCCTCTGTCCTTGCAGCTGCTGAGGCCAGTGTACCAGGAGGACGACTCTACTGTGGGTAAGTTGTCCCTGTGCTGGGAGCACCCAGCTCTGAGATGCTCTTCCTGGCACCTTCAAATCCTTGTCCTGAGCTCATGGTTTGAGGGCAGGAGAGCCCAGAAATTTTGGGAGGGATCATCTTCCCTCTGTGGCTCAAACCCAAAAGCAGAGGGGAGGGTGAGTCTCATGTGAGAAGGTCTGTGGAGCTCACAGAGGCTGCTGGGGACTTCCCACCAGGCCAGGGTGAGAGGATGAGGTGTGAGAGCTCTGAGCATCGTGGTTCCCCACGTGTCCATGACGTGCTTCCCTCCTCAGCCAGGAGCTGAGCTCTTTCAGTGCCCCTGGGGCTCCTTTCAGTGCCCCTGGGGCTCCTTTCAGTGCCCCAGCACAGGGTGTCTGTGCCTCACATCAGTGCCAGCAGCAGTGCAGCTGCTTGTGCAGCTTTGGGGAACATCCAAGCCCTGGGCTGCTGCAAAGTCTCCGGGCCAGCTCTTCTCAAAAAAACCTTTGGAACATAAACTCATAGCATAAACCACGCCTGTGACAGGTGTGTGTGTGTGTGGGGGATGCCTGGAGCTCCCTGGGGATGGCTGGATTTGTGGGAAGAGTGGGCTGGGGTGGTGGCAGGGCTGGGCACTGCAGGAATCCAGGTCCATGTGGAAATACCATGTGGATTTGGGGGCTCTGGGGGCTGTGCTGCACCCTGGCCTGCCTGGATGCTCAGGATGAGCTGTGTGCCCTTAGCAGGGCTGAGCTCTTGGAGGAGAATGGATCCCTCAGCATTCCCTGTCTGGTGAGGGCACAGCTGGAAAACTTGGTGCTGTCTCTGAGGTGGGGCAGTGTCCAGAGGAAGGCAGGTGTGGGGCTGGCAGAGCCATGGGGGGAGCAGGAGGGAGCAGCTGTGGGTGCCAGCCCCCCTGCCTTGGGTGCTCCAGCCCTGGAGCTCTGCAGCCAGGAGAATTTTCCACTCTCAACTGCAGGGGATGTTTTGTTCTGTGGATAATTGCAGCTCTTTCCTGCTGTTTGTGGAGCCTGTGAAAAGATGAGCTGGACCACAGGGACTTGTTCTTACAGTGAGGTGGGATGTGAAAGGCTTGGGCTTCTTCCCATAACAAACTGTTTATTTTTATGGATTTGTTTTTAATTATTTAGTGTTAAGTTCAGAGGGAGGAAGGTGTCAGTTAACCTGAGGGATGAAGTGTGGCAGCACAGAGCTGCACAGCCAGTGACAGGAGCTGACATTTGGGTGTGTTTCTGTGGCAGGACCTGTGCAGGTGATTATTTCCTCTGATAGAACGAGGTGATTTAGGGATAAGAGCAAAAGCAAATCCTGAACAGCTGAGACAGATCTTATCTGCCCTGTGCTGAGCTGTGTCTTGTGCTCCGATATCATCTGCCAGTGCAACCAGGAAAAAGGGAAAATGGCAGGATTAATGCACTTAGAGGTGGAAACAACCTCTTGTGTCCCCCCAGCAGAGGCAGCTGCTCCTGCCAGCAGCAAACAGCAGAGCCCAGCCCAGCCCTGGCTGCCCTGCTGCCTTTATCTGGCAGTCAATGTGCTATTTCCTAACACTTAATGGAATATGTAATGCTGGGCAGGTTTGTGTGTTTGCTTTGGACGAGACCTTATCTGCCCTGGGCCGTGGTCAGGAGTGTTTTGGCTCATTTCTGCCTGGGAAGGTTCTGGGCATCTGTTACAGTCAAAAGCTGCTGTGGTGGGAGCAGAGGCTCTGGGCTGGCTGCAGGGAGGGAAGGAGGGAGCTGGGGGTCCCCAGAGAGGGAAGGAGAGATGCTGGGAGTCCCCAGAGAGGGAAGGAGGGAGCTGGGGGTCCCCAGAGAGGGAAGGAGGGATGCTGGGGGTCCCCAGAGAGGGAAGGAGGGATGCTGGGGGTCCCCAGAGAGGGATGGAGAGATGTTCATTCCTGTTCCTGAGACATCCCTGTGGGGGAGAAGGAGAATGCTGCAGCTCCTCACCTGGATATGTTCAATCCCAGTGGAGAGCTCTGCCTGCAGCCCTGAGCTGGCTCAGTTCAGGAGGAGGGAGGAAGGAATACATTGATTTTTCAGTGGGGTTTCTTTTGAAGATGTGAAGTTTAGGTTAGAGAGCTATTCAGTTCCTGCTGGATCTGTTGCCTGTGAGTTTTAGGGCAGGGCACAGGTTGCTGGTGTCCAGCAGGACGTGGTCTGGGCTCTGCTGGAGCAGCTGAGGAGGCAGTGTGCAGGAGAAAGCTCCTGTAATCCCTCCTTTGAGTGAGGATAACTCTGCAGGAGGAGGGGCAGACTGAAAACTAGTCAGGCTGCTTGGACCTTTTCCAGCCCCAGAATATAATGCTGAAAAACAGAGGATGATGTGATGCCAGCCTCATGAACAATGAGGTCATCCTTTATAAATACACCCAATGTCTGAATAACCAGCACTGGCAGCAGCAGGCATTGATCCCAGCCATGAATGTTTGTAACTTCTGCCTCTTTCTCTGACACCTCAGAACCTTCTGAGAGCTGTGATTAACCCACTGCCCCATGTCAGGACTTTCTGCACCTCCATGCCCAGAATCTAGAGCAGGCAGGGCTTGTGTGGATAAAGATGTTGAAGTCCCTCTGCAGCTCTCCTGGAGCCCCTTCAGGCCCTGGCAGGGGCTCTGGGCTCTCCCTGGATCCTTCTCCAGGTGAGACCCCCAGCTCTGCCAGCCTGGCTCAGAGCAGAGGGCTCCAGCCTCCTTTGGATCTCTCCAGCAGCTCCAGGTCCTCCCTGTGCTGGGACCCCAGAGTGGGACAGGGCCCTGCAGGTGGAGGCTCAGAGGGCAGAGCAGGTGGGATGTGTTGGGTTGAAGCAGAGCTTGCTGTGGCCCCCCTGGGGTCCTGTTTGTACCTTCCCAGCTGTGTCTGTGCTGCTGCTGGCACCCACTGCAGTCCTCAGGCCACAAGGGGCTCTGGAAACCCTCAAAACCACCCAAGGGCATCTTGTTTCCCACTAGAAAAAGTGGAAGCAGTGCTGTTATTTCATGAATCCCTGGGACACCTGGATAGCTGAGTGGTGCCTGTCCCTCCCTGCAGCTCTTGGCTCCAGCAGCTTCCCAGGATTTCCAGCCTGGGAGAGCAGGACTGAGCTGGAGAGGGCAGAGCTGGAGCTCCCCTCATCCTGTGTTTCCTTCTGCCTCCTCTCCACCCAGGGAATGGCTGCAAAGGGAAATCCCACACGGGCTCTGGGAGGAAATCCAGGCTGATGAAGACTGTGCAGACCATGAAGAGCCCTGGGAACTACCAGAACTGCACCATAGTGAGGCCTCACATCCCCCATTCCTACGGCACCTACGTGACCCTGGCTCCCAAGGTGCTGGTGTTCCCCATCTTTGTGCAGGTCAGTGGGGCTGGCATGGGTCAGTGCCCAGCCTGGGCCAGCCAGGGACCTCCCAGCAGGATCCCTGTCACCCTCAGCTCTCCTCTGGAACTGCCACAGTGCTGGGGCTGTCTCTAAGGGAGCTGTGTCCTGCCCAAGCAATTCTAGGTTGGGTTTTTTTCTCCTTTTCAGCTTTCAGATCTTGGTACTTGCTTGGGTCAGGAGGTGTCCCAGCATTTGGGCTTCAGAGCTAACTTAGAAAACTGATAAACCTCTTTGGGTGGATCAGTAGGCTATGGAAAAGAAGAAATTGAGTGCTTTGAAGAATTTAGTCAAAGAACAGTTGCAAAAAAGAGCACATCAAACCAACAAATAATCCCTGGAATTTTTCCATGTTTGTCTTTTGGAAGAAGACCTCTGGTTTATGGAAAATGCTTCATGATCTCAGAGAGCTGAATGAGCTTGTAAAGCCTCAGAAAATAGAAATCAGCTCAAAAGTCAATAATTTGCAAGACCTACAACAACTCTTTCTATTTTACCAATCCCAGAAAACAATTTTACAGATTTAAAAATAATAGCTCAGATCATAATAAAGGGAAAAACAAGGCTGATGACAATGACAGGCAGAGATTTTTTTTATAATGCATTTACCCTTGAAAAAGCAATGTTTTGGTTGGACACACCAAAATGGTTGGCCTTGGGCAGGAGCACAGCTGCCACTTTCTGCCTCCTTACTCCCAAAACTCCCCTTGGATTGTGCCTGGGAATCTGCCACTTCAGGGGCTGGTTTTTCCCTTTGCTCTGCCTTACCTGTGCAGACACTGCTCCCACTGTGCTGCCCCAGGCTGATCCCAGCTGCACTCAGGACACCTGAGCCTGTCCCATTCTCCAGCACAGGCTGGGGGCTGGCTGTGCCATGGGAAGGGAAGGAATTCTGGAAAGGTGCTGTGAGAGTGATGCACACCAGCCTGAGGTGCCAGCAGTGTGGTTGTGCTTCCTGCTGACTAACACCCTGACCCCCCATGCAGGGAGCCCCTGGCAGAGGCAAGAGCTCTTGTCCTTTCACACTGGGGCTGACCTAGGTGTGAGTGCAAGGCTTTGTTTTCTCCTCTAGACTGCAGGTTTGTGTTCTGAGCACAGTGCAGGATGGCTTCTCCCCAGTGAGTTACAGCTCAAAGTGAATGCAAAGTGGGTTTGGTGGGTGGAAAGTGTATCTCACAAACCACACTGCTGCTGGAAGGTTTGACTGTTTCTTGTGTTTATTTTTTTTTTTTTCCATCCAAAATCAGCCCCTGGATCTTTGCAACCCAGCCCGGACTCTGCTGCTGTCGGAGGAGCTGCTCCTTCTGGAGAGCAGGAACAGAACTACACAGGTAAAGCTCTTCCATGTTGTCTGAGCTCTCCAAACCTGCTCCTCTGCTGTCTTGCATAGAGGATTGAATCATAGAATCACCATGCTGTGGGTTGGAAGGGACCTTAAAGCCCACCCAGTGCCACCCCTGCCATGGGGACACTCCCCCTGTCCCCAGTGTCCAGCCTGGCCTTGGGCACTGCCAGGGATCCAGGGGCAGCCACAGCTGCTCTGGGCACCCTGTGCCAGCCCTGCCCACCCTGCCAGGGAACAATTCCTGCCCAATATCCCATCTAATCCTGGAAAAGCCATTCCCTGTGTCCTGTCCCTCCATCCCTTGTCCCCAGTCCCTCTCCAGCTCTCCTGGATCCCTTCAGGCAATATCAAAATTCTTCTGTGCTAGAAATCAGCTGTTCCTGTTGCCTTTGGGCTCACAGAGAGGAAATGTGGGTGGCAAATGCACATCAGAGGCAGCCCAGCAGACTCAGGAGCAGGGGGTTTAGGGAAATTTTGTGCCAGGTTAGAGAAGCACGGAATGACAGAATGGTTCAGGCTGAAAGGCACCACTGGAGGTCATCCAGACCCATCCCCTTGTTCAGGGATCCCCTGAAGTGACTCAGGATTGTGTCCACGTGGCTTTGCAGCATCTCTAGGGAAGGAGAATCCACAATCCAGAACTAGAACCAGACAGAACTCACTGCAGATGTTCTCAGAATTTCATTCCTGACACAGCTCACATGTCCTGTCCAAATTCCTTTCATCCTTCTTACTTCAACTTTTCTGCCATGTTATTGGAAAGCTGTTGGAAATTTGGGGGCATAATAGGACTTTGTCATCCTGTGGATGAGACAACTTTTACCACTCAAACTGGCAGAGTTTGGATATGGTGATCACATTTGCTGCTGGCTTCACTTGCATCCAACTGCAGAGTCTGCAAAGCCTTGGAATTTGGGAGAGAGGCAGAGCCCACTCATGCTCTGCTCACCAGTGCCCTTTCTCCTGGGGGACTTTCAGAGGATCTCACAGAGTGATTTGGGGCTGAATTCAGTTGGTGTGAACAATGTGTCATCTTCACAGCTTTGTAGAGGAAGTTGTGCTTCACTCATTTTAGTTTCTGGGTGGCCAACAGCAGAAGCCCAGAGCCACTTCCCATCACTGGCCAGCACAAACCACTGGAGGGCTGTGCCAAGTGACTCCTCTCTCTTTCCTTGTCCCTGAGCAAACTTTCTCCCATCCCCTGAAGGAGTCAACCTATCTCTCTGGAGGCTTGCCAGGGTCTGTCCTTTCCCCTGACCTTACCTCTGGGGCAATCCTTATTCAGGCCTTAATCACATCCTGTCTAGACTTTGCTGCAGTTCCCACTTTTCTGGTCTCCTGAAGTCCCTGCAGCCCCTGGAGTGCCAGGGGAGCCAGCAGGGGATGGCACAGGAGGTGTCCAGCATGTTTCTGCTGATCTGTGAGCTGACCAGGCTTTTATCTCCTTCACTTTGGGTTGCAATTCCCAAAACCCCTTCAGCATGTCTTCTTTGGGGTTGAGAGAACTGAGATGGCACCAGACCTGTCCCAGAAAAGTTATGTTTTGGCACAAGGTGGGCATGGGATCAAGGTTACAGTGCAGTTTCTACCTGGTTGTTCCTTGTATTACCAACAAGACCAGAAGGAATGAAGAGAGTGGATGTGGGCACTGGGCCAGCAGAGTGCTGAGAGCAGAGGAAGGGATTTAGCACAGAGAAGAACAGCCCCTCCCTGGTTTCATTGTCAATTAAAGCTCCACCAGCAGCTTTGTATTTACTGAGAATCCCACAGAAGTGAATTTGCACTGCAAGGAGAAATCTTGTGGCAAGGGCTTGGCTTTGGATTCAGAGGCAGATGCTCTTCCCTGATGTGAGACTCCCCAGCATGTGCTAAGGAACTCTCACCCAGCTTGTTCTCCTCAGGATGTGCCCACCAGGCACGGACACAGCTGGTTCCTATGGGTGCAGAGCCACCTCTGTGCTCTCTCCCACCCCTCTGGGACTCTGGGTGTTATCTCCTTTTGCAAAAGCATTGCTGAAAGGCCACAAACCCTTCCCTGCTGGGGCTCAGTGTTGCAAAGCTTTCCCTTTGCTGTGGGACGTTTTGGGGCCCTTACCCTGAGCAGGTCTGGCACCCCCTGTGCCATTGCCACACTGCAGCTGCTCCCTGGCATCTCTGTGACCAGGGCAGGGCAGGCTGGAGCTCAGGGCAAGGTTCTTCCCTCCCCCAGAGGTGCTGGCACTGCCCAGGCTCCCCAGGGAATGGGCACGGCCCCGAGGCTGCCAGAGCTCCAGGAGCGTTTGGACACCAGGGATGGACAGGGGGGAGTGTTGGGGGGTCTGGGCAGGGACAGGGGCTGCACTGGGTGATTCTGGTGGGTCCCTCCAGCTCAGGGGATTCTGTGGTTCCATGATTTTGTGGTCTTTGAGGCTTTCAGTGTGCCCCAGCTGCTGGAGGGCAGGACAGGCTCACACCTCAGCTGTGGCACCAACCTCATCCCTGGGAGGCCTCTGGCTCCAGGATCTCCAGTGCAGTGGAGAAACTCATCCTTATTTTAAAGGTCCCATTAATCTGAACTAACAGGACTGGGGACCTCAGGCAAGATTTTTCCCACTAGTCTGGAGTAGCTCCAGCCTCTGGGACCATTGAGGCTCTGCTGGAGCCCAGCTCTGGGCAGAACTGGGGCTGGTGTTTCCTTTCCACCTCCGCTGTGGTCTGAGGTGTCAGTTTGTCCCCTGCAGCTGCTCTCTGTGGGTCCTGCTCTTGAGAAAACCAAACTTTCCTTTCTCACTGAGAGCAGTGAGAAGCTCCTCCATGAGGGTGATCAGAGTGATCAGATTTGCTGTCAGGCTGCAACTTCTGCCCTGTTCTGGGATTAGCCGGCGACGTGCTCGCTCCTCCCGCTGTGATTTGTAACTGGTGGAAGTGGGAAGTGGCAGCAGGGAGCAGCCAGGGTGTGTTTGTGGTGTGGGGCTGCTGGGCAGGTTTGTCCCTGCTGCCTCAGGAGGTGCTGCCCAGCGAGGGGAGCCCGTGTGGGGCTCGCTGGCTGCAGGGGCCACCAGCCCCTCGGGAAGGGCTGCCTGGGCTCCCTGCTGAGGCTGTGCCCCAGGCCAGAGGGCACTGCCAGCACTGTCTCAGTGCCAGGAGAGCTCCCTAGAGCTTCTCCTCTGCTGCTCCTGTGCTTGCAGGTGACTCTCTTTGTCTACTCTGACCTGCTGCTGTTCACCAAGGAGGACGAGCCCGGGCGCTGCAACGTGCTGAGGAACCCTCTGTACCTGCACAGTGTCAAGCTGCAGGAGGGTGAGTGTCTGCAGCAGCACCTGGAGGCGTTTGGGGGTTTTCTGGCTGCTCCCTGAAAGGTTTCTGGCCAGCAGCAGGAGAGCACCCCGCTGTCCTGTTGCTCCAGTGCCCCCAAATGCAGCTCCCAGGTCATCCTTGCTGGGGTGCAGGGCCAGATTCACCCCTGCTAGCCCTGCATGAACCTGGCAGCTCCATCTCCTGGGACACCTCAGGCCCTTCCCAGCCTTTTTGGGTCTCAGGATTTGGGCTGCCATTCCCCAGCGTCTGTTCCCCTGTGACAGCAGGGACTGGCCAAGGCTGGGAAGGGGAACTGAAGGCTTGAGGTTTGCCTGTGGTGCCTTGAGGGAGTTCAGAGATTGGCTCCAAGGGTGGCTGGCCAAGCTCTGATGACCTTTACTTTGCTGCTTTGCTTTGCTACTTCTCTCTTCACCGCCCACGGCTTCCCTGTTGCTCACATCCATCCCCCTGCTCACCTCTCTGGGGAGGAAAGAGCAGGGCCAGGGACCTTGCCCTCACTCTGCACCTTGGCTGACACATTTTGTGTCCAGCTGAGGGCTCAGAGGGCTTCCAGGGCAGGGGTGACTGGAAATGGGTTATTTCAGGCTGTACAAGACTCCCTTTAGTTCCTTGGGGTCTAAAGAGGAATGAGGGAATTGCTCTACCACATCCTATTTACTACAGTGGAGCCACTTCTTGGCCCTGGGCCCAGTTTCACCTTGTTCCTTGTGTGGTGTGGTTGCTTTTTGGGTATGGGCTTGTTTTATGTACAGTTAGCTGCCTGTGGCACAGCTCCTCCTCCAGCCCAGGCACTGCCCTGGGACCCCATGGGGGGAATAGGGATGGGACAGAAGGAAAAACTTTCCTGTCATGAGGTTGGTCAGACATTGAGTTGTTGGATCTCCATGGAGATCTGGAGGCATTCAGGATTCCTGAGTGCTCAGGTCTGGGGGCTTTGGTCAGGGGATTGTACTCCAGAGCCCACCAGAGAGGCTCCTTCCAACCTGAATTACTCTAGAAGTGATGAGCCAATGTCTTTATGCAGTTCTGTGGCCCTGACCAAAAGGAGTGAATCCAGATCTGAGCTGCTTCTCCAAAAGGATCCTTTTCTGGGTGAATTTTGCTGCTTGCCATGACTTTTCCCAGCTGAGCCATGAGCTCTGTGGATGGACTGTGTCTCTCACATCCCCACATTGTTCTGAGCCTCAATGCTGGACACTCAGGCTGCCTGCCAGTTGTTATTTCTCATTTCCAGCAATGTTTCTGTTTCCACATTAATTCCCTGACCTATTTGGTGGGATCAGAAACACAAGGGAGGGAGATGGGGCACCACAGCCACGAGCCATTGAGAAAAGCCATTGAAGTCTCCCTGGGCTCTGTCGAGTGTGTTTTCAGCACTGCTTATTTCTAAGAAAGGGACCAAAGAAATTGTTCCTTGTTAAAGTGCTTTTGGTCAGCTCCTGGACTGTGTGTGTCCTGGCTGCTCCCAGAGGCTGGGGAATAGCTCTGCTCTTTTCACCTGCTTGGAGAAATCAGCTTCCCTGGTGCTGCTCCTGGCTCTGTTTGCAGCAGCACAGGATTGTGCCTCCTTCACCACAGGCACAGTGGCTTTGTGAGCAGTTTTCTGCCACTTATTTCCCTGTTGCCATAATGACTTGGCTGGACCATGTCTGGAATAGCTCCCCACAGCTCTCCAGAGGAGATGGAGTCCCTACAGCCTGTACACCCCCTCCCTGTACACTGGAATCCAACAGCCGGTGTTGAGGCAGCTCCAGCCCTCCTGCTTGGGGCAGGGCTGCTTCAAAGGCAGGTGGAGAGAGCAAGAAGATGTCTGTGCCTTTTGGCTGCTGCTCTCCTGCATGACTGAATGGCACATGAATAGGAACAGGCGTGTGGCTGCCTCCAACAATTGAGACATCTCCGGTGGACTCGGGGCCATTGTGCTGTTTCCTGTTCCTGCCGCTCGCCGCTCTGTGCGAAAGCAAATCAGCCTGATCTGCTCCACAATGCTCCCTCTTCCTGCTTTACAAGCCCAGCAGAGGCTGATGAGCAGCAGTTCCCAGTGACACAGGGCTGGCTTCCTCGGCAGCACTGTGGGAATTTCCACGTGCTGGGATCCTGGCTCCCCCCGGGTGGGTGTGCTCAGCTTTGGGGCAGAGAGGAGCTTTGCTCTGTCCCCACTGGGGGCTCATCCTCCATCCCCAGCTGGGACCCTCCAAACAAGGGCTTCTCATGTGCTGCTTGCCATCCCAGCTGCTGGGACCACCAGGACCACCCAGGACTTGGGGCAAGAAGCTGGCAATGAGATGTGGGAACCAGAGCTTCTCTGTCAGTCTGGGAGTGAAGTGCCCGCAGGGATAAGATGGAGAGACCCATCCCTGGTTCTCCTGAGGGGCTAAATTGGCTGTGAGAGCTATTTGGCTTCCCCTGGGAAGCTCCCACAGGCTGCATGTGCCAGGGCAGGTTGTGCAGCAGAGCCTGCATGTGGCCTCTGGATGAAACAAATCCTTTTCCAGAGGAGAAACCCCCAGGAGGGTCCTGGCAGGGCAGTGGGTCCCTGCAGGTCCCGCCCATGCCCGGCCCCAGCAGATGCCACATACATCACCCAGGTCACAGCCTGGTACTGGGGACAACAACAAACACCCATTCAGTGCTCTCAGCCAGCTCCTCTGCCTCTGGCTCCACTTGCAGAAACGTGGATGCAGCTTTGCTCTGATCCTGGTTTTCTTCCCTGCAGGTTCAGAAGATCGCAAGTTCTGCATCCTTTACCTGGCAGAGGTGAGTGCTGCTGTTTTCCACTTCAACTTTCCAGAGGGAGCTGGGCAGCTACTGCCAGCTCTGCTCCTTTCTTTGGGGAAAGGAGCACTCAAAAAATGGATTTCACTTCCCTTTAAATGATTTGCCAGAAGTCTGGAAAATAAACATAATGGCTGTAGAATATATGAATAAGCTGCTCAAAGGAGCTTGGGCAGCACTAGGACACGTTTCTTTCCCCTTCTCCCTGTGGATCTTCCTTGAAGCATCTCACTTTTGTTTTCTTTCCCCTGGAGGCAGATTTCTTTCCCAAATGTCTTGTCATTATTTTTAGGCACTTTGCTTTTCTTCTCTTCAAACATCCAGATTTGGAGCCCTCAAGTAAAATAAGGAAGCCCAGTCTGAAAGACAGAACCATAGCTCTGAACCCACATGTAGCTAAGTGCTCTAACCAGATTTGGGCTCACCCAAATTGGCACAGTTCCTTTTGTCAAGTCAAGGACTCTGTAAAATTGGTTCACACTGGACCTCCCTAATCATTGAAGGCTGTGAGGATTTTTTTTCCTTTTTCCAGTGACTTTACTGTGTTCCTGCTTTCAAGGCCTTGTATTTTCTGAGGTGGGTCTGGGAAAGCTCCCCAGGGCACAGAGGAGAAAGGCAAACATTGCTCAGCAGCACTGTGGAATAATGAACCATTGTGAAGGTTGGGTGCAAATGCTCAGCATGGAAGTTGTTCACCTTGAGTGCCTGGAGCTGGGCCAGGGCACGACTCACTGCAGAATCCTCCACTCCTCTCCTGTTCCCTGCCTGCTGTTCCTTCCTTGTCTCCTCTGTTCTTTCCGGGGTGGCTGGGCAGGGGCTGAGCCTCCCCTCGGGGTTTGCTGCCTGTGTGTCCCAGGGCAATGTCACCCAGGCTGGTGACAGCTCATCCTGGGCTGTGACTCAGCCAGGCTGTGCTGGCTGTTGGGATGAGGCTCTCCAGCGTTTTGTCAGGCCCTTGGAAAATGCACTCAGAGCCTGATATTTGATTTAGAAGCTTAGTGCCCCTAAGCAGAAGTGACCAAAAGAGTCACTGGCTGTGCTGGTGGCACCAGAGAGGATGAGGATGGACAGGGGCAGGGGGTGTGAGCTGTTGTGGCTTTTTGGCCCCGTGTCACCCTGAGGGTCTGTCCCCATCCTGCCCTGCTCCATCCCAGCCCTGGCAGCAGCTCTGTGTGTGCTGAGCCTGTCCTGGCCCAGCCCCTGGCACTGCTGGTCCCCTGGGGGGGTTTGTGGCCACTCTCAGCTGGGCTCCTGTGGCCCTGGGCTGGGCAGACACATCCATTGTGCTGCTCTGATGGGCTGGGAGGTCGGAGGAAGCTCTTGAGCTGCTGATTCTTGCCCACAAATCATCTGCAATGAGCACTAATGTGTTTAGTGCTGCTGAGAGCTGAAGGGAGCCCACGGGGCTGGGCTGACACTGCCTTTGCTGCAGGAAGAGGTCTCTGCTGAAGCCTTGAGCTGCACTCTCCTGCTATTGCTCATCTTGAGCCTTTAAATGTTCTGACCCATAAGGTCACAAATTTGCATTTGGATCTGACAGGCTACAAAACGAAAGTATGTTCTAATACCTGGGAGTTGCTTAATTTATTATAAACATGAGAGAAAACTCCAAACTTCAGGAAGTGTCACCAAAAAGCTACTGCTGGTCATCCTGTCTAATTGTGTGCAATAAATCAGTGCACAGAGTTTGAACCCTGGGCAGTTTGGTTATTGCAGGCAGAGCTAGCAGGAGCTGCAGAGCCTGGTGTGGGTTCCAGCACAAAGGGTGTTTGTTTAATGGGATCTGCAAGGTGTGAATTGCAGGGTTTGGAGATCCTGATTCTGGAGGGGCACTTGGCATCCTGGAAAAGCTAAATGGGATTGGAAAGACTGGGAAAGCAGAGGGAGGGTCTGCACTGAGCTGCCCCTTTTGGGAGTTTTGTTCCTCCTGGTGGCTGAGGCACAGCTGTGATAGTCCCAGCACAGACATGAGCCAGGATTTTGGAAGTGAAGGTGGCACTTTGTGGTCTCAGGAATGCTGTGTGTGCCTGGAGTCACAGAATCCCAGAACAGCTGCGTTGCCAAGGCAGGGTCACCCAGAGCAGGTGACACAGGGATGTCTCAGAGAGGGACACTCCACACCCTCCCTGGGCACCTGATCCAGAGCTCTGCCACCCTCATGGAGAAAAGTTCTTCCTCATGTTGAGTGGAACTCCTTGTATGTTAGTTTATGGCCATTACATCTCTAATTTTTCTATTTGCCAGCTGATATGTTAAAAAGTCCTGCCAGTGCATTGAGACCTGGCCTGGGCATCTTTCCTTTCAGGATTTTAAACCCAAAGAGCACAGTTTGAAGCTGAACAGCCCCTGCCTGTGACAGCTTCTGGCTGGTTTGAGCACTGCAGTGGGTGGAACTGGCACAGGTGCCCAGAGCAGCTGTGGCTGCCCCTGCATCCCTGGCAGTGCCCAAGGCCAGGCTGGATGGGGCTGGAGCACTGGGACAGTGGGAGGGGTCCCTGAGGTCCAACCCAAACCAGTCTGGGATTCATGTGGACCCACATTTCTGCACCCCACAGGATTTGGGCTGTGGGAGTTTGTCTGCATTTCCCCATCCCCCTGTTCCCTGCAGGGCACACAAACCTGGTGGGATGTGTACAAGCTGTCAGGAGGAAATGTTTGCTGCTGGTGGGAATGGGCAGCCTCACAGGGAGCCACGTGGAGCTGTGAGTGCCCCAGGGCTGTGTTCACACCCTTCCCTGCTCCGGAAATATCCTGCTGAGGGGAAACTGCAGGTCAGGGGTTTAATGCATTGTTACAAGTGTTTGATTCCAGCCCAACATATTCAGACCAAACTGACTCAAAACTAAACAGCTCAGTAAGTTTTTCCTTTGAAAAGCATTGGCAAATCTGATTTTTTTTTTTTTTTTCTTCTGGAAGTTTTTATCTGCAGACACTGGAGTTTGTCTTGGGAAACTTGTCCAACAGAAAATCCTTCCAGCAGCAGCTCCTTGTGCTGCTGTGGTGAGCACTTGTCCAGAGCTGAGCAAATTGCTGCCATGAATGTGTGCCTGAGCTGGCTTTGCCCATCCTGACTGCACAGGAGAGCCTCTGGACAAGTGCCAGAGAAATGCCACTGTCCCCCACCTTGTCCCATCAGAGAATCCCAGACTGGTTTGGGTTGGAAGGGACTTCAAAGATCTTGTCCCAGCCCTGCCATGGCCAGGAGCCCCTCAGTGTCCAGGGCCTTGGGCACTTGCAGGAATGGGGCAGCACAGCTGCTTGGGCAGCCTGGCTCTGTGTGCACACACAGAGGGTCCTGTGGGCCCTGTTCCTGCTCCCAGCCTCAGCTGCTGCCAGGGAATGCTTGGAACAATGAATCCCACCAGTGCTGCAGCCTGTGTGATTGCTCCACTCCATCCATGGCCCTGCCTATTCCACAGGAGCATTCACTTCCCAGAGTGTTCCCTGCTCCTGCAGAGCCAGCTCTGCTCACTTTGGGATCCCTTTGGGATGTGACACTGTCCCAGAGGGAGCAGCCAGGGAGAGCCCAGGTTCTGTCCCCAACCAGCAAATGTGAGTTCTGGGAAAAGCAATTCACTGATGGCACAGAGGACAAGCCTCAGGGACACTCTGGCAGATTTTATACCTGGGTAGTTTTGGGGTTCAGGACACGTCATCAGGAGGGTTTGCAAGGAGCATTTTGGGCACTGTCTTGGCACACCTTGGGCAGATGGTTTGGTGATAGGGAAGAGGGCAGAAGGGCTGGGCTGGGGTGGCATCAAACCTGTGTGACCAAGTGAGCAGCTGAGGGGAATTGTTGAGTGAGGAGGGAGTGGAGATGAGCCTTTGTCTGGGAAAGGGGCTCTGTTGGAGTTGTATCTCAATTTCCTCTCGTTCACAATAGGAGCAGAGCTGGTGCTTGTCAGCTCTGTGGCTGATGCACAGATGCAGGGATGCATTTCTGCTCCTTGCTGGGCTCCTCTCTGCATAGGGCTGGTGGCAGGGTGCTCTGGGGACAGCCCCTGGCCTCCAAGGCTCCAAGGGCTGGGCCATGGCCAAAGGCAGCAGAGATCCCAGAGGGGAAGTACCTCGGAAACTGCTCCAGACTACAATAGCTCCAAATCACAGAGCAAACCTTCCCCAGCAGAAACAGGCAGCCCTGGGAATATCCTGTGCACAAAACACAGGCCCCTGCTGCTGCTGACTTCATGCACCACCAGCACAGGCTGGTGAGAAAGTTCTGTTTGCTCCATGCTGGGGGAGTGGGGGCACCACGGCTCTTCCTGGGTTTCTGGACTGCTGGGCACACTGGTGATGCCATAAAACAAACTGGCAGAAACAGCAGGGGCTCTGCTAGAGATGGGGTGCCCAAAATGTGCCAGGGGTGCTGCAGGAGAGGGTGTGCACAGAGATCACAGCACTCAGCAGTCTCTGTGTGGCTCTGCTGTGGGCAGAGCACTGATGCCACATCCCTGCAAGTTCAAGGCCAGGCTGGACAGGACCCTGAACTATCTGATCTAGGGAGTGGCATCCTGGCCATGGCAGGGTGGAACAAGATGAGATTTAAGGTCCCTTGCAACCCAAACCATTCTGTTGTTCTGTGACATGACCCCTCCCTCCCACCCTGGGGAGCCAGGGGAGACAGAGGTGAGAGAGCAGCCCTGGGCTCTGCTGGGCACTGAGCTCAGGGCACAGAGGTGTCAGACTGAGTCTGGCTCCTCATTGCTGTGCTTTCTCAGCTCTGCAGTGTCACACAGAGGGGTGTCTGCATCAGGGGCTCAGTGTGCAGGGTCTGGGGGCTCCTCCTGTGATGCTGTCATTCCCTGGGGGCTCCTCTCAGGATTTAGGGGTTACAGAGCCCACAGAGCCTCCTTTGTAGTGTCTGCATGGCCAGACCTCTCAGCTGGCTGCCTTGGGGCTGGGTCTCAGCCTGGGGGTGCAGAGGGAATTTTCCCTGCAGATGATCTTGGCTGGGGCTGGTGTTGGCCAGCTTGGCTCATTCTCTGCAGGACCTGCTGTGCTTTCCTGCTCTCCCATGGGCAGGGTGGGGGTCTCATGCTGCTCCTGCCCTGGAGCTGAGGCTCACAAGGCTCCAGAGCCCAGCACACAGCACTGCAATAACATGTTTGTCACTGGGGGAAGGCAGGCAGAAAGCCACTGGCAGCCACTTCAGTCCCTGCCTTTATCTGGTGGCAAACACCCCCTTCACTCCATCTGCATCCTCCTTTCCCAGCACTGTGAGATTAAACCCTGCTTTCTCTCTGGAAATATTGGCAGGCCCAGAGCAGCCTCCCTGAAGGAAAACAATAACAGGGAGGCTGTTCCCAGCTGGTGGGGCAGCACAGCTCCCTGTCCCCCTCCCATCCCTCCCCTGTTGGGCAGCTCGGTGCCCAGCATGGACCAGGCTCCAGGGACACGAGTTTTATCCCAGGTAACACCCAGCCCTTCATCTGGACACGAGTTTTATCCCAGATAACAACCAGTCCTTCATCTGGCTGCATCCCAAGGGACTTTGCCTGGGTTTGGAGGCAGCCAAGGGTGCTCAGCCTCTGTGGGTTGGGCTTTCCCCAATCCAGGTGGGAGATTTTGGGAGAGCAGGTTAATGCAGAGCTCTTTCCTTGGGAAATGTGCTTTGGAGAAGTTAAATGTCATTGTGGAGAAATAAAGTTACAATAAAATGTGTACATGTTGGATAAATCCAATTTTGGCTGCTCATGTCCCCACAATACCTGGTGGGGTGGTTTCCTTTCCCTGAGCTCTGGAGCAGAGGGCAATCTGCTCTCCTGGCTGGGATTTTCCTGGCTGGGATTTTCCTGGCTGGCTGAGGTCAGGGAGGCTGCAGCAGCTGAGGGGAGCAGGAGGAGCAGAGGGGCACTTTGCTCTCAGCAGCCAGCAGAGCTGAGCATCGCTGTGTGCTAAATTCAATCAAAGAGATGGGCTGTAATTAAATCAGGGAGGGGCTCAGGGCAGGGCTAGGTGAGCTCTGTGTCTGTCACAGCCAGGGGACACGAGATGTCCTTGGAATTGCTTTAAGCCTGGCTCCAGGGAGTGACAGCCCTTGGCAGGGCTGGGGGTGTGCAGCACTTACAGCACTGGGATGGGCTCACAGCTGCCCCCGTGGCTCTGGGGCTCTGCTGAGTTCTTCCTTCATTCTCTTCTGACCACAAATGTGGGGCAGGGAAATGCCAGCCTGGATTCCATCCCAGCAAATGGGTGCTCATCCTCTCCTCTGGAGGTGATGGGTGTCACACTGGTCCAGCCTGGTGACCTGCTGGTGTGGGACTGGGGGAGACTGGGACATCCAGGATGGGAGAAACTCACAGTGACACTCCAGGGATGCTCAGAGCATCACTGCCACCCAGCATCTGGGGGCAAGGGGGAGCCCCACCTGTCCCTGAATCCCAAACCTGATTGTGCTCAGGGAGCCTGAGAAGGAATTTTCAGTGTTTAAGCCTGGAAGAATATGTGTGGGGATGTCCAGGCATAAGAAAGTTCAAACTTTCTCTTTCATGGAAGTCTCCTTGCAGGGCAAAGGACTGAACCAGAGCCCTCTTTCCCAGGAGGTGATGTGGGAGTTTGGTTTATTTACCACTTTGAGGGATTTTGGATGAAACATGAATGAATTCCCATCCAATACAAACAGTGATTTAAATGGTGTGACTAATGAGCATTTCCCCTTCTGCCTGTGTTATGTCTCTGAAGTCACAAAGCTGCAGGTTCTCTCTGACCTTTCTGGGAAAAAGCAGCTATTGGGGACCTGCCCTACTGGAAGGAAATTCTAGGGGGAAAGAAAAGGTCTTTTTTCTGGCCCTTAGTGAACAGCTCTTTTTCCTTTCTTTGCAGTCTGTCCTTTTTGGTTTTTTTCCCATCTGGCCACTTAAGCAGACGATTCAACCTTGGGCATTTTGGGACCCTTTATAAAGTGAAACGTGCAAAATCCCAGCAGGCAGCAGATGTTATAATGCTTAATTTTGAGCATGAGAGAGAAGCAGTTGAAGGGCTGGGAGACAGCTGCTGAGAGAACTTGGTCAGAAAGTTCCTTAAGTGAGTGAGATTTGGCCCAAAGAAAACCTGTCCAAGAGGAGCACAAGATGTGTGCAGGGAAGGGCACAAGAGGAGGTGGGCTCAGCTGGGATAACTTCCCATCATTTCTCTTAATTCCTTTCTTGCTGGATGTTGCTACCAGACAGTGTGTGACCAGAAGTGGAGCTTCATCCCCAAATTCATCCTGGTGTTTGTTAAGTGAGGAGCAGGATGGGGATGCTGCCCTGGAGTTTTATTCTCAAATTCATCCTGGTGTTAAGTGAGGAGCAGGATGGGGATGCTGCCCTGGAGTTTTATTCTCAAATTCATCCTGGTGTTAAGTGAGGAGCAGGATGGGGAAGTTGCTCTGGAGTTTTATCCCAAATTCCTCCTGGTGTTTCCTAAATGAGGAGCAGGATGGGGAGGCTGCCCTGGAGTTTTATCCCCGAATTCATCCTGGTCTTAAGTGAGGAACCAGGACAGGGAGGCTGCTCTGGAGTTTTATCCCCAAATTCATCCTGGTGTGTGTTAAGTGAGGAGCAGGATGGAGAGGCTGCTCTGGAGCTTCCCTGAGCTCTTCCTCCCAGCCCCACCCAGCCCAAAGGCTCTTGTTCTCACCAGTTCATGCTCTGGTGCCTCATTAATGTTTGCATATGGCAAAGAGCAATTTCCACCCTCTCTTTCCCCTGCAGAGGCTCTGGGTGCAGGACTGCCTGTGCTGTGCCCGTGCTGTCCCTGCTGCCCATGAGGCACAGCCAGCTGCCCTGCACCACTCTCTGTCTCTGGAGGGGGCTGATTTCCAGTCTCTCCCACTCTGCTGTGCCCAGGGAGCAGGACAGGGGTGTGAGCTCTGTCCTCCTGTGCTGTGTGTGTGGGGAGTGAGGAGTTTGCACACCCAGGCAGGGCCTGTGACACACAGCTAATGACCTTCTCCCTGCCTGTGTTTCCTTTACGTCAGAAGTCGGAGTGCTTATTAAGTTTGGAGGCTTACTCCCAGGAGCAGAAGAAGAGGATCTGCTGGTGTCTGGCTGAGAACATCACCAAGCAGCAACATCCAGCAGCAGCTCCTACGGAGAGCAAGGTAAGAGACACGGGGAGCTGGAGGCTGCTGCCTGCAGCATGCAGTGATGCTCAGAGATGCTCCTGCAGCAGGGCTCTGCAGCAGGCTGGGGTTTGCCAGCTGGGGAGTGAGTTTGGATCCAGCACTGCTGTCTGCAGCTTCCTGCCCTGCCTGGGGAGCAGTGCCTGCATTTGCATCTGCTGCCTGGAGCTGACACCTCCCAGCATCTGTATTTGGATATCTGGGCAGCTGAGGCTCTACAAGCCCGTGGCCAGCCTGCTCTGAGCTCAGCTCTGGGGCAGGGCTGAGAGCAGAGGGAGAGGCTCAAGCTGCGGTCTGTGGGTGCTGATGAAGAGGCTGAGGTCATGGGAGCAGTGGGGCAGAGATTTGCCCCTTCTGTGCACTTGGTGGGCTCAGGTGTTTGATCCTGATCCCACAGATGTGCTCAAAGCACAGAGGGCTCATTTGGGCAGTGCTGTTTTTCATGCTCACAGGCAGCCCCAGCACTTTTCCCACACTGAAGAGCTCCAGCTTGGCCTGGGAGTGCTGGCTCAGCAGAGAAATGTGTCTGTGGAGGGCTCTGGGGCTCTGCCACACACCCTGCTCTGTGTGGGTGAAGGGAACACCCTCATCCACCTCTCTGGGGCTGGGGCTGCCCCAGGAGCTGTCTGGAACACTGGCAGTCTGCTGGCTCGTGCTGGCAGGTTTGGGATGCTGGTGAGTGACACTGCTGTGGGAGAAGAGAAACCCTGTGCTGAGTGTTTGAAGAGCTGTAAGTGCTGCAGACAGGGATTTGGGCTAAACCCCCAGATCCCTCCCTTGGCTGGTGCAGGGGGGTGGAGCAGCTCCTGCCCCTGTGTGGGTGCCTGGCAGGGCTGGCTCCAGGGCAGGGCTGATCCTTGGAGCTCCCTGCCCGGCCCTGGAGCTGGGAGATGTGCCTGTGGCTCCAAACTGGGTCAGCACAAACATCTCCACAGGAGACTGAGCCTCCAGATTCCTTTTCCTGCACGTTTCAGGCAGACTAAAATAGCAACAGCAGCACAAAGCCTGAGAACCTCGTTACCAACCAGAGCTCCCACTCTGAGCAGCCCTGGGCAGCTGATGGAGGAGGTGACAGTGCTCACCACACTGCTGCTGTCCTGTGCTGCATTTCCTGGCACAGCCCTGCCCAGGCATGGGGCCCTGCTGGAATCCATGGCATGGGCTGCCAGGGGTGGCTCTGTGCTCGCTGGTGTGATCCTGCCTTGGGCTGGGGATCATCCAGGGTGAAGCTCTGCAGGGACATTTCCAATCCTAAAAATCCATTTCCAGTCCTAAAAAGGGGCATCATGACAGGAGCTCTGGGCTCTTTGGGTTTTGGGGCATGGTGCTGTTTGCTCTCCCCAGCCCAGACTGTTCATGGCAGGGCTCTGGAGCTTCTGCTCCCCCAGTTGTGAAAGGAGCCTGGCCACTGAGCAGGTGAAAATGCACTCCAGAAGACATCACATCTCTTTCAAAGGCTTTTCTGTGCCTCAGTAGCCAAGAGGGTGCTCTTTGTGTGCTGTGGAGAGCCATCATGGGCTCTCCAAAGTCGTGACAAAGGGGGTTTGTCTTGGCTTGCCACAGCTGAAGGAAATCCCACTGGTGGGGTGTGGGGCCAGGAGGGAGAAAAGGAGAATGGCAGAACTACCAGGTACTTTAAATTGAGTTTATAGCACCTTCCCACCCCAGCAAGGTGTAAAGTGCTCAGGATGCAACTTCAAAGCAAACCAGGTGTGAAATGCAAGTAGGAGCAGGGAAGAGAAGGAGATCCCAAGGGACAGGGTGGGCACAGGGCTGGGCAGGAGCCTGACCTGGGAGAGCTGCAGCTGGGGCTGTGTCCAGGCTGTTTGGTCAGGACAGACCTCTCTGGGGGTGCCAGAGCAGTGGGAGGCAGGAGCTGGGAAAATCAGCTGCTTCTTGCAAGGGAGAACTGGTCCATTAGCTTGGCTTACCAGCCATTTGATACTAGGGCTATTTAGGGAAAAAACCCAGTGTCTGTGCTCTGTGAATGGACAAATTAAGCTGGAAATATCAGCCTGGCCAGGAATCTGATTTGCAAAGCCTTCAAAACTGCTCCAGCTCAGCAAGAGGCAGCTGAAATTGCTGTGGCCACAGTGTGCAAAGGGGATGTGGGCAGGAAGGGCCAGCACAGCCTCGGTGCCAGCAGAGCTGAGCTGAGCCCTGGGCCAGCTGTGGGCAGGAAAAGGGGCACTGGCCAAGCACAGAGCAGCTCCTCAGGAGCCTCCATGCTGTGCAGAGATCAGATTTTAGAGGTTGAAAACCTCCTGTTTTTCCAGCCCCCCCTGAGCTCTGCCTGGGTAGGGCAGCACTAAGGGCAGGAAGGTCCCTTGGCTCGGGGACAGGCTCTGCAGAGCTGTCACTGCCTCTGGCAGTGCCTCTGGCACTGTCCCCAGGGAGGATGGTGTCAGGCCAGCAGGATGAGCCCTGCGGGGGCTGTGTTGGCACTGCTGCTGTCAGAGCTGGTTTTGGAGCAGAGCTGCTGGTTTCTGGGGGGCCTGAGCAAATGCAGCATCTGCTTGTGGAGAAGGAGGAAGAGAAATCCATGAGGGATGCAGCTGTGATAGTCCAGCCCTGCTCCCTGTGGGCTTTTCCTGCCAGGGCCAGTGCAGGAGGAGCTCTGGGGACAGCGTGGCTGTTGTGGTCCAGCTCTGTGTCCCCAGTGTCTGGGAGATGTGGTGCAAATGGGGCTCTGCTGCCACTGTAAGACTTGGCTGAAGTTCCCTGAGCTGCAAACCCACCCTGCCAGCTGCAGCAGCTCCCAGGAATTACTCTGTAGGTATTTTCTCCATCTGCAGAGCCTTCTCCCTCTCAGCCTTGTGTCCAGTCTGCTGTGGGATGCTGCTCCCTGCCCTGTGCCTGTAAAACACATCCCCAGGGTGAGCCAGCTTGGAGCAAACCTTCCCCAGTGGGGCTGTGAGGAGCTGGAGCCACAGCCATGGCTGTGCTTTCAGCAGGGCAGCTTTGGGCATTAACTGAGTTAACCCTGGGCTGGGCTGCCCTCATTGCTGCAGCAGTTTGGGATAATCCTGACTGCAGAGAGGGCAGACTGCAGAGCTCAGGGAGCTGCTCAGCTGCTTTGGCTGCCAGGGAAAGGATCCACAGCCCAAGCCTGTGTGTAAAGGACCTGCTGCCACCGTCTGATTCTCACTGCTTGTTTCTTTGTGTCTTCCACACTCAGAACGGCTGATTACTCTTCCCTTCTGGCTCCGTGACCTGAGATTACCTCGGAGAGGATGGCTGGCTGTATCTGAAAGATGCAGATTATCCTTAAGCTAACTAATTACGGACACTCTGTGGACTCTGGGGGTCCAGGACGGGTGCTCCCGTGGTTTCGAGGGATGCCCGGCACTTTCCCAGCCCTGGTGGGAGCAGGCGATGTCCCCGGCCCCTCCTGGCAGCGCAGGCTCCGGTGCTGGGAATGCGCGGCCGGGCTGGCGGCCCCTCCCTGGCCTCGCTCTGCTCGGGAAGGGCAGGGCTGCTTCTCTCACTGACAACGTGCTTGACAAGTGCGAGTAAATGAGCTGTCAGCGGAAGCAGAGTGTGATGGAGGGCTGATGGAAAGCAGGGCCGGGGGGACAGCGCTCCGTGTGGGTCACCCCGCTGTCCCATCCCCTGCTCCTCTTCCTCATCCCCAGCACCCTCGGCACCCACCCTGCTCCTGGCCACAATCCTGCTCCTCTCCACAATCCTGCTCCTCGGCACCCCCTGCCCCAGCAACTCCCTCCTCCCGAGCCTCCCTTGCACAGTCCAGCCCCAGCCCTGGGGACAAGTGACCAGCATTGGGGACAGGGCAGTGACCAGCACTGGGGACAAGTGACCAGCATTTGGGACAGGGCAGTGACCAGCACTGAGGACAGGGCTGTGACCAGCATTGGGGACAGGGCAGTGACCAGCATTGGGGACAGGGCAGTGACCAGCACTGAGGACAGGGCAGTGACCAGCACTGGGGACAGGGCAGTGACCAGCATTGGGGACAGGGCAGTGACCAGCATTTGGGACAGGGCTGTGACCAGCATTGGGGACAGGGCAGTGACCAGCACTGAGGACAGGGCTGTGACCAGCATTGGGGACAGGGCAGTGACCAGCATTGGGGACAGGGCTGTGACCAGCACTTGGGACAGGGCTGTGGCCAGCATTTGGGGACAGGACAGTGACCAGCATTGGGGACAGGGCAGTGACCAGCATTTGGGACAGGGCTGTGACCAGCAGTTGGGACAGGGCTGTGACCAGCATTGGGGACAGGGCTGTGACCAGCAGTTGGGACAAGGCTGTGACCAGCAGTTGGGACAGGGCAGTGACCAGCACTTGGGGACAGGGCAGTGACCAGCATTTGGGACAGGGCAGTGACCAGCATTGGGGACAGGGCTGTGACCAGCATTTAGGACAGGGCTGTGACCAGCATTTGGGGACAGGGCTGTGACCAGCGCTGGGGACAGGGCTGTGACCAGCACTTGGGGACAGGGCTGTGACCAGCAGTTGGGACAGGGCAGTGACCAGCATTTGGGACAGGGCAGTGACCAGCGCTGGGGACAAGGCTGTGACCAGCATTTGGGACAGGGCAGTGACCAGCATTTGGGACAGGGCTGTGACCAGCACTTGGGGACAGGGCAGTGACCAGCATTTGGGACAGGGCAGTGACCAGCACTTGGGGACAGGGCAGTGACCAGCATTGGGGACAGGGCTGTGACCAGCATTGGGGACAGGGCTGTGACCAGCATTTGGGACAGGGCAGTGACCAGCATTGGGGACAGGGCAGTGACCAGCATTTGGGGACAGGACAGTGACCAGCATTTGGGGACAGGGCAGTGACCAGTGCTGGGGACAGGGCAGTGACCAGCATTTGGGGACAAGGCTGTGACCAGCATTTGGGGACAGGGCTGTGACCAGCATTTGGGACAGGGCTGTGACCAGCATTTGGGGACAGGGCAGTGACCAGCATTTGGGACAGGGCAGTGACCAGCATTGGGGACAGGGCTGTGACCAGCATTGGGGACAGGGCTGTGACCAGCATTTGGGGACAGGGGACCAGCATTTGGGGACAGGACAGTGACCAGCATTTGGGGACAGGGCTGTGACCAGCACTTGGGGACAGGGCAGTGACCAGCATTGGGGACAGGGCAGTGACCAGCATTTGGGACAAGGCTGTGACCAGCATTGGGGACAGGGCTGTGACCAGCATTTGGGACAGGGCTGTGGACAGCCCCATTCCTCCCCATGCCTCACAGCAGTTTAGTCAGAGTGTGATCAGCTCTTCAGTGGGGAAGATGGGAGGATTTTGCACTTTCTTATTTTGTTTTTGGCTGAAGTCTCTCCATTTTGGGCTGGGAACCTGCTGCCCCAGCTGCCCCAGCTGTGCTCCAGGGGTTCTGCTCATCTGCTGCTGTGGGGCAGGACATAGCCAAGGGTGCACCTGGATCTTCACCACAGCCTTTCCTCCCACAGTACCAACACGAGAGGCTGGCAGGGCTGAGCACATCACAGCAGCACCTGGGGGGCCGACCTGAACCTGGCCACACCCTCCAAGCACCGAATTGTGCTGTCAGGGGGCTCAAACAGGGGAGAAACCTTGAGGGTGATTCTGTCCCAGTGAGAGGTAAAGCATCAGCTGGCAGGACATGCAGCCAGGTCACAAAAACAAAAGATCTTGTTCCACTGTTCCATGCCAGGGAGCACAGCCCTGGGCTGGGAAAACTCATTACTGAGGACAGCCAAAGGCTCCATGGATTTGTGAGGCTGTGGGACCAGAGTCCTCTCTGAGTCAGGCTCCAGTTCAGCTCTCTCTGTTTAAAACTCTGGAGGAAGCTGTCCCTCCTTGTACAGAGCCATGAAACCACACACTGGTTTGGGTTGGAAAGAATCTTTAAAATCATCCAGTTCTACCTCTCTGCCATGGGCAGGGGCACCTTCCACTGTCCCAGGCTGCTCCAAGCCCTGTCCAGCCTGGCCTTGGGCAGTGCCAGGGATCCAGGGGCAGCCACAGCTGCTTTGGACAGCCTGTGCCAGGGCCTTACCCCCTCTATAGTAGAGATTTTTTTCCTAATATCTGACCTAACCCTGCTTTCCTTTGGCTTAAGGCCATTCCCTCTGTCCTGTCACTTCAGCCCTTGTCCAAAGTCCCTCTCCAGCTGTCCTGAAACCCATTTAAACACTGGAAGGGGTTCTAAGTTCTCCCTGGAACCTTCTCTCCTGGCTGAACATCAGTTGGCTTCTTGCCTTCACTGCAAGGACACATCCCAAGGTCCTGGGAGCTGGGATGTGCCTGTGGGGCTGGGCTGGCCTGGGGTGCTGACTGTCTGTCACCTCTCCTGAGCCCGGGGTCACTGAACCCTGGCTGACTGTCTGTCACCTCTCCTGAGCCCGGGGTCACTGAACCCTGGCTCCCCCAGCCTTGCTGCCCAGCCCTGAGGCTCTTGGTGCCGTTCCCAGCTGGCTCCCAGTGCCCAAGGGCTCCATTTCTCTGGGAGATGTTCTCCCAGTGCACCCAGTGAGCGAGCCAGCATCCCCTCAGCCCCTCCCAGCAGGAAGGCTCGGGGCTGGAGCCGGGCACGAGCAGCTGCCAACACTTCCATCGTGGCCAGAGGCAGCTCTAAAGCCTGGAAAGGCCAATCCCCAGAGCGGCTGGTGGGAGGGAGAGCGCCGGCAGGAGCGGCGCCGGCAGCGGGGGATGAGCTGAGCTGTGAGATCATCGGCACGGGGCGGTGAGGCAAGGCTGAGCGCTCTGAGCAGCGCTGCTGGCCTTTAATGAGGTGCTGGAAGTGCTTTGTTGCAGCTGCCAGCCCTGCTCTCCTGTGCCCAAACACCTCCTGCTCCTTCTCTGCCCTCCCAGCAAGGCAGGGGAGTGTGAGTGTGTGCAGCCTCTGAAGTCAAGTTCAGGTCACTCTTTGCAAAAGTTACCCAAACCCTGGTATCTCTGCAGAGTCAGTGGATCTGTTCAAAATTCCAGGGGGCTTTGGGTGCCCAGAGTGGTGTGGGACTGGTAGGCACAGCTTCATCCTGCCCCCATGGCACCCTGGCCCTCCCCGAGGTGTCCTGCCCTGGAACGAGCCCCTTCCTGCTGCAGCAGCAGGGCAAGGCCACCAGCACCTGCAGGAGGGCTGAGTGTGGCTCTGGAGCCACCAGTGTTGGGTTTGGGATTCTTCCCTCCTGTGTGAGGCTCTGGCCATGGCCCTGTTGGAGGCACAGCAGAGCGGCTGTGCCAGCTCCTCTCCTCTCCTCTCCTCTCCTCTCCTCTCCTCTCCTCTCCTCTCCTCTCCTCTCCTCTCCTCTCCTCTCCTCTCCTCTCCTCTCCTCTCCTCTCCTCTCCTCTCCTCTCCTCTCCTCTCCTCTCCTCTCCTCTCCTCTCCTCTCCTCTCCTCTCCTCTCCTCTCCGTGGATGTTTCCTCCCAGTGATCTCTGCTGGCAGCATTAACAACTTCCAACACCAACCTCGTGTTCCTGTGTAAGTGGTGTTGGGATGAGTCCTTCCTAGTGGATCTGCAGTGGCTGAATGCATCAGGCTCTGGTTGTCACCTCCCTCATCCTGCCCAGGGGACAGAGCTCTGATCCTGCCCAAAATGCTGCAGAGATTCCCCTGCTGAGCAGGACTGAAGGGAAAGGGTGCTGAGGGCTATGGGCTGATGGCAGTGACAGGATCTGCTCCTTCCTCCCCCTTTCCTACCACTCTGGATTTTTACTGCCAGGGATATTTATGGCCCAGACATCATCTCACAGCTCTGGGTCTCCTGGCTCTGCCCTGTGGTGATGAGGCTGCAGGCAGCAGCTGGAGCCCGGCTCAGGAGCTGTATCCCCATCCCAGTGGGGCTGGGCACATTGGGGTGCTGGCTGGGTCATCCCTCACTGAGAGGGGTCGGGGACCCTCAGGATGGGGGTGCTCTAAGTCTCAGGTGCCCCCAGTGTGGGGACATCCCACAGACCTGCAGCCAGCCAGGTGGCCAAGAGAGGGAACAGGCACCAACCCCAGCAGGCCCAGCTCCCTTCAGCAGGGCAGGCAGGATGGGAGCTGAGCACAGCTGAGCACGGCTGTGCCATGTCACTGCTGTCCATGGTGACAACGTGCAGCTGAGCTCAGCTCTGTCTCCAGTGAGACCAGGGAGCTTCCTGTGACACTTCCAGTGCCAAATTTCCTGAGCCACTGCAAAGCTGTGCCTACCTGTGAGGCAGAGCAGGCAGCACAGGTTCCCTGCTCCATCCCAGGAGCATTCACGTGGCCCAGAGTCTGTGCTGGAGGAGAGCTGAGCACAGACTGTCACTGTGGCAGCAAGGACCTGTCAGTGAGCAGTGGGGCACATAGAACCAGCCCATGTCTGAGAGTGGCTGTGCACACTCCTCACTGTGCTCTCTCTGGAACCATCAGGACAAGTGTCTCAGTCAGTGGGGTGTAATTCCAGCAGCAGAAATGCCCAGCCAAGGCAGTCGGGCCCCCAGCCCCACGTGCAAGGGGGTGTCATGAGAGGGCCCTGGCCTTGCAGGAGAGGAGGAGGGGTGGATGGTCATGCGTGGGCTGTCCCCTGGATGGACACCATCCACCATCCTCCATCCTCCATCCTGCCTGTTCATTCTCCCTGTCCCTGCCCATTAGGGTCGAGCTGCTCACAGAGGTTGAGATGCAAAGGGCAGAGCGCCCCATTGCAGAGGGTCCCCCACCTCAGAGCCGCCACTTTGGGGGGAAAACCCCAGGAACAGCGAACTGGCAGCAGAATTTCCTTAGGCAGGAAGCAGCGGGATGTCCGCGCTCGGTGTCGCTCGGGAGCAGGACAGGGCAGAAGGGCAGCGCGGCGCTCGCAGGGTGTGCACGGCCCTTCCTCGGGGCGCAGCGGCCGTGCGCTGCTGTCAGCAGGTAACAGCACCTGCAGGAGAGCCGGCAGAGCCAGAAATAGCTCGAGGGGCACGAGGGAGCCGTGTCTGCCAGAGGCTGGGGCGGTTTCAGCCGCCGCCTGACACGGACATCAATAACAGCAGGGCAGAGCCGGAGCGCCGCAGCCGAGCGCACATGGCGGGGCCGGCGCGGACGGCGCTCGCTCGGCCCGGGGGATGCAGCTGAGAGCCCGCCCGCCTTTGGTACGTTCCACCGGGCGAGATCGCAGCCTGAGGGCCGCACCTCGGCTGGGCAGGAGCCGGCTCGGGCTGGGGAGGCGGCACAGGGCGTCAGGAGCGCGGGTGTCCGTGGGGATGCGAGGCACCCGCGGCGCTCCTGCCCCGCTCCTCCCGGGGAGCCTGTGGCTCCTGCACGGCTCGTCTGCCAGGCTGGGCTTGGGGCTTGGTAAGGTGCATCCAGGAGGAGCCAAGGGGCATTTGTAGCGCGGGGATGTTTTGAGGTTCGCTCTCAAATTCGGGCTGTGCACGGCTGTGCCATCGGCACCAGCGGGCTCTTGCTGCGGGATCAGCATTGCAATGTGCCCACAATGTGGACTTTCTGCTCCAGGACTTTCGTAGCCTTTTGGACACCGTCCCTGCACTGGCACTGGGGGCCACGCAGCAGGTTCAGGCTGGAATTGCGGCTCGGAGCCGCGCTGGGATGGAGGGCACGGGTGGGGCGGGCTGGGTCCGGAGCCGGCGCTGCGGGTCGGGGCTGCGGCGGGGCCGGTCCCGGGGGCGGCGGTGGGAGGGCTGGTCCGGCTCCGTCCCGGCCGGTCCGGGTTGGCGGGGACGCCGAGATGCGGGTGCAGCTGAGCCGGGCTCCCCTCTGCTGCCCTCGGCTGAGTTCGGGGAGCGGGGCCGGGGCTGGGCACAGCCCTGTGCGCTGGGAATGTTCCCGTTGGGAATGCGGGATGGGGAATGGGATTTGTGCAGGGATCCTCCCGTGCTTCCTCCCTCGAGCAGGGCTCTTCCTGCCGGGGCTGGGGCAGCCCAGGGCCAGGTTTTGAGGGGGTACAAACGTTACCCCCCATCTGTACCTCCGCCTCATGCCTGCCCCAGGCACCGCTGGCGCTGCTGTTCGGGTTGGTACAGCCGCGCTGCTTTTGCTGTTACACTAATTGCTCGGGATCAATTATTCATTGGGCAGTAATGAAGCAGGGAGAGGGTAGAAACCCGGCTGTGAGCGAGCCCTGGGCTCTGGCCGGCCCCGCACAGGGTGAGGAGCAGAGCTCAGGGAGCCTCGTGAGCACTTTCACAATGACTCCCACGAAGATTTTCTCAGGTTTTGGTAGTTCTGCTTTGCATTTCTGGCTTTGTTTTCTTCCCCTCAGCCCCGTGCTGTGCATTAGATGCTGTTCCTTGTAGCTGTGAGCTTCCTTGGTTCTTAGTTGTCACTTTTAAAATCCCGAGGTGCTCCACAGTGTTTCACAATGAGAAGTTTCTGATCTGATGGATCTGGGCACAGTTCATCCCATGCTAAGAACTGAAACTGTAAAATATTTTCCTTCTGCTTTAGGAAAGATCCACTTTGAAAAGGTTGCTGTTTCCCTGGATGATGTAGGTGCTCTTTTCCCTGCAATCCAGCTGATGTGGGGTGGGATGTTGCCTCCAGCACAGGGAGCCCACTGCTGTCTGCATCTCTCCCAAAATAACCCTGGAGAGAGAGTTGGTCTCATTCCCATGGAGTGAAATGCTTTTGGGGACAGGTGAGGCATCTCGGTCCTTTGAAGGGCAGCAGGAGCCAGAGAGGTTCCCCATGGGACACAGGGAGGATGGAGCTGCCATGGCTGGGACAGCCACAGGCTCTTCCTGTGCCATCCCAGCAGCTCTGCTCACTCCTCCTGGGTCAGAGCACAGCTCATCCCTTGCTCTCCTGCTCACATCCATGTCCAACTGCCTGCAGGGACTTCTCTGCTTTTCCCAACCCCTGGTTTTGGCTGAGGAGGTACCTGGGTGCAGAGCAGCTCTCTGAGCTGTGCTTTGCCTCCTCTTCCTCAGCATCACCACAAAAGAGAGAAAAACCTGAGCATCCCCATCAGGAGCCAGGAAATGTCCGTGTGGCCAGGCATTCCTTGAGCCACAGTGGCTCCATGACTGAGAGGAGCAGAGGCTTTGGAATGAGAAGCTGAGATCTTAAAAAAACAAAAATCCCTGACCTCCCCTTGCTGGGGATTCCTGGGAATGCCACAAGTGCTGGCACTTCTGGCAGCAGGGGAGCTGGTGGCACCAGGGCAAGGGCAGGGCAGGCTTCAGCTCCAGCTGTGCTGTCTCCAGGGCTGGGCTTCTCCCAGCTGGAAGTCCCAGCTGTGGGCCACCTGCAAGGCCACATTATTTAAAGACATGCTGGAGAAGTCGAATTTGTGCTGACAGTCATTGAAATTTTCTCTGCTGGTGAACTGGAACAGTCCTGGATGGGAGCAGCAACTGAGAAAAGCCTGCCTGAGGTACAGACCAAGGAACAGAGGATTTGTGGTTCTCCTGCCCTGTTTGCTTTCAATAAATTAAAAAAAAAAATTGAAAAAACTTGATTTTTTAAATAGTGAGTGATCCTTAAAGGCAAAGAGAACCCAGGGAGTGGGTAACAGGTGCAAGGTTTGAGGATGTTGGAGCAGGCAGGGCAGTGTTGGTTATTTTTGGAGTGTGTTGATATTTGTTCAATTTGTTCATTCTTAGCACTCTCTTGCTGTTGCTCTGATCTCAGACCCATTGTCCTCCTTCCCTAAAATGACCCCAGAGAGCCATCCTGGGCTTTGGAGGCAGCTCTTGCTTCTGCCCTCTTTTCCCTTTCTCAGGAAATGCTGCTTGGCCTCTCAGTCTGAGATAGAAACTGGGGGAGTGAAGTGTGAGATCCTTCAGGGAGGATGGAATAAATCCCCTGCCCAGATGCAGACAGGGAAACCCAGATGCTGGGAATGACAAAACCAATTTACTGAGTGCAGGGGAAGATGCAGATGGTGAAAAAAGGGAAATCTGCACGTGGAGGTCAGGGACACCCAGATGCTGAGAGCAATGAGACCAAGGCATTGAGGATGGAGAAATCCAGATGTTGGCTGCTGGCTCCTGAGCTGCTGCTGCAGTGGGAGCATGGAATGCTTTGGGTGAGCCTGTGAGGTGGAAGGACAGCAGCTCCCTCAGGCACCAGCACTGGCTCCACTGCTGCCTCCTCCAGCAGCCCTTGGCCACATGAAGTGGTGAGAAGGTGCCAGCCCCCCTTGGGTACTGGAAAAGCTGCTCAAAAGCTCCAGGGAGAGCTCAGAGCCCCTGCCAGGGCCTAAAGGGGCTCCAGGAGAGCTGGAGAGGGAATTTGAACAAGGGATGGAGGGACAGGACACAGGGAATGGCTCCCACTGCCAGAGGATATTGGGCAGGAATTGTTCCCTGGCAGGGTGGGCAGGGCTGGCACAGGTGCCCAGAGCAGCTGTGGCTGCCCCTGGATCCCTGGCAGTGCCCAAGGCCAGGTTGGCTGGGCTTGGAGCAGCAGGGACAGTGGAGCCCATGGGAGGGGGTGGGACAAGATGGGCTTTGAGGTCCCTTCCAGCCCAAACCATCCTGTGAGTCTCTGAAACCTGGTCCCATTCCCATCCTCGAGGTCCCAAGTCAGCTTTGGGCAGCAGGGTGGACTTGGCTTTGTGCTGGTGAAGTCCCTGTGCCCCAGGCAGGAGCACTCTGTGGCTGGCAGGGGTGGCATTGCTGCCTCTCCCGTGTCTCCCCCAGCCCAGGTGATGCTGAGCAGAGCCCAGCCTGTGCAGACAGGCTTTCACAGCCCTGCTGATGCTCTCAGCCCGAGATGGAACCAACTGCTGCTCATCCCCTCCATGCCAGAGAAGAGCAGCAGAAGCTCTGATTGAATTAGTGCAAGGATTTAATTTAATCCCCAAATGTCTCTCATTTTAAAGGAGCCTGCTCATTTCCTTCTAGGCCCTTATCAGATGCAGGCACCCAGCACTGTGAGCAGCAGGACTGGGCAGATAGGCAGTGCTGGGGGGAGGGCTTGGTGGGGAGTGACTCGAGGGCTGTGTGGGTTTATCCTCTAGTTATTTCATGAGATAATGATGACAGTGATTGCAAGACAAATAGAACATCAGCATCAGTGAGGCACACGCTGGTGCAAATGGCAGCCTGGCATGGCAGGGCTGGGAGCATTCCCTGTTCCAGGGATTACTGTGGGAGAAGTGGAACAGCCCCAAGGATGGGCTGAAAGGAGCATTTGCTTTGTGCCTGACACCAAATCCAGCAGTTTCATGGGTGGGGAAATGTCATGAAGGGACCAAGCACATCGTGGTCTCTGAATTTTTGTCTTCAGACTCACTGGGGGAGTTCAGGTGCTGCTGGGGGGAGCCAGGCTGGGTGGGGCAGAGCTGGTGCTGTGTGTGCTGCAGGTGTCACAGGGACCCTTGGGTGTGACAAACCAGGACAAGGCACAGCTGGGCACGTGGGGGCTCCTGCCCAGCTGGGCTCCAGCATTTCCCTGGGAACCTGCCCAGCTCTCTGCCCCTGGGCTCAGGCAGTGCTGGGTGGTGTCTGTGCTGTCCCCCCTGTGCACATGGGGCTGTCCTGGAGGTGACAGCAGCTTTGGCAGCCCAACATCTGCACACAGCTGCCTGGGGATGCCCAGGGCTGGTTCTCAGCCCTGTGCTCTGGGGGATGAGGGGTGTCCAGCAGCAGGTGGCTCTCCCAGGGCTGCTGTCACAGGGGATACAACCTCTGTCCTCTCTGGGTGCCTCCTCCCAGAGGGATGTGAGGCTGGATGGGTTGACTCCTGCCTTTTGAAGCTGAAGTCAATTTATACAGAGGGAGTGTCTTTGTTACCTCCAACTTTCTGGTTGTCACTGGGTTTGTGAAAATGCTTGGATGTCAGCTGGTGATACAGTGACTTATTTTCTGGGTGACTTGTTAGCTGGGGGTGGTCCTGTGGAATTGCCCCTGCCCCAGGATCTGTGTAGGAGGGAATTGCTTCCTAAAGAGAGGATTTTTCTCTCCTTTGGTATTTTTTTTTCCCTGCTGGGTTGGTTTTACCCCTTTGGCTTAGACAGAAAAATGACACAGGACCCTGCTGTGGCAGGGGAGGGCTCATCACAGGCTGCCCCTGCTCACAAAAACAGCCTTGGAGGTTTTTCCCTTGGGCTTTTCCCTTTGAAAGGACAGAGCTTGCTCAGGCCTTATCTAGCTGCAAAGAAACCTGGAAAAACCAGCCCCAAAGACTTAAAACCCCGACAGGAGTGTCTGTAGAGGCAGTGGAGTGGTTTTGTAGGGCTTGCCAGAGCCACGGGCTGAGCTGGGGAATCCAGGGATGGGCAGAGCCCGGCGATTCCCTTTGGCTTTTGGTAACGCGGTGCAGGAGGGGCCGGAGCTGCTGCACCAGCTGCTGGTGTGTCTGCAGCCCTTGGGGGAAACCCCTGCAGGGCAGCAGCTCCCTGGGGACACGGGGTCAGGATGCTGCTACAGCTCTGCCTCTGCGGCTGGAGCCAAGCCGGCTCCCGGGCATTCCCCAAAATCCTGGCATTCCTCAGAATCCCGGCATTCCTCAGAATCCTGGCATTCCTCAAAATCCTGGCATGCCTCAAAATCCTGGCATGCCTCAAAATCCCCGGCATGCCTCAAAATCCCGGGTATTCCTCAAAATCCTGGCATTCCTCAGAATCCTGGCATTCCTCAAAATCCTGGCATGCCTCAAAATCCCCGGCATGCCTCAAAATCCCGGGCATTCCTCAAAATCCGGGGCATTCCTCAGAATCCTGGAATTCCTCAAAATCCTGGCATTCTTCAGAATCCCGGGTATTCCTCAAAATCCCGGGTATTCCTCAAAATCCTGGCATTCCTCAAAATCCCGGCATTCCTCAGAATCCTGGCATTCCTCAAAACCCACCGGTGCTGCCGGGAGCTGGAGGGGAGAGCTGAGCGCCCCCAGCCCACTCCAGCTGGGTATCCTGGTGTTCCAGGGCTCAGGAGCAGCGCTGGGTGCTGGCAGAACAATGGGTGACGTGGGGACGATGCCACCCCATCCCACCAGAGCACTGTTAGCGCTGTACAAATCACTGCCAGCCTTTAGGTGGGGTGTGAGGAGGTGAAGGGCTCCCCAGGAAGGTGGCCAGAGAGATTTGGGGTTCTTCTGCTCTCATCATCCCTGTTCATCTCCCCTGGCAGATGCTGGAGACGGACGCCGAGCAGCCGGGGCAGATGCACTCGGAGGATGGGAAGGCAGCAGCGGGGGCCCCTCCGGCTGCCGAGGCAGCGGCTCTGGCCGAGCCCCGGGATGCTCTGGGGGCCACCCCGGCTCCTCTGCTGCTGGAAAAGCAGCCGGTGGCCACGGCAAAGAGAGAGGAGCAGCGCAGCTCCCTGGCAGCCTTTGTCATCCCCGAGCTGCGGCTGGACAGCACCTTCAGCCAGAGAGCGGCGGGCAGCGCCACGGACGGCGAGGACGAGGAGGAGGACGAGGAGGAAGATGAGGATGAGGAGGATGAGGAGGAGGACAGCGACGAGCAGTACCTGGACAGGAACGAGCTGAAGCGCAGCAGCATGATCGAGACGTCGGGCGGGCAGCCCGGCTACACGCTGAGCGTGCAGGGCTCGCTGCGGCGCCGCACGCACAGCGAGGGCAGCCTGCTGCAGGAGCCCAGGGGCCACTGCTTCACCTCCGACACCACCCTGAACTGCTCCGACAGCCCCGACACCGCCGAGCGCTGGGCGCTGCCCTCCCCGCGCACCCTCAAGAAAGAGCTGGTCAAAAACGGCGGCTCCATCCACCAGCTCTCGCTGCTCTTCTCGGGCCACAGGAAGGTACGTGAGCCACGCTGGCCCTGCTGCTGGAGAGCTGCGGGGGTGGAGGTGTCCTGGAGGTGCCCCCGTCTCCATGACCGTGGCAGAGCTGCCTTCTGAGCGGCCGGGAGGGTCCCTGCCCCTGTCCCTGGCTCTGGGAGGTGCTTAGCTCAAGGCGTGTCACCCCAGCAGTGCTGCGGACATGGGTGGCCATTCCCAGCACTGCATCCACACCCTGCGGGTCCGTGGCCTGGGCAGCCGCTGTCTGCTGGGACTGGAGCTGGCAGAGGTGCCCCTGGGCATCTGTGCTTGCACAGGACTGCTCCCAGCAGCACAGGGGACAATCCCTGTGACAGTCCCCACTGTGCAGGGGGTGCCAGCAGCAGTGTGACCCTCTGCCCCCACCAGCCCTCTGCAGGGCTTTGACCACTGTGGGGGTCCATCTCATGAGAAAGCTGTGGTCAGCAGTGATGTGTGACCCCAGCATGCAGGGGGAGCAGCAGAGGCTCTGCCCAGGATTGCACTGGCCTGTGAATCCCAGGGGTCTGGGGTGCTCCCTGAGCCCCCAGAGCAGAGCTGGCACTGGCTGTACTGGTGCAGGAAACGAGGTGCCACTTGGCAGGAGAGGTTACTGCAGACCCTGGGGTTAAACCTGTTCTGGGTTAACCCATGCTGGGTTAACCCTCTTCCTGTCACGCTGATGCTGTCTCCTGAAGGAATGTTTTGGGCTCAGAGTCCCTGACCCGCGGGTGAGAGCCCTTCCCGGGTTACAGACTGCTGGGCTGGGGCTGCTGTCCGTAAGTGAGCCCAGGCTCTCCTGGAGACTGATGCCAACAGTTGTGTGCGGGAGGAGACGGGGGTTCAGACCCGCCCTGTCCCGAATGTCCCTGTCCCTTGTGTCAGGGCCACGGTCGCTGCCTGTCGCAGCGCGGCGCCGGCGGGGAGCGTCCGTGAGCGCTGCTGTGAGCAGTGCCCTGAAGGGGAGCTTAGAGTGCCGCTGTGTGTGCAGCCCCGAGCCTGCAGCCCTGCAGCCCTGCGGCGCTGCAATACCGAGCCTGCAGCCCTGCATTGCTGCCCGAGCCGGGCGGGCTGCCGGGTGGATGTTTTCCCACAGAGGTGAAGGGAGCTCGTCCTGTGTTAAACTGTTCTGCTGCACGTTAGACTGGGATTTTTGGGGCAGGGATTGGGCAGCCTGTGCCGGTGGCTGCATCTCCTGCAGCTCCCAGTTCCAAGCCTGCAGCAGCTCTGGCTGCCTGGAGCTTAAATCCCTGCCCATGTGTTCTTCTCTTGGGCATCTCTGCCTGTTCCTTCTGCCTTATTCCCTGCTCACATCACCCTGCTCCCACTGCCTCATTCCCACTGTCCTGCTCCCATTGGTCTGCTCCCATTCCCCCATCCTCCCATTCCCACTGCCCTGCTCCCACCAGCCCATTCCCACTGCCCCGTTCTGATTCCCCTGTTCCTATTCCCCTGTCCCCATTGCCCTGTTACCCTTGCCTCTCTCCCACTCTCCCATTCCCACTGTGCTCCCCTTGTCCTGCCTGCCCAGCTGCCTGTGGAGGGTGTGCAGCACTCAGGGAAGCCAGACACGAGGCTGAGCCACTGTGGGATTGGGCTGCACTTTGGAAACACTTTTATTGGCCTGTGCCTTTGAATAGCTCAATGAAGCCCCCGAGCTGTTTGGAGCAGGACACTGATGCACAATTCCCATATGGAATTTCCCCACCAAGCTGCCAAGCACTGGCAACACCTGCACCCGGCGGCCTCGGCTGCAGGGCCATCACATCCATCAAGGTTCTTGCTTATTTTCCCATCTGGGAGTGTTTCGGAGGGGCTCATTCCACAGCCCTTTTTAACTCCATCCTGCCCGGTGTGCCCCCTACCCCTGTCCCGCGATGGGGCCGGGATCTGGTTGTTTTATTGGGCACTGTGGGGAGCGCTGGGACTGCTCGGGAGAGCTGCTGCCTTTGTCCCCGAGCACGGAGCCTCTCCGGACAATGGCAGGAAGCGCGGCCAGCCCGTCTGCCGCGGCCCGGGGAAGGCGCTCGGCCAGGCCCGCATTGTTCGGGGCCGGTAAACTCCGGAAAGCCGGGCGCAGAATGGAAGGAAGTGTCCGAGAGCTCGGGCCCGGGGCTGCGGGGGTTCCCACGGCCCGGCCGCGGGGTGATGATCCTGGAAAGCGCCCGGGAGCCCCGGGAGCACGGGATGAGCTGTGGTGGGCGGGATGCGGGGCGGGATGCGGGGCTGGCCGTGAGCATCTGCAGCGTTCAGGAATGCATGGAATGCTGAAGCCCCCGAGCTGTGGTGATCCCAGCAGCGTCTCCCTGCCTGCTGCCAGGCTCTGTGGCTCGGAGGCTGTGCTGGTGCTGCGCTGAGCTCAGGCAATCCCAGATCCCCTTGGTTTGTCCTGGGGCAGCGGTCAGAGAGCAGACTTGTAAACTGCAATGATATGATTCAATTATAGGTGAACTGTTCTGATTTCTCCTGCCTGGGGACTGCTGGGGACTCCTGATTGGTTTTGGGAGCCCAGCCTGGTTCTGGGTGGTGGCAGGATCCCTGTGCCCACTCAGCAGCAGGCGTGGGATGTGAATGTCCTCCTGGATGAGGTGCACTGTCAGCACCTTGAACCTGGAGGGTGCCTGGGCCGTGGGGGCTCCTTGGGTGCTCCAGGAACACCGTGGGCTGAAGGTGGCAGAGGATGAGTGAGGGGAGGGAGGTTCATGTATAATATCGTTGCCATCATGAGGAAGGGGCCCTGTGTGTGCTGTGGGTCTGGGCTGTGGTGTGGGGACCGTGGGGATGCTGGCCCTGCTGGTCGGTGACACAGAGTGACACCGTGGGCGTGTCCTGATGTGATGACAGACACTGTTCTTCTGTTCCCCCCCAGCTGAGTGGAGCAGACCCTGAGTGCAGCTGTGACGAAGGAGACGAGAGCTCCCGCAAGAAACGCAGCAGGAGCCTGTAAGTGCCAATCGGGGGTGGCACCAGGTGTGCCAGGGCTCTTTGTGGGGTCAGACACCTGGGCCGAGCCCTGCTGTTGCCAGGAGCTCTCAGGATCCCGTCTTTTTCCCCTGACTTTTCCAGCAGCAAAGCCATGAACTGGGGTGTCACTTCACATGGAATTGTTTCCAGGGAGGGTGGTGGGGTGTGCTGGGGGCCCTGCCCAGCCCAGCTGGGAGCGACCCCTCCCACCGTGCCCGGACAGGGTGAAGACACCGGCTCTTGGGGAAAACAGCTTGCCCGGGTTCAGGGAGAGGACAGAGAAGCAGTGAAATCTGAGCTGGGGGCCTCCTTCCCGCTGGCCCCTTGCCGGGAGGAGGAATGGGGAGGTTCCCCAGGCTCAGCCCTCGCCGCACATCTGTGGCAGCGCGGCGGGACCGCGGGGACCCCCGAGGGACACGGGCAGCCCCTCCGCTGCTCCCGGTAAGGCCGCGGGGTGCCAGAAAGTGGGTGCAAGCAAGGACAAGGCAGCCCTGGCCTTTGCTGCCCTCAAACACAGCCGCAGCTGAGGTGGGGCAGGCACACGGGTGAGGATGCTCGGGAACGAACTCCCGCCGAACGCGGATCCAGCCGGGTGCCAGAGCCACCACGGGGTGCCCGTGGCTGTGTGCCCGCTGCCCTGGCCACGTGTGCCGGGCAGGTGGAGGAGCCACACGTGGTTCGAGCGGCTCGGGGTGCGAGGGGGCTGCGCCCGGCCCCGCCGGCTGTGCCAGCGAGCGGCACTGTCGGCCCGCGCTGCCGCATCGCCGCCGCCTATTTTTAGCTCTTTTTATTATTCCCCCCCCCCAAGCGCTGGAAATGAAAACGAAGCCCTTGCAGCAGGGACGTCCCCGGCCGCGTGGCAGCGGCGGGGGAGGCTCGGCCCCCCCGGGGCGAGCGGCTCCGCTCACCTTGAGCCGGGGATGATGCTCGGGGAGCGCCCGGCAGCGCCATTGGCTGTCCCGCCGGCCCCGCCGCTATTTATGGGGCTCGGGCCGCGGGCTGGCACTCGCTCCTCTCCGGCCCCGATGCACCACGCCATGGTGGACTTTTCCGAAAAATACCTGGAAAGGTAGGACAGCCAGCATCCTGCCAGGAAGGGGGATGTGCTGCCCAGGGATGCAGCACGGGGTGATGGTGCTGGGCCTCGTGGTCATGCTGGGGTGCTGGGGCAGATCGCTTTATAGAGGAAACTCCGGAGTGAAACCAGCAATTTTTAAATGGAATTATTTTTCCCGTGGCATTCACTGTGCGGTGTGGCCGCAGCTGGGGGCTGTGCCTGCCCGGGGCTGTCGCAGCCTGGGTTGGTGCCACTCCTTCTTTGCAGGGGTGTGCGAGAGGAGCAGCACGTGGAAGTTGGGGAACTTCCTTAGGAGGTGTTTGCTGGTGTGTCCCAGCTGGAAAATCCACTCAGGAGCCGGGATCACCTGCCTGCTGTGGGCCAGCTGGTCCTGTGCCAAGGGCTGTGCTGCCGAGGTGACCCACGTGTGTCACACGAGGGGTGCTCAGTGCCCTGCCAGCCCCCGGAATGCTGCCCTGCTACAGTGGGAACACGGCTGAAACTGTTGCTGGAGGCTGTGTGGGATGGCTCTGCGTGCTGGCGGGTCCCCAGCTGCCGCCGGCGTTGGCAGAGCCGCGATGGAAGGCAGATGGTGTTTGGAGCAGGAGGCTCCGTGTTTGGAGCTTGAGGCTCCGTGTTTGGATCCACTTTTCCCACGTTAGTGGGTGCCTGGCAGCAGCAGGACGTGTGTCCTGCTGGATCACAGCCCAGGGGGTGTGAAGGCAGTGAAACTGTCCATGTCTCTGAGGGTATGGATGGCACCAGGGGCTGGAGGGAGCAATTGCCCTCTACAGTCATTCTGTGGCTCACTGGACTGAGCCATGGGGTTGTTGCAACTCTTATTTTTCCCAGTGTTTCTGTGTTTTACCCTCCTGGGTCTGGAGAACATCACCTGGGGTGGTGCATCCGTGCCCTGAATCCTCCTGTCCCACTCATGTCCCTGGGCATGGCTTCACCAGGTCGAGGTGGCTTCTCTGAGCATCCTTGCTGTGTGACCTGTGGGAGGTCCTGTAGCATTGAATTTCAGAATCAGAAAAAGCAAGAAGTGAAAACCGAAGCCACTTGCCTAATGAGATGTCAGATAAGGAGCTTCAGATTTAAAGGGCAGACTCTATGTGTGTTGAGAAAAGACTGATGCTCTTACGTTTTGAGAAATACATTATATCCACAGGCAGTGAAACACTCTGTGTGCACTTTATGATGAGATCGAAGATTGTATTTTAAATGGAAGAAATTAAAAACACATATGGAAGCTATAATTCTTTCCAGTTATAAGGCTTCCAGCCACATGTAATTAAGATAGCATTATACTCGCTTTTTAACGAGTGACAGATCACTGTCAGTGGGAGAAGACTGCCAGAAAAGGGAGTGAGAAGCGAGGCCCGAGCGCTAAGAATTGTCGCTGCCGGATGGTTTTTGGTTTTTGGTTTTTGGGAGGGTTGGTGCCGTCCCGGGTGCCGGGTGCAGTGACCGCGCTGCGCCGCGCGGGGGCAGCACCGCCCGTCCATCCCTGCCCGGCCGGGGGGGCGGGGGGGCTCCTTTCCCCAAAATTCCGTCAAACTTTGTGTTCCTGCCCGGGGAAACCGAGAGTGCCATGTCCGTGTGCCCGTCAGTCTGTCTGTCCAGGGATGCTGTCACCCGTGCCCCAGTGCCCTGCGCTGCCAATCCCGGCCACCCCCTTATGGAAGTGTCCCCACGGCCACGCCCCACGCGGGCTGGCACCGCGGGCAGTGACCACCCGTGGGTGCGTGTGTGTGCGCAGCCAGGGCAGCGCTGTCCCCGCTCCGCCCCGCCGCCGGCCCCGCTGCCTTCCCGGGATGCCTGCGCTCTATAAATAACCCTCGTAAATCCTCGCCGTGATTATTTTTCCCCGCCGTCTCTTGAAAGGCCCCACTATCCGCCTCGGCGCTGATTTTTCCACCTTTCCTCAAGTTTCCCCAGCAACGGCAGAGCCGTCCCAAACAGCGGCGGGGCTGACACAGCCTTTACTCACTCGCGGCCGCCCCACGCCGCATTTAAAGCTCCGGGCGCTGCGCCCTCCCACTTCCCTTCCGCGCTGGCCGCTGCGGGCAGGAGCGCGGCTCGGGGCGGGCGGCAGAGCGGCTCGGGCTGTCCCCGCTGTCCCCGCTGTCCCCGCTGTCCCCGCAGCCATGCCCTTCTTCCGCGACCTGTCCAAGCCGCAGCCGCTGGAGTTCCACGCGGAGATGCTGCTGGCGGTGCAGCGGCCGCACTCGGGCAGCCTGCAGCGCCGGCACACCATGAAGGAGTAGGTGATGGTGCTGGGGGTCCCCGCGGGGCTGGGGGTCCCCTCGGCCGCCCGCTCACACTCGCTCTTCTCTCTAGAGCCAAGGACATGAAGAACCGCCTGGGGATTTTTCGGCGGCGGAACGAGTCCCCCGGAGCCAACCCCTCCGGCAAACTGGACAAAGTGCTCAAATCCCTCAAGTAGGTGCTGCGAGCGGGAGGCGTGGGGATGGGGACCGTGAGGATTTGGGGACCGTGAGGATTTGGGGACCGTGGGGATGGGGACCGTGAGGACCTGGGGACAAGCTGTGGTCTGGAGCCCCTCACCTCCAGGAAAGCTGTGTTCACCCCGTTTGGGGGGGCTGTGAACAATTTTTTTTTGTATCTGGAGGAGCATTTAAAATATTTTTTGGCTGAAAATCTCCTGGTGGAGGGTGAGAGGTCCTGCCTGCACAGTGGCACTGCAGAGGCTTGGGCTGGAAATTTCCCTGCCAGCAGCGTTCTCCCAGTGTTTGTCTATGGAACTTTAACTGGCCAGAGGATGGTTTGAAAAACCACTTTGCTCTGTAGAAGCTTTAACAGCTGGAGGACAAGCCCTCCCAGCTCTTGCTGCTGGCAGCTTCTCTGGCTGCTTGAATGGAGCAGCTGAAATCCCACTTCTCCTCAGCCCCGTATCAGCCAGTTTCTCCAGCTCTTCCTCACACACCCCAAGTGCCACAGCTGCCTGCACAGACCTCCTGGGCTTGGATTTTCTTCCTGCCAGCCTAGAGGCAGCGGATTTCTTTTGGCAGAGCTGCTGTGGCACTGCCTGGTGCAGAGCCTGGCTCTGCCTTCAGCTGCTCTGCCAGGGCCAGCCCTGAGCACACAGCAGGGCTTTATCCTCTGGAAACGTTTAGCAGGAGGCTGGTTTGGAGCTGGGAGCAGCCGTGCTGGGCTCACAGCCTGGCTTTTAATCCACTGGAAATGTTTAGCAGGCAGCAAAAGCAGCTTTTGCTGCTGAGCTTTGCCAACGTGCTGTCCTTTTTCCACAGGCCCACTCCCGAGGAAGCACTCAAGTGGGGGGACTCCCTGGAGAAGCTGCTGCTGCACAAATGTAAGTGTGTGTCCATCCCTTCCACTGTGCTTGCTGCCAGGGGAATAGCCAGACACGTGCCTGGATAAAGCTGGGATTTCCTCTGTTAATCCCTTCCGGTGTTTGGGGATGCACAAAGTGAAATTAGCCTCCCCCTTGTCCTCAACCCCCCTGCTCCTGCCTGGCCCAGGGGGGATCTTGGTGACAGGGGCTGCAGCCCCCCAGCTTGGGGAGGAGGAGCTGTGATCCATGTGTGTGCCCAGTTTGGGGCTGTGCAGAGGGTCCATGGAGCAGGAGCTGCTTTAGGACATCCCAAAGATGGGAGAACAGCCCTTCCCAGGCACCCCATCCTACACCCAGCCCAGGGGATCCTGTCCCACTCCAGCCCAGCTCCCTTCTGGCTCTGGGTGCTGCTGGGGCTGTGGGTTCAGCCCCTGGATGGGCTGTGCTGCTGTGCTGGCCTGGCAGTGCCTTGTGCCTGTTTGCACAAGGGGGTTTTTTGGGCAGTGCAGGGCGGTGGTTTGGGCTGTGCAGGAGCTGGGGCTGTTCCCTGTCTGTGAGCAGGAGCAGAGCTGTGTCCCTGTCCCCACAGACGGGCTCGCTGCCTTCAGGGCCTTCCTGCGCACCGAGTTCAGCGAGGAGAACCTGGAGTTCTGGCTGGCCTGTGAGGAGTTCAAGAAGATCAAATCCCAGTCCAAGATGGTGTCCAAGGCCAAGAAGATCTTCTCAGAGTACATTGCCATCCAGTCCTGCAAGGAGGTGAGGGTGGCTCCGCGCTGGGTGCGCTCCGGGCGCCGTGGCCGCCTGGGGAGCTGCTCAGCAGCCCTGGTTCCTCTGCCCACAGGTCAACCTGGACTCCTACACCCGGGAGCACACCAAGGAGAACCTGCAGAGCATCACCCGCAGCTGCTTCGACCTGGCCCAGAAGAGGATCTACGGGCTGATGGAGAAGGACTCGTACCCCCGCTTCCTGCGCTCCGACCTCTACCTGGACATAATCAACCAGAAGAAGGGCAGCTCCCCGCTGTAGGCCCAGGGACTGACTGGGGCAGGCTGGGAGCTGTGTGTTTACATGGAATTGGGCATGGAGGCCTTCCTGGGAGCTGCTTGTGCCCCCAGGACACGGGGCAGCTGGAGGCACCGAGCTGGGGCCGAGGGACAGCCAGGCAGGCTGGTACTGCTGCAGCTCCTCCCCACCATCGCTGGTACGATGCCTTCGGCCTGGATTGAGCAGGAGGGAGCTCCCACGAGACTACTGTGAAGCTCCTGCCCCAGCCAGAGCCTTGCTGGAAGGTGGAGAGCGAGCCCAGCTCAGCAAGGAGGAGGAGTTCTCGTGCAGGGCTCTGGCGAGGGGCCAGCAGCACCGACACAAACACACAAACCTTATCCTGGATTAAATCCTTGTGAACTGGAGCAGCCCCAGGACGCTGCTGTGCTTCCCTGTGCCCTGGGCTCTGGAGCAGCTCTGGCAGAGCCCGGCGCTTCCCTGGCTCGTGGTGGGTGCCCCGGAGCAGCGAGAGCCGGGTCCTTGCCCTGTGCTGGAGGTGTGCAAAGCACCCCCTCCTGCCCTCCCCTGTTTATTTATTGCCCTCCTGTAGCTGGACACGTTGCTGTGTGATAGGGACCCCGTGCCCTCCCCGTTCCCGAGTTACAAGTGCAATATTGGTGTGTGTCGCGGCCGAGCTCTCCGGCGGAGTGGATGCCTTCTTCTTTTTCCAAGTGCGTAGATTTGGTCAGGCAGCAGGTTTGGTGTGCCAGACCCATTCCCTGGCAGCAGGCAGCTGGGGAGCCTGGTGTAAATATCAGTGTATCCATGCCCTGACGACGGAGGGGTCGGTGGTGGAGCACAGCAAACTCTGCAGCAGCCGCTCTCCTGACTCTGGATAACAATGCTGTGTTTGGGAAGAGGGGCTCCTGCTGGCCCTGGCAGGGCAGGGTGCACTGCCTGCCTCCCAGTTTACAGTGCAAAGCATCTCTGCAGCTAGAAAAAAAAAAACCTACATTGTCATGGCCATTGGTAAATAAAAGGAGAATATAATTTCTGGTAGCTGGATTTGTTCGTGCCGTGTTTGTCAGCCCTCGCCTCGCTGAGGAGTGTAAAGTCCTGTTACTGTGTGGCTAAAGAAGGGAAAATGTGGTTCCATGAATTTCTGAGCTGTTTTTTTATGATGGAGCAGCTGCCAGATGCTCCTGAGGCCAGGTCTGGGTGTAGGAGCAGAGTTTTGCCCAAAGTGAGATTGTTGCCAAGGACAGCGGTCGCTGTTAAACATGAACCAGGGAAATGCCCAAACACACCAGTGACCTCTCTGGGCCCCTCTGGGGACACACCAAAAGCAGCAACAAAAAGCTATTCCAGGTCCATGCACAGCTTGGCAGGGCTGCTCCTCCCCAGCAAAGGCAGTGCTCTGGTGTAGGGTGCAAATGTTTTGTAAAGGCTGTTCAGGGTGTGTTTGGTACCTGAAGTGTGACCTGGTTGTGACTGGCCTTGGATGGCTCAGGGATGTGACTGTGGTGTCACAGGGCTGTGCTGGGCTGTGGTGTGGCTGCCCAGAGTGCTGCTAATGCCCAGGGATGTGTGGCTGCCCCACCTGGGCACAGCTCTCCCCAGCTGGTACCATCACTTCTGGGGAGCTGCCTGATTTCCCTCTTCAGACAGCCAGAGGTGATGCCAGGTGGGGACACTGAGGCAGAGCTGGGGCTGGAGACAGCAGGGTTGGTGACATGGCTCTCCTGGTGGCTCTCTGGAGATGCTGTTGGCACCTCAGGGTCAGGGTGCATGGATGAGGTCCCAGTGGTGACCCAGTCCCACTGGAGCTGCTGGGGCCTGGTGGGGGCTGCACCCTCCCAGCTGCCTCCTCCAAGCCAGACCCTCCTCTTTCTCCTGGCACTGCCCAGAGCTTTCATCTCCTGTCCTGAGCTCCTCACTCCATCCCAAACCTGTGTTAGGAAACTTGCAGCAGCATCCCTTCATTGCCCATTCCCCATTTTTGCATCCCCAGGCTCACTGGGACACCCCAGAGGGTCTGTGGGCACTGGGCAGCCCCAGCAGCCCTGCTGCATCCCGTGGTGCTGGTGATGCTCAGGAGCATCCCAGCCCCAAACCAGGCTGGGTTCTGAGCCTACAACCTCCTTCCCTCCAGGAATTATCCCAGCCCAGTGAGCCAGGCAGGCAGGGAGGGCTGGACCTGCCTGGGATGTGTGGGGTGGGAATCTCAGCTTTGATCCCTGCAGGGGACAAAGGCACTGTGGGGATGGAGAAAGGGGGACCTGGGGTGACTCCCTGGGAAGATGGAAATAGCCTGGGTGAGTGGCAGGAGCTGGTTATTGCTGTAGGAGAATTTATTGCTGGTTCCAGGCTGGCCTGAGTCACTTGGCAAACACCATCCCCACATGCTTGGAGACTCTGCAGAGATAGGCCTGGGGGAAGCTGGAAGTGCCACGTGCTTTTCCCATGTTTTCCTGGGATGGCCAGGGATCCCTGCACAGGACAGGTCCCAAAATGAGCTCAGGTCTCCTTGTGGGCTCTGTGGTGACACTGAAGCCACAGCTCTGTCCTCCCTGTGCTGTGGGACAGGGGCTGTGGCAGCTTCTCCAGGACTTGGTGCTGCAGAGCAGAACTGTGAGGAGCTTGGAGCATCTGTGTGGGAAGCCAGGCCATGGACACACTGTGGGTTTGTTCTGGGGACACTCACAGGGATGGAGATCCAGCCCCACTGCCCTGAGGGGACACAGGGAGCTCTTACAGGGACACTGAGCTTACAGCACAGAAGGGGAAGATAAATGTCCTTCTTCAGCACAAAATCCAGTCATGCCAAGAGAAGAAATTCCTGACTGATCAATGCCAGTGCCACAAGCCTGTGTGATGGGAATGGGAATTAGGGATATTCCTAATTCTTAATTTGAGCCACAGCCTCAGCCCAAGTGGCACTGCTGGAGGGACATTCCATGGCAGCAGTGCTGGGGTCACCTGGCTGGGGGTGGCCCTGGGAGGGCAGGGGACATTGCCTGCCCGTGAAGGGTGACAGTGGAGCTGCCCTGGGCCCATCCCGAGGATCAGGGATGTGGGGAGGAGCTGCCTGTGGACATCACTGGTCCAGCCAAGGGGAATTTCCCAATGTGGAAAACGGTGCCTTCCAAAATAGAGAGGAGCTTATCTGGGCAGATAACGAGGATTTATCTCTGGGCTAAAAATTAGTGGTTGCTGAGTTGCAAATGGTCCCAACTCAGCCGTGTTTGTTGTGTGCAAACAGGGCAAAGTCCACGAGGTGCTCCTGGTTCATCCACGGGACAAAGCTCAGCCAGCCAAAGGCAAAGCTCCCCCGGGAAGGGATTGCGTGGGAAAATGGGAATTAGCACCAGAAAGAGCTGAAAGGTTCAAAATCTGACTCATTCTGGGTGTGGAAAAGGTAAAATGTCCCAAGGTCCTGGGTTTAATGTGATGGTTCCCTCACACCCTCGGGGGTGAGGAGGTTGGGATGAACAAAAAGCACTTGGAGAGGTGGGAAAATGTCCCACCTGTCCCAGGGGATGACTTTGACCCTTCAGGTGTCCCTCAGCTCAGTATTGCATCAGCTGCCTGACGTGGCTGGCAGCCAGGGATGGGTGCTGAGGTCACCTGTGATTTACCAAAGCAAAGGAAACTCTGAGTGTGGCAGCTGGAAATGCAGCCCAGGCTGCTGAGCACCTCTGGAATGAAGAGTGTGGTCATCCAGGTGAGCACCTGCAAGGAGCCTCACTGCAGGGCTGGCTGGAAGCCAGGAGCACAAAGCTTTTCCCTCATTTCTACAGAAACAGAACTTTGCCTTTTTTTCAGGAGTGTCCTGTGCCCCAGGATGCTCCAGCACTGTGCAGCCTTTAAGGGGCTTTTCCAAGGCACCCATCCTGGAGGACACTTACCCAAATAAACATCACTTTCTACTGAGCACAATCATTCCTTGGACCCCTGATTAGACAATTACTCTCAGAATAGAAGCAAGGCTGCTTTCCAGCCACAGACTAAACACAGCTCAGCAGTTTGATACTGAAACCACTGACACAAGAATTCCCAGCCTGGAGTAAACAGCTGAGCTGCTGTGACAGTCCCTTCACCAGCTGAGGCTTATCAGGAGCACCCTGAGCTCTGATTTGGGTGGCTGAGACAGCCAGGAGCTGTCTGGGGACCCAGCAGGAGCACCCAGGGGATGGAGGTCGGGACTGTCTGGGGACTTTGGCATCCTCTGGGTGTGATAAGGGAGAGGGTGCAGGGTGTGTCTGGGGCTCTTGTCCTTCCTCTGCTGACCCCAGGGCTGGGCTGGGGCTGAGGGGTGCTCAGCTCTTTGTCCTGCCCAGGGGGCCACCAGTGCCACCAGCCCCTGCAGGTGGCATTAATGGTGTCACCCCTCAACAATCCAAGGGAGCAAACACAGAGAAAGTAAAAAGCTTCTGAGGTAAAAATAAAACCAGACTCAGAGATTTCTGTCAAGGACACAAACTCAGCTGGGCTGGGCTGGTGCCAGGGCAGGAAAAGCAGCGGTGGTGAAGTCCCCTGGGTGCCTCCAGCTCATTGTTGTGTCCCTCTCATGGCTCATTTTCTGATTCTTCCGTGCATGAGGTCATGTTTAGTCAGCCCATCCAGCTCACACATTCCCTGGAGCTGGGGAGGAAAGTGGATAACTCTGAGTGCAGCCAGCCCCGAGGCTGGGGAGGATGGAGAAAGGATGGAGGAAAATACTTTTATCAGTGGCTGAGCAGGGCTGGGGCACAGGGAGGGGATGAGGGGTCCCTGCTCCTCAGAGTGACCCACTGCCAGCACCCCCAGCCCTCTGAGCACAGGGATGGAGCTGAGAGGGGGATTCAGATCTTGGGAAAACTGGGATCCCTTTTCCCAGCCCTCCTCCCTTGGCAGAGGGAGAGCTGGAGGGAGCTGGGAGAGGAGCCAAGCAGGAGCAGTGGGGCTGTGGATGGACTGTTTGCACAGGAGCCATTTGCAAGTCATTTCTTGTCCCTTCCTGAACTAATGGGACAATTATTTCGGGCCACACGTGTTTCTGATGGAAAGTTCCACCCAGCCCACGTCAGCTCCTGGGGGAGCAGCCCTGCTGTCCCTGAGGTGATTTTCCAGACAAAGACAGGCAGGTGAAACTGCTGCTGGGCTTGGGGACAGCTGGGATGGGTCACAGAGCACCAAACAAAGCTCCCAGGGCTCCTGCCTGGCACAGGGTTTGGGATGGGCCCATCTGCCTCTGTGCCCTGCTCTGCAGCCAGAGCAACAGGGGGTGGAGAAATCAGAGAGGACCCTGCAGAGGTGGGATGGAGAGGGATGGGATGTCACAGCATGGACAGCAGGAAAGGTGATGGGGCCAAACTTTTCCTGGTAGCAGCAGTGACAAAGGAAGGGACAAGAGGCACAGCGTGTGACAGCTCCCAGCCCTTCAGCTGGCACAGCAGGACAGATGTCCCCAGGCACAGCTGGCACAGCAGGACAGATGTTCCCAGGCACAGCTGGCACAGCAGGAAAACAGCCCCACAGAAGGAGGGGCTCCTGCTGGAAGGGGCAGAGCTGGCCCCAGTCCCAGGTGACATGTCCAGCAGTGGGGACACTCCTGGTGTGTGGCAGGGCTGGGCACAGCCCAGGGCTGCTCCCCTGGCCCCTGAGGAGTGCAGCTGGACAGGGAATGTCCCCAGGACACAGGAGTGCAGGGTGAGCTGCAGGAGGCCAAAGGCCTCAGGTGAAGATGAGTCCTGTGTTTTTCTACAAGGAGAAAATTAAATCCCAAAGCTGGAGGATGAATCCATTGTGTTAATGCTGGAGCTGAGGGAAGAGTCCTTCCCTTTGCCCTCTGACCACCTAGAATCTGTTTGGTTGTGGGTAAAAGATGGGAGCTGAGAGCCAAAGTTTGGGCTCAGATTTTGGCCTGTGGAGCTCAGGGTGACATCTCTGCTGTGCTCAGCTGCCCTGTCCTCACACAAAATCTCATCTCCATGATTTTGATCTCCATGTTGCTGTGTTTTCCAGAGATAATTCCTAAAATCTCTTTTTTTGGCCAGCCCAGGCTGAGCAGCACTGATAGCAGAGCAGGGCTTGGTGTGGGATGGGGATCCTGGATGGCTCCTGCAGATATTGCCCTACCAATTTTATTTAATTTGTCATTTGTATGCAAACAATCCAGTTAATTAACTAGATGATCTTTCAGGGAGCACAAGTGTTGCCAGAGGTAGGAAGTCTGATAAGTTGATCCAGCCAGTCTTTCCTTTCCTAAAATAAATAGAGAGGAAGGAAGTAGGATGGGAGCCCCTGAAAATCATATTTTAAATAGTGTCAGCTTTTATGGCTGAGCCATAAAACTGTAGTTCCTGAAGCACAGGAATTAATGAGATGATAATTATGGACACACTCACTGCTGCAGCTCCACCACAGCCCAGGAATTAACCCTGGCAAGGAGCAGGGTGGGCTCTGCTCTGCTGTGTCCATGCAGGGAAGTGCTGGACAATAATAATAACTTTATTCCCACTGCTCTGCCTGCCCTGCCCACAGCACACAGGGCAGTGCTCTGGCTCCCTGCAGGCAGCTCTGGGACTCTGGGGAATTTGGGGTGCCCAGCACAGGACTCTGAGCAGGCTGGCTGGGGACACTGCTGGGACACTGCCACAGGCCTTGTCCCCACAGCACCAGGGCCAGATTTCAGTGGGACTCAGGAAAATCAACGAGCACCTGAGTCCTGGAGTGACAGGACACGGGGAAGTGGCTTCAAACTGAAAGGGCAGGTTTAGGATATTGGCAGGAATTGTTCCCTGGCAGGGTGGGCAGGGCTGGCACAGGGTGCCCAGAGCAGCTGTGGCTGCCCCTGGATCCCTGGCAGTGCCCAAGGCCAGGCTGGACACTGGGGACAGTGGGAGGTGTCCCTGCCATGGAAAGGACCTTCCAACCCAAACCAGTTTGGGATTCTGTGATTCCACCCCCAGTACTTCCCCCAGGCACCCCAAATTGAAAGCCCTCTGCTGCTGAACACCCCATTTTCTCTGCTCTGAGACCATCCTGCTCCTGTTCCCCATTTTCCATTCTGCGTGGAGTCATCAGGAAATGCCAGGCTCCTCCAGGAGAGCAGACAGGGATGGAAAGCCCCTGGGCTGTGTGGAGCCCTGTGCTCTCCTGTGGGGCTGTGCTTGGTTATTTCCAGCTGTGGCTTCTGGAAACCTTCAGTGCTTCTGCCACTTTTAGCCCTGGTGGCTCAGTAACTGCTCCTGCCAAGACTGGGGCTGCTCCTCGTTTTCTGGAAAAACCTTAAAACGCTGCAGAGTGTCAGAGGAAGCCAACTAAGGAAAAAAATAACAACCAGAAAAACAAAACCTGGTCTTTTTCCAATCAAGCTACAGTGGTGTTGTACTTTTCTTAAAGCAAAACACATCTCCTTTTTTTTCCTGGATCCAACTGGCCCCTGCAAACACACTCTCCATTGTGCCAAGTTCCCAAAATAGCTGCAGCTGTCGATAGAAATAAAGTCCTGGGAGAATCTCCCGTTCCTGTCTCACCCTCCTGAGCTCCTGACATGCCACACACTCTCTGCTCTGCCAAATCTCCCCTGTGGCAGCTCCTGGGTGTTGAATCCCACCCAGAGCACCAGGCTGGCAGCTCTGCTTCGGTGTGGATCCCTGCAGGGTTTAACCCCTTAGGCTGTGGGGTTGGCAGTGCCCAAATCTTGGCCAGAGGGGAGGTTTGGGATATTCCTGGGCTCCACTCCATCCTTGGTCCACCAGCAATTCCCAGATTAATGGTTTTGGACATGGCAGTGCTGGAGACCTGCATGTTCCAGGTCAGGACAATGAACACTCATTCCTCTGGATGAAATCCCTCACATTGTTGTTTGGTTTTTCACATACAATTTCTGCTCACAAATGTTTTCCTGGCCTCCTGCTGCCTCCCCTCAGAGGGGGCTGGAAGCCTGGGGTCCCTCCTGGGTGTGTTTGCAGGGATCACCTGAGGCTGCTTTTCCCAAAAACGACAGAAATACTCTGGGAAAGCAGGGCCAGCCCCAACCTCTGCCCAGCTCCCTGGACTGGAGCCTCAGGGCTCTGGTTTCCCATGGAAGGACTGAGCTTTTCCAGGGTTTTTGGAGCCAGGGCTGGGGCTGGTCCAGCTGACACCATGCACAGGTGATGTGCTGTGGTTTCACCAGCTGTTCCTCCTGCCCCTCACCCTGCCTTCCCTGCTGTTCTGCTGCCCTTGCTGGGCACACTCCCATTTCTGCAGCCCAGGGTCTTTGCTGGGGCTGGTGCAGGGAGGCACAGCAGGGATGGGGCAGGGGCAGGTGGAGGGGAAAGGGCTGGAGCTGGGGGTGAGGTGACCCCACTGTAAATGTGACATCCCTCCAGGGATGGGGCAGCCCAGGTGAGACTGGGGAGGTGCAGCTGTTCTCAGGCAGGGCTGGCTGGGGAAGGCGGCCTGGGCTGACTCAGGGTCAGGGGTGATTCAGCTGCAGGAGTGCCACAGGCTGGGGCTGGCACAGGGCACAGTGTCCCCCGTCCTGCACATCCCCAGCGAGGCTGCAGGGGCACCCACAGCTCCCAAGGGAATCCAGCTCTGAACAGAAAACAAGGATTGGGTGCTGCTTCTCCTGAAAACCAGGGGATATAAACTGGGGAGGTGGCCCTGGTGGCAGGGAGGGGGCAGGGCTGAGGCCAAGGGCAGTGCTCCTGTGTGATGCTCCTGAACTTGCAGGGAGCCCAGAAGGACAGAGCCCCCTGAACTGGGTTTCTGGTGCCCTGTGGTGGGATTTGGCAGAGCAGGCCCTGGACTGACTGAGGAGGAGGAAGGAAAGGAGCTGAGGCTTTGTCAGCTGAGCCACTGAGCCCCTGGGGCAGCCCCATGGCTGGAGCAGGGAAGGACAGTTCTGGTTCCTGCCCCAGGGATTGCAGCACCCCATGGGCACCCCATGGGCAGTGCAGAGCAGGGATGGACAGTTCTGGTTCCTGCCCCATGGGCAGTGCAGAGCAGGGATGGACAGTTCTGGTTCCTGCCCCATGGGCAGTGCAGAGCAGGGATGGACAGTTCTGGTTCCTGCCCCATGGGCAGTGCAGAGCAGGGATGGACAGTTCTGGTTCCTGCCCCATGGGCAGTGCAGAGCAGGGTGCTGGCCCAGGCCTGCCAGGGGATGTCCTGGGTCCCCTCCATGGCCCTGGCTCTGGAAGGGCTCACCCCAGGCAGGGAGCTGTGCTGGGTGGGAGGCAGGGCTGGGGCTGCAGGAGCTCCCTGCCCTGATCTGATGAGTCTGAAAGTGCAGCTGCTCTGGGGGGATCCCAGACAGCATTCCCTGGAGCTGCAGCAGGACATGGATACTGGCAGGAATTGTTCCCTGGCAGGGTGGGCAGGGCTGGCACAGGTGCCCAGAGCAGCTGTGGCTGCCCCTGGATCCCTGGCAGTGCCCAAGGCCAGGCTGGACACTGGGGACAGGGGGAAGTGACACTGCCATGGCAGGGGTGGCACTGGATCAGCTGTAAGGTCTCTTCCAACCCAAACCAGTCTGGGATTTTGTCCAATTGATTTTCTGGGGGTCCTGGGGAGGAATGGACACGTTCAGGAATATTTTTCACAGTCACTTTCAGAGGAGGATCCCTCAGATTTCCTTCACCTTCCTTCCCAAGGTGCAAATTTTTAATAATCATATTTCAAAGAGCTGTTTGTGTTGTTGTGAACTTGCATTTGAACTGGAGCAGAACAACTGCTCCAAAGGAACAATGAGACATTTTGAACATCAGAAACTCAGAGGATGGAAAAAAAAAGTACCCTCAATTTCTTTGGGCTCCATCCCAGCTCCAGGACAATTAATTCTGTGTTTCCTTCGAACACACTGGATGTTCCCTTTACTGCAGCAACTGCAGAAGATAAGAGCCATGACCTGGCACCAACTCTGGGTGCTGAGGAATTTCTAAGCTCATTTTCTGATAAGAGCCTTCCCAGGGTGTTGGAAACAGTCTGTTTTCATGGCTACTCTGCAAGGTCAAGTTGTTTAGCAAGGGCCACCCCCAGTCATGCTGAACAGACTGAAATTAAGGTGGGAAACAAGGCTGTGGCACTGCAGACCCTGCAGCTCACAAGGCAGGTCCTGCTCACCCAGAAAAGCAGAGGAAGGAAGGGAATTCAGCTATAAAGGTGCTAAATTAAACATTCACATTGTCCTTCTGCAAGGGGAGGGGTTTCTGCTCCAGGGCTGGGTGTGAGAGTCTGTCTCACCCTGGCCAGCAGAGGTGGGCTTGGTGTGTCTGGAGCAGAGAACATTTGCAGCCTTTGGGCTGGATGAGAAGCTGGGAGCTGCAGAATTGCACCTTCTCCCATGGAGCTGTGTGACCAAATCCAACCTTTGTGTGTCCAGTCCTGCTGCCCAGAGCAGGGGGAGGATTGGAGTTCCCAGCACAGACCCTCAGCTCAGTGCAGGGCTCCATCCCTTACCCCTTGAACAGCATCCTCGGGGCTGCCCTGAGCACCAGCTGTGCTGTGGGGCTGGGCTGCCCCTCCCTGCCCTCTCCAGCACGTCCCATGGAGAGGCAGCTCCTGCTGGGCAGGGCAGTGACCCTTGGCTGGGCACCAGGGCTGAGAGCCCAGAGCTGCTGGGCTGGGTGTCTGGGAGGAGCAGGAGCCAGCAGGATGCACCAGGTACCTCTGAAAGGTGTTGGGAAAATCCCTCTGGCTGGGAAGTGTCCATCAGCTGCACCCTGCATGGTGCAGGATCCCCCATTCCTGCCTGCCCAAACAGCTGGGAAAGGACTTGGCATTGCCAGAGGAGGGACCATTTGCTGGGAATTCCTGCAGAAGAGGACAGGGCATCACCCCACTCCCCAAGCCCTTGCTCAAGGGGCAAAAAGGAGAACAGGTGAGCCTTGACCTGGGAACAAAGAGCCTCCAGAGGTGTGAGCCTGGGGTCACCCTGCTGGGGCTGGGGGCAGGAGAAGAGAAGAGAGCACCTGGGACCCAGGAGAGCAGTGCAGGGGCCTGGGCAGTGCCAGAGCTGCTGGCTGGGAGCTGATCCAGGCAAAGGCTGCAGCACAGAGCTGCCATTGACTCCAGAGGCACGGGCACCCCCTTGGAGGAGGGACTTGTGTGTTTGAGGCTCTGCAGAGGGTGAGTGGGCTGGTGGGGGCTCAGGGTGGAACTCCAGGATACTGAAATGCTTCAGGGCTGAGATCACTCTTGGCCCCGTGGAAAGACTGCAGAAGATTTATTGACGTTTATCTTCATTGCTGCAGAAAAATGAGTGGTGTGTTTGAGCCAGAAAGGCAAAATCAGGCTCTTGGAAAAGCAGCAGGGAGAGTTTCCAAAGCTGCTGGGTGTTTCAGCAAAGGTTCCCCCACCCCAGCCCCAAAATGCTCCTGCAATAAAATCCCAGCTGTGGAGGGAGAGGAGCAAGGAGCTGTCTGGAGTCAGGGATGGCCAGAGGGGCCAGGGCTGGCTCTGGTGGGAAGGTGGGGAATGGGCACTGTCCCTGCCAGAACTCCCCATGGGAGCTGGGAAGGTGGGGAGCACATTGCCCTGAGCAGTTCTGCCTTGCCCTTCTGGGGAGTGAACCTGACCAGAGCACCACCAGCACCGTGTCCTGGGCAAGCTCTGCCCTCCAGGGCTCTTGGCCTTCAATAAATCCGTTAAATAATGTTAAATAAACAGCTGGGGAAATGGGGAGGGTGGTTCACAGGGAGCTGCTGGGAGGCCACTGAGTGCAGTGTTTGTAGGATTTTCTTTGTGCACTGCCACTGCTGTGTGCAATGTTTGTAGGATTTTTTGTGCAGTGTGTGCAGTGTTTGTAGGATTTTTGTTTGTGCACTATCACTATTGTGTGCAGTGTTTGTAGGATTTTGCTTTTGTGCAGTGTGTGCAATGTTTTTAGGATTTTGTTTCTGTGCAGTGTGTGCAGTGTTTGTAGGATTTTGTTTCTGTGCAGTGTGTGCAGTGTTTGTAGGATTTTTTGTGCAGTGTGTGCAGTATTTGCTGGATTTTGTTTTTGTGCAGTGTGTGCAGTGTTTGTAGGATTTTGTTTCTGTGCAGTGTGTGCAGTGTTTGCTGGATTTTGTTTCTGTGCAGTGTGTGCAGTGTTTGTAGGATTTTTTGTGCAGTGTGTGCAGTGTTTGCTGGATTTTGTTTTTGTGCAGTGTGTGCAGTGTTTGCTGGATTTTGTTTCTGTGCAGTGTGTGCAGTGTTTGCTGGATGCTCCCTGGGCTTGCAGAGGGGTGAAGGGCAGCTCTGGGACCTGCTTGGATCTGCTGCTCACCCGGGTCCTTGCTGTCCTTGCTGCCAGGAGGGAGCACAGCTGTGGAGCAGGGCTGGCACACGGATCCCACCGGCGCAGGAGGGCTGGGGATGGGCTGGGGATGGGCTGGGGATGGGCTGGGGATGGGCTGGGGATGGGATGTGTCAGGAAATGCTGGACCTCATGCCAGGAGAGCTCTCTGGGAAGCAGAGATTCCCTGGGCGGGGTGGATGGGAGGGGTGGCACAGGGGAGGCTCTGTGAGTGTCCTCCAGGTGCCCACCCTGCGCCCCAGCAGCAGGAAAAGCCCCCGGGCTGCCGGGAAGACACAAACGTTTTGTCTGAGGGCTCTGGGAGAGCCGAGCAGAGCTTGGCTGGGTGTCCCTGCCGGGGGCAGGGATCCTCGGCTGTGCTGCCCAAGGGAGCCTGAACAACCCGCAGAGACCGGGGGACACCTGCGCCGACCCCAGCCCCTTTCGGAGCGGATTCCTGCCCTCTGCTCCCTTCCCTCTGCAGTTTCCCAAAGGAAATCTCCAGAGAGCACCGCCCGGCACATCGCACACATCGCGAACACCGCGAACATCGCACACATCGCACACATCGCAAACAAACATCGCAAACATCGCACACATCGCAAACATCGCACACATCGCGAACATCGCAAACATCGCAAACAAACATCGCGAACATCGCAAACATCGCAAACATCGCAAACATCGCACACATCGCACACATCGCAAACAAACATCGCAAACACCGCGAACATCGCAAACATCGCAAACAAACATCGCAAACATCGCAAACATCGCAAACATCATCGCAAACATAGCAAACAAACATCGCAAACATCGCACACATCGCGAACATCGCACACATCGCAAACAAACATCGCAAACATCGCGAACATCGCACACATCGCAAACATCGCAAACACCGCAAACATCGCACACATCGCACACATCGCGAACATCGCAAACATCGCGAACATCGCACACATCTGGAGCCGCTGTCCGGGCCCGGGATGCCCTGTGACTCCCTGGCGCTCCTGCCCTCGCCGAGGTATTTTTAGGAGCTGCACCGGCTGCGGCTGCGGCTCCGCAGATAAGGAAACAATCGCGGCCCCGGTTATTTTCGGCTCTGGGCAGCTCCTCACCAGCAGCATGACTTTGTAATAAACAGAATCTCCCTTCATGGAGGGCGCGGGGGAACAATCGCCCCATTGATCCCCCGCAGCAAGGAGGCCGCAGGAAGGAGTCAAGGAGGGCAGGGCTGGCACAGGGGCTGGGGCTGCTCTGGGAAGGGCAGGAAAGGCTCCGGGACAGCGGGCTGGGCTCCCCCTGGCCCTGCTCCTGCTGCTGGGGCGGCACAGCCCACCCAGCCCAGGGCACCCGCTCTGGGGTCTGGGATGTGCCCAATGGGGTCTGGGATGTGCCGAATGGGGTCTGGGATGTGCCCAATGGGGTCTGGGATGTGCCGAATGGGATTTAGGGGATGTGCCCAATGGGGTCTGGGATGTGCCCAATGGGATCTGGGGGATGTGCCCAATGGGGTCTGGGATGTGCCCAATGGGATTTAGGGGATGTGCCCAATGGGATTTAGGTGATGTGCCCAATGGGGTCTGGGGGATGTGCCCAATGGGGTCTGGGATGTGCCCAATGGGGTCTGGGGCATGTGCCCAATGGGGTCTGGGGCATGTGCCCAATGGGATTTAGGGGATGTGCCCAATGGGATTTAGGTGATGTGCCCAATGGGGTCTGGGGGATGTGCCCAATGGGGTCTGGGGGATATGCCCAAATGGGATTTAGGGGATGTGCCCAAATGGGATTTTGGGAGGTTTGGGCTCTGCAGGAAAAGGAGTCACAGGAGGCCGGGTGGCTGCTGTGGGTGGCACAGGGACAATGGCCAGGAAAGGGCTGATGGAGGCTGGGAAATCCTCCTCACTGCCCCTCCTGCCCCACTGCCCCCACCAGGCTGCTCTGCCCCCACACTTCATTTTCCTGAGCTGGAAGGGACCCTCAAGGATCCCCAGGTCCAGCTCTTGAGCAAGTGGCCCATGCAGGGATCAAAGCCCCAGCTTGGTGTCCTCAGCAATGTCCTAAGCACTGGGGCAGCTGAGGAGGGTTTTGGGGCATTCTGTTGAAGCAGACTGGGTTTTGGGAAATGAGAGCAGCTGTGCTCAGGGCAGGTAAATCTCAGTCTCTGTGCTGCCTTGCCTGGGCTGCCTGCAGGTTTTGGGATAGGCTGTGGGTTCCTTCCCTGTGCCTCACTAGGGAGGTTTGCTCACTGGGAATGGCTCAGGCAGCCACACAAGATGAAAACATCTGATAAAAGGTGAGGAACACCAGTTCTGGGCCTTGCTGCAGTCCTCTGGAGATGCCCATTTTGTCATCAAGATGTCTCAGGGATTTGGCTCTTTGCCCCAGGAGCCAGAGCAGCAGGAGAGGGGTCTCTGCTCCCAGCACCAATCTCACATCTCTGCTGAGTTGCTCATCTCTTCCCTGTGCACTTGGCCAACGTTAAAAGGGGAATAAAGTCTCCTCTGGGGAGATGTGGGGCTTATTTATAAACATTTTCAAGTGTTCTGAGCTCTGCAGATGAAAGGGGCTGTTAAAGTGAAAACCAAAGTCTTCTCATCAGTCCTTAGCTGTGGGATAACAGCTCAATTTACCCTGCCAGGGAGCTTTGGCTCCTTCTGATTGCTCTGACAGCTGATTGCTGCAGTTGGAGGGATGCTCCTCTTGGCCAGGGGATGAGGAGAATGAGAGAAGCTTTTGGCTCATCTTGGCAGGCCCAGGTCTGGTTTGCTTTTGTTTCTCTGTCTCTTTATAGCATTTGTGAATGTGTTGCTCCTGTTTGACTCTTGGGAATAGATATTTGCTTGCACCATCAGCCTGGCTTATGTTCATGGGAACTTCCCAGCTGGCTGCCAGACTGTGAGTCATCCATCCCTCTGGGCACAGCAATCCCAAAAATCAGGGATGGGGCCCTGGCAGGCCTGGCTGCCTGTCCTGGAGAGGGGCAGAGCTGGGGTGGGAGAGCTGAGCTGCAGGGCCAGGGAGCTTCAGACTCCCTCAGGAGCTGGATTCCCTCTGGATGCAGGAGTCTGAGCCCTGGGTGAGCTGTGGGCTGGGGCTGCCTCCCTGCAGGACACAGGAGGTGTTGCTGTGCTGACCCTGCCCCAGGAACAAGGGCAGGGGCTGCCCAGAGGAGCAGGAGTGAGGAGAAGCAAAGCCAGAACGTTCTAGAGAGCTGTGGGGAAGCAGAGCTGAGCCGGGGGGGCTCCCGGGGCTGGGGGCACAGGGGGTGTGGGGCAGGAGGGACAGTGTCCCCAGACATGTCACACCTGCCAGCACTGCAGCTGAGGCAGTGCAGGGATGGCCAGGGACCCCCTCAGCCCCAGGGGCTTTTCTCAGTCCCAAATGTCTCTGGACAATGCTGAGCTGAGTTTCCAGGAATACAACTTTTACTACATGGAACAACCATGTTTGTATATCTCCTTTCATTTCCTGCTGCTCTACCAATTAAACCAACATGAAAGCCATAATGCCATAAAATATGGGAAACATCTAGAAGAGGAATTATGAAATCATTTCCTCTTGATGTAAGTAAGTACTCCATCCCTCTCAGTGAAACTACTTGTGATTTTTGTCTAATTACACAGCTTTTCATGGTGCTAATGAGTGATCCACAGTGAATATCCTACCAGGGCTCTCACTCCTTACTGCTTTTGATGTGGGAATCTTTTCTCTCTCTTTTGAAAACGAGTAAATGTAATTCCATGCTTGGGTTGATGCACAGATTCTAAATGTTTGTGTATTTCAACAGCAGTACTTTGTGTGTCCTCAACTTGACATCATTGCCAGTATGAGCAAAGCCAGGCTGGACACTGGGGCTGGAGCAGCCTGGGACAGTGGAAGGTGTCCCTGCCATGGCAGGGGGGGATTTTAAGGTCCCTTCCAACCCAAACCATTCCATTATTCTGTCATTCCATGACTTCCCTCACACACAGCCCTGGCTGTGATTTTACACAGACATGGGCACCTCTGGCTGATTCCTTCCCTGGCCCTGAGCTGGTTTTGGCTAGAGTGGAGAGAAGCTGCACCAAGGAGGTTCAGACTTGATGTGAAGGAACATTTCTTTAGTGAGAAGGTGATCAAACACTGGAACAGGGTCCCCAGAGAGGTGCTCGATGCCTCAGGTCTGACAGTGCTCAAGAAACATTTGGACAGTGCCCTTAACAACAGGTTATTCTATTCTATTCTATTCTATTCTATTCTATTCTATTCTATTCTATTCTATTCTATTCTATTCTATTCTATTCTATTCTATTCTATTCTATTCTATTCTATTCTATTCTATTCTATTCTATTCTATTCTATTCTATTCTATTCCATTCCATTCCATTCCATTCCATTCCATTCCATTCCATTCCATTCCATTCCATTCCATTCCATTCCATTCCATTCCATTCCATTCCATCCCATCCCATCCCATCCCATCCCATCCCATCCCATCCCATCCCATAATTTCTAATTTTGCAGGAAACCCCAAATGCTGGCATTTACCCCAGGACAGATGATAACAGATTTCCACTCAGTAACACCAGATTATTTTGTTCTATTAATGCCCAAACATAAACATTAATGCAATCCTAAATCTATTTAACCTCCACCCAGAGCATCACACTTAATTTGCTGCACTGCTATGGAGTTAGGACTTTATTATTATTATTATTATTATTATTATTATTATTATTATTATTATTATCAAACCATTCATTTGAAGCACTGAAATGCACAATCTATAAGCTCAAAAAGAAGCTGCTCTGCCACAAAGGAGAAATTGGCAATCACTCATTCAGTTTTGGCCTGCTCTTAAGAAGAGTTTTGGTTCCAGTGTGACCACATTCCCTGACAGGAAACTCTCCCAGAACAACTTGGCTGCTCCCTGGTGAGGTTTTATCCTGGAATCCACTTTCCCACGCTCTCCCTTTCTCACACTGTGGCTCCACCTGAACCTGGGAGAGTCTCAGGGCTTGGTTCTCCCTCTGTTCCTGCAGACCAGCAGGTCAGAGCAGGGCTGGTTTCACTGCCCTTGAAGCACTCTGTGCATCTCCAACACCTGGCTGAGCACCCCACTCCCCTGCAGGGCTGAGGTGGCCCCAGGGTGTCACCAAGGTGTGACACCTGCCACTGCCCTTGCTTTGCCAGGGGACAAGTGAAAAATGAAGTTTTTCTGTGAGGCTGCAGTGCAGCTGTAAATCAGCCAGCAGCTCTGGCAGTTCTGTGCTGCAGGAGGGGTTTGTTTTATTCCTGGGTAGGAAGCAGCCCAGGACTGTCTCTGAGGTTTCAGCACCATCCACCAGGCTGGGGCCAGGATGTGGCCTGGAGAAGGAGCATTGCACACGGGGTAAGCACCTACAGAGACAGGGGTGGGCACTCTGGGAGAGAGGGGCTGCAGAGCAGAGCTGGGGGTTCTGCTTGGTGCCAAGGGACAGAGCCAGCAGTGCCCTGGAGCCAGGAGGGACATCCCTGTCATTGGCATTGCTGCCAGGCCAGGGGGGATTGTCCAGCTCTGCTCTGGGCTGGGGCAGCCTCTCCTTGGGCCAGGGGGCAGCTCTGGGCACCACGATATGAGAAAGGTACTGAGGCATGAGAGAGTGGGGAAGGGTCTGGAGGGGCCCTGAGGAGCAGCTGGGGGCACTGGGATGGTTCAGTGGAGCAGACTGGGGGCACTGGGATGGTTCAGCTGGAGCAGACTGGGGGCACTGGGATGGCTCTATGGAGCAGACTGGGGGCACTGGGATGGTTCAGGCTGGAGCTCAGGGCAAGGCTCTTCCCCCAGAGGTGCTGGCACTGCCCAGGCTCAGGCTGGAGCTCAGGGCAAGGCTCTTCCCCCAGAGGTGCTGGCACTGCCCAGGCTCCCCAGGGAATGGGCACGGCCCCGAGGCTGCCAGAGCTCCAGGAGCGTTTGGACACCAGGGATGGACAGGGGGGATTGTTGGGGGCAGGGGCTGCACTGGGTGATTCTGGTGGGTCCCTCCAGCTCAGGGATTCTGTAATTCTGAGTTCACCACGGAGCAGACCAGGCAAGCCTGGTCACTCTGCTCTGCAAGGCTGGATGGAGGCTGAGGCCCAGGCAAACAGGGCTTGAGGAGCTGCTGTTGCAGCAGTGCTGCCATGGGGAGGAGGATCTGCCCCACACTCGCCTTTGGGGCTGGCACCAGCAGCTGCTGTGCCACAGGGCTTGGCTGCTTTGCTGTAAATAATTCCTGGAGCCTGTGTGCTGTGCCCAGGCCTGAGGGAAGACGGAATTTCCATGGCTCAGTCTTGCTCTGCACATTGCCTGCCCCCAGCCTGTGGGATTAATCACTGCCTTTCACCAGCACCAGAACAAAAAGATCCCTCCCCCCATGATATAATAATCTGAAAATTCCACAGCTCCAGTTTAGCCGGAGCCAAAAACCTCATTCTGGAGATCCTGCTCCATTTCTCAAAGTCCCTGTGCCTTTGAAGCCAGCTCCTGATTTCAGTGGGATGATCCAGCACACTCTCCAAACCCTGTGAATCACTCTGGCCTCGGGGAATTGCCACAAGTCACTTGAGTGGCTAAAAATATCTCAGAGGAAGCAGCACAAAAATCCCCATATCCACTGATGCTGGCTGGGAGGCCACAAATGACCCTGGTCCTGCTTCTGCCTCCCCATTCCCTGCAGGTTATTCCTTGTGGGAGCAGATCCCAGCAAACACAGAGGTTTGTAGGACACTTGGCTGCTGTTCAGGGGGAGAGGGGTGGTGGGAAAAAGCATTTGTGTGGTTTGAAGGTGGCCTTCAGCTCTGATTTCCAGGGGGTTGTGAAGGGCAGGGGGTTCTTCCAGAGCCAGGAGTGCTAAGCAAGGGGGCTGATGGTACTTTTAGAATGGTGGAATTAAGCCTGGAAAAGGCTGTGAGATCATGAATCCAACCATTCCCCCTGGAATGCACTGCCAGGGCCACCCAACAATGTCCCCAAGATCTTTTAAATCCTTCCCAGGACGGTGGCCCCATACTGCTCTGAGCAGTTCCAGTTCCTTACCACCCTTTCCACTGGGAATTTTCCCCTGATATCCAAACTAAACCCACCCTGGAGCAACTTGAGGCTGTTTGATGTTCTCCGGGGCTGGGTGTACCCACCTCCCCTGGAGCTGTGCTTGGTTATCTGAACCAGTCCTGCTGGGGAGGTTTCAGTGAGAAGCTGCAGTGACAGAGGGGCAGAGGATCTGCTCAGCCTGGATGTGGCACCAGCTGGGCCATGGCCCTGCAGGGAGCTTCTCCCTGGGTGGTTCAGCTGTGCTGGTCCCCAGGCTGCCCCACACAGCGTGGCCAGGAAGGGAGTTCCACGTGTCACACACTCCACAGGTCCCAGCCAGGCAGGAATAAATCAGCCCACCCCAAAAATTCACTTTTCCTGTGACAGTAAATGCTCTTCCCCAGCCTGGACCTTGCAGTGCTGGAGCAGGAGCTCCTTGGGGGGTTTAGGAGCATCCCACTCATCACAGAGGGGATCAGCCCAGCCAGTTCTCTGGCTGAGGGCAGGTTTCTCCTGCAGTCACCTCAGCTCACCTCAGACCTTGGGTTCACAGCACAGTGCTGCTTTCTGCCCTCTCCTTCAGAGGAGGCTGATGAGCACATGGGGAGGGAACAGAAAAATCTTATGAGTGCTTAGCAAGTAGTTCTAAAATAGAGATGTTGGCATACTTTGACATAGATGCTGAAAACAGCCATGTCAAGGTTTGAAGCCTCTTCCTTTGTTTAGATGATACCAAATGCCACAAAGAACCAACAGACATCCTGTCCCAGGGATGGCAGGAAAGGTCTGAAGATAAGATAAAAAAGCCATAAAACTTGATAATTTAGTGGTGCCTATAGGTTGCATGCAAATATTAGGAAATTAGTATATTGTATTAAATTAGTTATTAAAAATTAGAATATTCATCATAGAAAAATACTTATTGTATTGTAAACGAAAAATCACTCTCTTACCTCTAACCCCTCACCTCTAATCTCTCTCTAAGATCTCTCTTAACCCCTTGCTCTTATCTCCATGCTCTACACTCTCTCTTACATCCATGCCTTTATAATAAACTACAAACCTAAAAACCAGGAAAAAAAAAAAAAAAAAAAAAGGAAAAAAAGCTCCTAAGTCTGTCCAGCGACCGTCCAACAACATAACCCCACAATGAGCACGTGGGGATGTCCCCATGGTCTGTCCCACAGCCTCAAGGACATCAAAGCTGCCCAAAGACAATTCCTGGGGGGCTGCCAGGACAATGCAATGAGCCCATTGAGTCCAGCTGTCCCACCTGGAAATGTCACCTGAGCAGGGAGGGGTCACCCAGACTCTGGAGCCTGATGTGTTTCCAGGGCTGGATGGACAAGGATGACTCTGGCAGTGGCCACAAAGCCAAAGACAACACAAGCTCTCCATGCTGGTCCTGTGAATAGAACACACACTTTGACTGTACAACAGCTTGGAATGATGTCATGTCCCAAATGGAAACTGGTTCCTGTGAAGGAGTTTGGCTGTTCCCCAAATTCTGGAGCAAGAGATGCTGAAATGAAAGGGGCAGACATTGGGAAGAGTGAATATGTCTAAAAAAATTGAGTTTGACTGCAAACAAAGCAAAGAATGAAAAAGAAAATTGGAAAAAGTCAAGTAAACATCCTCCATGATGATATTTCCAGACAGTAGAAATATGGTGCAAAGCTGGCCTGGGTTTGTTTATGCTGGAGACAGTCATATCCGAGTGGAAGATTATTGCATTCACTTCCAGAAATAGCTGGAGAATACAAGCAGCAAACATCCCCCTTGCACAAAGGTCACATCTGCTGGATGCACAGCACAGGTCCCCAGGCAGCCACAGCCCAGGGACTGATATTTCTGAGTGCAGGGTACCTGCTATCCCCTCAACTGACAGCAATTTGGGCAAGTGATTAAAGCAAAGTTTATTCCCCTGCGGTTTTATTGATCCCACCCATCCTCCCTCTGCATCACTGAAGTTGTTTCTGTTCCCAGCTTGGGGAGGTGAGGTCTGAGCACACAGAATCTGCTGCATCCTCGCTTTGTCCACTGAAAGAAAATCCACAGAACACCACAAGAGAAAGCCAAGCAAAACAACCAAAAATTACCCATTTGAGCACTTTTTACCCACTAACATTTGCTTTATTGAGATGAGCCTTGTTCCCCCTCCCCAAAGACAGGTGGGGAGGGGCCAGAGCTGCAGCTCCTGGGCCAGCCTGGGGCCAGCTGCTGCCTCTGGCCCCACAGGCAGAGCAGAAATGCAGCTCCAGGTGTTTGCCCCGTGCTGGGGAGTGTTTTCCTGGGGAAGGGCTCTTTGGATGGAGAAGCAGGTTAATAACCCAGCACAGCCTGGCTCCCTGCCAGCCAGACTGGGATGGAACTGCCCAGCAGAGAGGAGCAAAGAGCCCCCCAGAGCTCTCCAGAGGGGCCTGGGTCTGATTTGTGCAGCCCTGCAAGAGCCAGGCAGGCTGTGCCATCCCTGTGCCCATCTCTGTGCCATCCCTGTGCCCATCCCATCCCTGTGCCATCCCTGTGCCATCCCTGTGCCATCCCTGTGCCATCCCTGTGCCCATCTCTGTGCCATCACTGTGCCATCCCTGTGCCCATCTCTGTGCCATCCCTGTGCCCATCCCTGTGCCCATCCCATCCCTGTGCCCATCCCTGTGCCATCCCTGTGCCCATCCCATCCCTGTGCCCATCCCATCCCTGTGCCATCCCTGTGCCATCCCTGTGCCCATCCCATCCCTGTGCCCATCCCTGTGCCATCCCTGTGCCCATCCCATCCCTGTGCCATCCCTGTGCCATCCCTGTGCCCATCCCATCCCTGTGCCCATCCCTGAGCCCATCCCTGTGCTCATCTCTGTGCCCATCCCTGTGCCCATCCCTGTGCCCATCCCTGTGCCCATCCCTGTGCCATCCCTGTGCCCATCCCTGTGCCCATCCCTGTGCCCATCCCATCCCTGTGCTCATCCCTGTGCCATCCCTGTGCCATCCCTGTGCCATCCCTGTGCCCATCCCATCCCTGTGCCCATCCCATCCCTGTGCTCATCCCTGTGCCCATCCCTGTGCCCATCCCTGTGCCATCCCTGTGCCCATCTCTGTGCCCGTCCCTGTGCCCATCCCTGCTCAGTGCCCAGCACCCTCAGGGGGAGGAATCTCTGCTGCCTCATTTCAAACCTTCATGGCAGGGTGACAATGAGCCTTCCATCCCTCTTGTATTTTATATATATTTTTATATATTTTCAAACACTTTCTGTGCACAAACGGTGTTGAGCCCTGTCCTTTGGCAGGATCAGGGTTTGTCAGCCTGTCCAGATCTCCCACCTGGCACACGTGGGTGATCCCTGAGAGATGCAGGAGGTTTGGATTCACTGCCCCAGGGTCAGAGCCTTCCCCAGCTCAGCCTCCCTGCAACCTGGGCATGCTCAACCTGGCACACAGCAAACCTGCTCTAAAAATCCACCACTCCTCTGATGTTTATCAGAGTGGATTTCAGAGGAAATGATTGATTCAGGTTGAGCTGAGCTCCCTGTGAATCAGGTGTCTGCAATTCAGCACACCAGGCAGACAAAACCCTTTTCTGCTGATTCTCCTCTGCTCTGCTGTGCTTTTTCCCTGGTCTGTGTTTATGGCCAAGGAATTTGGTGCCAGTCCTTAGCTGTAATTTCAGTGGATGCATGGTATAAATTTTGGCATGCAAAGATTAATGCATTAATTTTTAAAGAATTCTTATGTGTTTTAAAATGAACACTGAAAGCCTTCAGCACTTGCACACCAAGCACTTTCCATCTCTCCTGCCATCTGTATTGTATTAAAGGGTATAAAAAGTCCAGCTGAGCTATTCCTGCTGAATTCCCTGGGATAACTCTCAGGAAGAGAGGGCCATTTAATGATGGGCTGCCTCAACATTTCTTTCTATTTAACAGGAAAAAGATCCCAAACCCTCTGCAATTCTTCAGCCCTTTGCTAGGGGAAGGAATTCATAAACTTCTGTTGCTCAATGCATTTGCACCATGCTTTGCTTTTTAACACATGTGGGTTGAGAACCTGGGAGTAAATATTCAGCCTTTCCCCTCCTTTAATTCCTGACTTTGAAAATTAAAATTTTAGTGGCAAGTGATGAATCATCATCAGAATTCAAACCATATGGTGGAAGCACTTCTCACATTTTCAGCTCTTCCCAGGGCTGTTTCTTCCTTGAAAATAACTCCACAATAGACTATTTCCCTCTCAGCTCAGCTGTAATGAGCCACATGAAATGCTGTGAAATCCTCCTCATGGTTTCAGACTGCAGAAACCACAAATAAAATATGAATATTTTAGCCAAGTCTTCCATTATTCTCTCCAAAGAGCAGTTAATACATTTTTGGTGATACATGGAGCTTTTGTCCCACAAAAGGATCATTTTAGACATGGAAAACAACTGTATTTAGCTGGCTGCCATGATGAAGTGTGCTGCACATCTGTGTCTTCTGCAGTGCTCCTGTGCTTATTCTCATGTTTTGCTATTTCTTAGCAACAAAAGGAACTTTGAAAAGCTTTTTTTTTTTTTTTTTCCCCCTGGAAATTGCACTACAAGTGTCTTCATGTTCCACTTTTACACTTGACAGTGCACCAGGAGCATTTCAGGCATTTCCTTTGCTCATCCTGCTCAGCCTTTGGAGTGTTCCCCTGTCTGTGCTCAATCCTGCATCCATGGAACAGGCAGCACCAGCTCCAACACCTTCATTTGTAAATTGAGAATTGCTCTTGGAACCAGTCACAGGCTAAATCTTGACCTAAATACAAATAATCACTGGCCAGGCACAGGGGAGTGTCAGTGCCCCTCTGGTCCTGCCTGCACCAGGGGCTGCTCACCCCCCACCTGCAGCAGGGGCTTGTGAAAAACAAGGTTCACTGTCCTGGAGGATTTAAAAAGGTTTATAAAAGACAGTAAGAGAAACAATAAAGCAAAAGGTTACAGGGGACAGGGATGGGATGGGATGGGATGGGATGGGATGGGATGGGATGGGATGGGATGGGATGGGATGGGATGGGATGGGATGGACAGGGATGGGCAGGGATGGGCATGGGATGGACAGGGATGGGCAGGGATGGACAGGGATGGACAGGGATGGGCAGGGATGGGCAGGGGATGGACAGGGATGGACAGGGAGGGACAGGGATGGGATGGGCAGGGAGGGACAGGGATGGACAGGGATGAGGATGGGATGGACAGGGATGGACAGGGAGGGACAGGGAGGGACAGGGATGGGCAGGGATGGGCAGGGATGCTTCTCCAGGGATCTTTCCCTCGGGGCAGCTCCTGGCCCTGCACCTCCAGAGGCACTGGGGGTCTCTCTCCACACTCCTGCTCTGGCCAATTCCTCCACTCTCCTTCTGGACCTCAGACATGCCTCAGTGTGGCCAAGGACCTGCCCTGCAGCAGATTTAACTCGAGCACACCCACCACTTTCTCTGTACATTCAGCCCAGAGTCCTTGACAGGACAGCAGGATCTCTCCTTCCCCAGTGATCCCACATGGATTTTCCAGAAGAGCTCAGTGTCTCCTCTGCAGATGGTCTCTGCTGAGGGCACAAATCCCTCTCTGATGCTATTCTGGGGTTTCCTGCTGCTCTATACATTACCGGGGGACACTTGCATAATTTTAAACTCAGTCCTATGTAGGCCATTTCTTATTTTTAAAAAGGAAGTTCAAAGTCAAATCCTGCCCAAAACTCCTTGAGAAGTCTATTAAGGTGTGTCCTACTTTCTCCCAAGTCCTTCAAGCAGAAGATTCCCCCATAAAGCTCCTCAGCAGCACCACGGGTACCACACCACCTGTGTCCCCATCCCTGTGGGGATTCACCCTCCCTGCAGGTGTGGCTGTGCTGTACAACCCTGGTAACTGCTGTGAGCAGGGGAGAGCTGCAGGGCATGGCCACCCAAAACTGGCACGTGTGTGCCAAGGCCAGCTGGATCTCAGATGAAATTCCCCTCCAGTCTGAGCAGCCCTGCCCTGAGCTCTGCTGTGCCTGTGGAGTTGATGTGGGATCCCTGCTGAGGAGTTCCAGTGGGAACAGCCCTTGGGAGGTTGGAGCTCTCATTGCCAGGGTCACCCCTCTGGTGGCACTTCCCCTGTGGCTGCAGCCCCAGTGAAGGGGAGCACAGGGAGCTGCCAGGCTGGCACTGAGGGCTCCCTGCAGCTATTGCCTGGCTCCAGATCCCTGTTTCATCTCCAGGGGCTGCAGCTGGGCTGGCTGTGCCTGCACTCCCCACCCTCACCCCCTGCCCATGCTGGGTGCTCTCAGGTGTGCAGCAAACTGAGCCCAGCACAGCTCGGGGAGGAGGAGGAAGGAGAAGGGGAAGGGCAAGGGGAGGAACCTGTGAGGTGAAGCCCTGGGTCCTCCTCAGAGGAGATCATTGGTTTCCAGGGGTCTGGTTTCACTCAACCTTGACAAATCAAAGGAAGATTCTTCCAGGAGGATGGGAACTAACACCTAAAACCATTATTAAAACCACGGTCATCACCAAGTTTATTAAAATAACCCCAGCTGCACAGATGTGTTAATGATGACAACACAAAGCACAGAGCTTGGGCTGGCTCACAGGGAGCCAAGCACTTCCCAGCCATGGGCCTGGCCCAGAGAGCCACTGCTGCAAGCCAGGATCCCAAAATCAGAGAGAAAACTGTTCATGAGAGCTGGGAGAGCAGAGTGTGAGTGTGAGTGTGAGTGTGAGTGTGGGAGAGCAGAGTGTGAGTGTGGAGAGCAGAGTGTGAGTGTGAGTGTGAGTGTGAGTGTGGAGAGCAGAGTGTGAGTGTGGGAGAGCAGAGTGTGAGTGTGGAGAGCAGAGTGTGAGTGTGAGTGTGGAGAGCAGAGTGTGAGTGTGAGTGTGAGTGTGAGTGTGAGTGTGAGTGTGAGTGTGAGTGTGAGTGTGGAGAGCACAGTGTGAGTGTGGAGAGCAGAGTGTGAGTGTGGAGAGCAGAGTGTGAGTGTGAGTGTGGAGAGCAGAGTGTGAGTGTGAGTGTGAGTGTGAGTGTGAGTGTGGAGAGCAGAGTGTGAGTGTGGAGAGCAGAGTGTGTGGGAGAGCAGAGTGTGAGTGTGAGTGTGAGTGTGGAGAGCAGAGTGTGAGTGTGGGAGAGCAGAGTGTGAGTGTGGAGAGCAGAGTGTGAGTGTGAGTGTGAGTGTGAGTGTGAGTGTGAGTGTGGGAGAGCACAGTGTGAGTGTGAGTGTGAGTGTGAGTGTGAGTGTGAGTGTGGAGAGCAGAGTGTGAGTGTGAGTGTGAGTGTGGGAGAGCAGAGTGTGAGTGTGGGAGAGCAGAGTGTGAGTGTGAGTGTGGAGAGCAGAGTGTGAGTGTGAGTGTGAGTGTGAGTGTGAGAGCAGAGTGTGAGTGTGGGAGAGCAGAGTGTGAGTGTGAGTGTGAGTGTGGGAGAGCCAGAGTGTGAGTGTGAGTGTGTGAGTGTGGAGAGCAGAGTGTGAGTGTGAGTGTGAGTGTGAGAGCAGAGTGTGAGTCATGGTGCCTTTGGACACCTCTAACATTTTCCTGGATGACTCTGGGTGCTAGAAATAGAAATAGAAATTAGGAGAGACTGGAATAGAGATAAATCACCCCAGCCCTGACTCATCGTGTTTTTGGCCATGAGCTATGCAGGAATGAAGTCCCTGGGCTGCACATGAGCAGCCCTGGTCCTGAGCAATGCTGCAGCTGAGGAGGAGGCTCCAGCCAGCCCGGGAACGCTGGAGCTGAGCGAGGCTGGAGCTGCCTCCGTGGCACTGGGGATTTCTGGAAGTGGCAGGATTATTATCTGGACACTTCAGAAACCTCTCCTGGTGCCTGCCCTGCCTGGTGCAGCTGCAGCAGCACTTGGAGAAGCCTCGTGGACACCTCAGTGGGAAAAGGAAAGGTTTGAGCTGAGGGTTTGCTTGAATAACATCCAGGGAGCTTCCCAACAGAGCAGGCTCCCAATGAGGAAATCAGATTTTCCAGCCTGCTTTCCTGGAAAGCACCATGGAAAGTCCTTTTCCCTGTCCCTGGAGTCCCTGTATTTCTGATGACAGGTGCTTCAGGAGAGATTCAGCCCCTCCTTTCCTCCCTTGAAGTCAGTTTGCTTTCTTTTTGTTTGATCATTAAATCAGCCTTATTGGATAGAGAGCAGCAATTTCTCATAGAATCATGGAATCAGAGACTGGATTGGGTTAGAAAGGAATTTAAGGACAAATTCATCCCACCCCTGCCATGGCAGGGACCCCTCCCACTGTCCCCAGTGTCCAGCCTGGCCTTGGGCACTGCCGGGGATCCAGGGGCAGCCACAGCTGCTCTGGGTACCCTGTGCCAGCCCTGCCCACCCTGCCAGGGAACAATTCCTGCCCAATATCCCATCTAACCCTGGAAAAGCCATTCCCTGTGTCCTGTCCCTCCATCCCTTGTCCCCAGTCCCTCTGCAGCTCTCCTGGATCCCTTCAGGCCCTGGCAGGGGCTCTGAGCTCTCCCTGATCCGTCTCCTCTGCAGTGAGCACCCCCAGCTCTGCCAGCAGCTCTGCAGGTGAGGTCTCACCTGAGCAGACAGAGGCAGAATCCCCTCCCCTGGGCTCAGGCTGGGGCTCAGCCCAGCTCTGGGGGCTCAGCCCAGGTTTGGGGGCTCAGCCCAGCTCTGGGGGCTCAGCCCAGCTCTGGGGGCTCAGCCCAGGTTTGGGGGCTCAGCCCAGCTCTGGGGGCTCAGCCCAGGTTTGGGGGCTCTGGAGCCCATACTGGGAGCTCCTGCAGGGCCCAGTGTGATCTCAGAGTCATTTATCCATTTACCTGCATCCCTCTCCTGGAGCCCAGGGATTCCCAATCTGCTCTTGTGGAAGGCCCAACCTCTGCCTTTGTTATTAGCTTGATAATTACCTTGTTGTAAAAACTCGTCACCCTTGGCAGTAATTAATTTCTTGGCACCAAGCACAGCAGGTGGGCTTCTAATTTACTGGAGCTCACGTAGGAAGCAGGAGAGTCTCTCCCTGGGTTTGATAAACACGACATTTAACCTGGCACTTTAATCCCTCAGACTTCCTGGGAATCTCCCTCTGGGGCTGGTTCAGTGCAGGGCTGGAAGGCTCAGGATGGATCAGCCAGGGAAGTGTGGATCTGTTTAACCCTTTGTGGGCAGGTTTCCCGCGGGCAGGGCTGCACACAGCCCGGGAGGAGCCGCCCATGGGGCTGCCCAGGTGCAGAGCTCCTGCACACACTGCAGCTCTCCCTGGCACAGCACTTCCCTCCGGGGTGGGGCAGAGCTCCCAGCCGTGCTCCGAGCTGCCCGTCTGCTCTCTGCCCCCCAGCCCCTCATTCTCCTTCCTGCAGCTTGAACAAACAGCTGAACTGGGGGTACAGACTGGGAATCACCAGCTGCAGAAAGGGAGAGCAGAGCTCCCAGCAGGGAAAATGAAACAGAGCAGGAGAGTTTGGGCTGCACTGAAGCACAGGAGGCACCTTGGGCTCATCAGTTTTGGCCAAAATCTGAGTGGGAATGAGCCAGTGAGGGAATAATGCCTGGGGAAAGGAGTCTGGCACGCAGGGATCTCCTGTCTGGATGGGGATGGAACTCCTCTCTGTGCCCTGGTTTGGGTTGTGAAGGTTCTTGATGATCAGCTCATTCCTCATCAATGTCCAGCCTGGCCTTGGGCACTGCCAGGGATCCAGGGGCAGCCACAGGGCCAAGTTTTGGTCCCCAAGAGCCACTGAGCTGGAGAAACTGTGACCCCATAACCCACAGGGCCTGGAATTTTTTTTTTTTTTTAATTTTATTTTTTAATTCCAGCAATAGCTGCAGAAATTTCTAGAGGAAATTACAGTGAAAATACCTACATTCTTTTTTTTCGTTTGCTCAGTAGAAAAATAACTTCCCCTCCCAATTTTTCAACATTTCTGCAGAAATCAGAGCTCTTCCTGGAACTGGGTTTTTAAAATTTTGTGGAAATCCTTGGCAAACACTCCGTGTGGGAGGCTTCTGGCCAGTTGGTGCCTGTCTGTCAAGAACCCAAATCTGGGGGAGTGCTGGGGGCAGTGACAGCCAGAGGCTGCTGGAAGTGTGCAGTGACTTAATGAGCAGTAATTAAATGTGGGGTCATTCATGGAAGGCTCCCCAGATTTCTCACAGCAGGAACAGGCAGAGCTGCTCTCCCACACTCTGCCTTGTGCCACCTCCCAGGGGAGGAACCGCCCAGGCCCAAATCCCTCCTCACCCAGGGAAGGTGCTGGGGGCTCTCATTCCCCCAGCTCAATTCCTGAGAGCTTGGTCTCACAGAGCAGAGGAAACCCAGGCCCAGAGCACTCCAACCAGGGAATGGTTTTTTTTTGCAGGGAATGACCTAATCCTTGCTATTGTTTCCTACTCCACTTGAATTTCCACTCAGCCACATTTCCATTCTTTCTGCAGTTCTTAAAATATTTTTTGATTTTTTTAGCAGGAAAGAGCAGAGACTTGACCATGCCTTTCTTGTTCAGTTTGGGGAAAGGTCATTTCTCCACAACATATTTTTGTTCTGTTTCTACAGAACTTAGCAAAGAGAAGAAAAATGCAGAGTTTATTCTTGCTGAGGAAGGAGCAGATTTGCATTTTCCAGCCCTGACTTGAGCAGCTTTCAGCCTTCTCTGTTGGCTGGGCTGCTCTGCCCTTAATCTGGGGGATTGGGAACAATAGAGATCTGCTCACCCTGCTTGTGAATTCATTCTTAAAACAGTAAACAGATGCAGCCTTGAAAAAAGCAACAAATCACAGCTGCATCATCACCTCCTTGGCATCTTTGCTGAGTTTCCTTTTCTCCTGTTTTCAGCTGCAAAAATCAAAAGATTCTCTCTTCTTTTTTTTGGTTTTTTTTTTTTTTTTTTGGTGGTGGGGGGTTGTTTAAATCCCTTTACACCCCACTTCTGGGAACTCTTCCTCCAGTGCAGCTCATCCTTTGACCCAATCCATCCCAATTCATGGAGCTGTTTCTTATTAGGAGCTCAGAAGCCTTGGAGAACACATCCAAGATCAACATTTCCAGGTGGCCTGAAGCTCTCTCCATGTCCCTCTGCTCCCAGCAACAAAACAGAGTGTGAGGGACCCACTCCAAGGAGCTTCTCAGGTCTGGGGGAGACAATTGGGTTTGTAGGGCTGATCCTCTCCCTCTCCCTCTCCCTCTCCCTCTCCCTCTCCCTCTCCCTCTCCTCTCCTCTCCTCTCCGGATAATCCTGTGGAATTGTGCATCTCATTTTTCTTGCTCTAAGTTCCTGCAGCAGTTTCCTCATCCTTTGGTGTTCAAGCATTCGGCTGAACAGGAATCACGGCGTGGATACAGTATAAACCCAGACACGGGATATAAAAAGCCTGCTTCTAAATTTAAACCTCTGTTAGCAGCTAATTTAAGCAGCTAATTATACTAAAAATGCGTGAGCCCCAAATTTGCCAATTAAAAGTTAATTAAATGAAAAACTCAGCGAGCTTCAATTTGTCAGTTGAATCCATCTGCTTCCTGAAGCTTCCTGCGGTCCCAGAGCTCCACAGCTGAGCCGGCAGCGGGAACCATCCCCGGATGACAGATGTCCGAAATCCCAGAAAAGCCCGAGCTCTGGAGAGCAATTAGCAGCCTCAGCCCGTGGGAGTGTGCCCAGACCTGTCACACTCGCTGCGACCCGCGGGGACGGGCTCGGGAGGGGCTGGGGCTGCTCCTGATCCCGCAGCTGCGACAGGGACACGAGCGGGGGACCCTGCGAGCACAATTAACAGCGCTGGTTTCCAGCCGGGACCTGCTCCGTGCTCTGCCTGCAGACACGGAACATCCCCCGCACACACCCCTGCGTGCCGGATCCCTGAGCCCTGATCACTGATCCCGGATCCCGGATCCCTGATCCCTGATCACTGAGCCCTGATCCTTGATCCCTGAGCCCTGATCCCTGATCCCTGAGCCCTGATCCCTGAGCCCTGATCCCTGATCCCTGAGCCCTGATCACTGAGCCCTGATCACTGAGCCTTGATCCCTGATCCCTGATCCCTGATCACTGAGCCTTGATCCCTGAGCCCTGATCCCTGATCACTGAGCCCTGATCACTGATCCCTGATCACTGATCCTTGATCCCTGATCACTGAGCCCTGAGCACTGATCCCTGATCCCTGATCCCTGATCCCTGATCCCTGAGCCCTGATCACTGATCCCTGATCACTGATCCCTGATCACTGATCCTTGATCACTGAGCCCTGATCCCTGAGCCCTGATCACTGATCCCTGATCACTGAGCCCTGATCCTTGATCCCTGATCCCTGATCCCTGATCACTGATCCCTGATCCCTGATCACTGATCCTTGATCACTGATCCCTGAGCCCTGATCCCGGATCCCTGAGCCCTGATCACTGATCCCTGATCCTTGATCCCTGATCCCGGATCCCTGAGCCCTGATCACTGATCCCTGATCACTGATCCTTGATCACTGATCCCTGAGCCCTGATCACTGATCCCTGAGCCCTGAGCCCTGATCACTGATCCCTGATCACTGATCCTTGATCACTGAGCCCTGATCCCTGAGCCCTGATCACTGATCCCTGATCACTGAGCCCTGATCCTTGATCCCTGATCCCTGATCCCTGATCCCTGATCCTTGATCCCTGAGCCCTGATCACTGATCCCTGATCCCTGAGCCCTGATCCCTGATCCCTGATCCCTCTGTGCCAGGGGCTGTGCCGCACCGGGATCAATCACATCCCGTGGGGATGGAGGCGCTGGGATCAATGCACGGGAATCCCACGGGATGTGGAGCACCGGGATCAATCACATCCCGTGGGGATATCAATACACGGGAATCCCGCGGGATGTGGAGCACGGGGATCAATCACATCCCGTGGGATGGAGGCGATGGGATCAATCACATCCCGTGGGGATGGAGGCGCTGGGATCAATACACGGGAATCCCACGGGATGTGGAGCACCGGGATCAATCACATCTCGTGGGGATGGAGGCGATGGGATCAATACACGGGAATCCCACGGGATGTGGAGCACGGGGATCAATCACATCCCGTGGGATGGAGGCGCTGGGATCAATGCACGGGAATCCCGCGGGTTGTGCCGCACCGGGATCAATCACATCTCGTGGGGATGGAGGCGATGGGATCAATACACGGGAATCCCGCGGGATGTGGAGCACCGGGATCAATCACATCTCGTGGGGATGGAGGCGATGGGATCAATACACGGGAATCCCGCGGGTTGTGCCGCACCGGGATCAATCACATCTCGTGGGGATGGAGGCGATGGGATCAATACACGGGAATCCCGCGGGATGTGGAGCACCGGGATCAATCACATCTCGTGGGGATGGAGGCGATGGGATCAATACACGGGAATCCCGCGGGTTGTGCCGCACCGGGATCTCATCCCGTGGGATGCAGAGGGGATGGAGGCGCCGGGATCAATGCACGGGACAATGTTTGGGCCGTTCGGGCCGTCCCTGGCAGCTGATGACGCTTTTCCTCGCCACATCTGCTCTCACTGTGCTGGTGAATGGAGCAGCGCTCGGAACAGCCCAGCGGATCTCGGATCACGTTCCCCGAGCGGGATCGGGAGCGGGCAGCACCCCCTGCTCACAGCCACAGGGAGAGGGGGACTGAAGGTCTGGCCCAAATGCCATCTTGAAACAGTGCTTGAAAGCGCTGAGGTGCTGGGAGGGGAGAGGAAGAGAGAAAACGATGGTAAAAAGGGAAGAAGCCGGGAGCAGTGTGGGGTGTGGGCTCAGTGGTGACCCAGGCACAAAGCCCTGGGCCGAGCAGGTCCCTGGAGCCAGAGTGAAGGGCAGAGCCTGGGAAGGTCCAGCCAGAAACCACAGGGACAGAAAACAGCTCCAGCCTCACACTGAGAGGGAAGAATCCAAATTCATCCCACTGCCTTTGTCCCTCCCTAAAGGAGCATCCACGAGCAGCAGGGTATTCCATATTCCCAGGTTTTTTGCTGCAGTTGAAGCTGTAATTCCCCAGATTTGTCTGCAGCCTGGGTTGGTGCTACTCAGGAGTGCACAGAGCTCCTCTCCTTGTACTGCAGAGAGCCCTGGGTGCTTCCTGAGAGCCATCCCCACTCCCAAGGGAGCAAATGAAGTCCTTAGTGAAGCTCTGCAGTCCTCTGCTCCTGTCTCTGTGCTGCTTTCTGTGCTCTGCTCCTCACAGGAATGGATTGAATATCCCAATAACACAGCTGGAGGCTGCAGCCTCTGCTGGAGCCTGTAACAAATCTCCTTAAAATAATTATTTGACACAGCCAGGGCTGGTTTGGTTTACAAGGCTTCAGCACAGGGTTTATAAATGAGGTTTGGAATCAAATTCCTCCTGGCTCCTGAAGGATTTATTGGAAAACCAGCTGCCCTTTGTTTACGTAAGGAATCCTCTGGCCCATGGAGGTGTCCTGGAGACAGAGCTGGTGCTGAGTTTTGGGGGTTTGCAGCAGCACATGAGGGAGGCAGTGCTGGGCAGCTCTGAGGCTGTTTGTGTCTGCACTGGGACTCCTCAGCCCCGCTGGGCCCAGTGCTGCTGCACCTGCTGGAACAGGGGTTAAAACATTCCCCATTCCAGGAGCATCTCTGGGCTGCAGAGCTGTCCCTCTGTGTGGGACTGGAGCTCAGAGCCCCAGGATTGGGCCAGTTCCTCTGCAGGTGTTGGCACAGCTCTGGGTATGGATGCAGCATTTTGCAGGTGTCTGGAAGCTGCTGGACTCAAAACTGAGGATCCAGCACGGCAGGAGTGTGAGCTGGTCTGCACAGGGGCTGCTCCAATCCTCTCCCAAAGCCAAAACACCTGACCAGGAATGGAGGAGTGGGAACAGCTGCTGGGTGAGTTGGCTCCCTGGGGGGATGTGGCAGCCAGTGACACTCACATGGCACAAGGGAAGGGACAATGCACAGCTGGATCAGGTCCTCAGGACAAACCAGGGCTGAGCAGGAGGGGCTGGGAACATCCAGGAGCTGCTCCTGGGGCAGCTCCTGGGTATCAGGGATGGAAAAGGAGATGAAACCACCAGGTCACCCCAAGGGCAGCACAGGAGGCACCGTGCCCTGAGCCAGAGGGGGTCCTGGGGAGGGTGATGTCCCCACCAGGGGACAAGGGACACTTCCACCTCTCAGCTGCAGCCTGGCAGAGGCTGGGCAGGTGCACAGGAACATTCCCCATCTCACAGTTCCAGCATGGCAAAGGTGCTGCAGTTTTGCTCACCTGTGTTTGGAACTCTGTCTGTTTTTTGGAGTTTCCTCTGCTTTGCCAACCCAGATGTTGAAGGCAGCCCAGATGTTGCTGCATGGGCTGTTCTGCTCCTGTGGACACCTGCTTGGGAGGAGAATCCTGTTGTTCCAACAAGTGCAGGCTTCTGCTCCAATGAACATCAGGCTTTATTTACAGAATAAGTAAATATTGACCAGTGGAAAGTTAAAGCAAATATTTACCCTGAGTTTCCCTAAATCCAAGTGTCTACAGAAAGTGAAATTCGAAGTGCTGACCCACAGATTCCCATTTGTGACACTGCCTGGCCCCATCCAGGCCAGGGATTCTCCAAAATGTTTGTTCCCTGATTCCCAGACATCTCCAAAGAAGGTGCAGCCCTGAGCAAGGTGCTGACCCACACATTAAACAAACTTCTTCCCAGAGGAAATTACAGGTGCAGAGAACTGGGGATTTGGTAATCCTCAGTGTCACAGTCAGGAATTTGATCAATACATGAGATAATTTCTTGGCAAATAAATTTATGAGGGAGAACAAACAGAAATTCATTCCCCGTGCATGGTTGGAAAGGAAATGTTGAAATCTTGGTGAATCACAGAAAAGTTTGGGTTGGAATTGAAAGGCCATCCAGCCCAACCCCCTGCAGGGGCAGGGACATCTTTAACTGGATCAGGTTGCTCAGAGCCTCCATCCAAACTGGCCTTTAATATTTCCTTCAGGGACCCCACTCCAGCTCTGGGATGACAGGAATGACAACCAGGTCACAGCTCCCTTCCAGCTCCAGCTAAAACATTTTATCTGCTCTAATTCCACCTGAGCCTCTGGAGGTGCCCAACCACCTTGATCCTCCACCTTTCCATTAATTCCTTAGTGCCTCCCAATTTTTCCTCCCAACCCCACCAGCCTCCCAAGCTTCCCCTCCTCCTGTTTCTGATGCTTGGATTTCCACGTGGCAGATGTTCTTTTCAGCAGATATTTACAGTCCAGAGGAGTGGGAGTCCAGCTGTGCTGATGGGCACAAACAGCCACATTATCACTGCTGCAGCCAGGCATGAAATGTAACCAAGCCTGCAGAGGAATAAATGTTTTGAAGGCAAGGCAAGGCAGCCTGAGTGCTGAGTTCAGGATTTATTATCAGGATAAACACTCATGTTTGGGCCCCCATTCAGGTTTTTTTTTTTGGGAGCATGAAAATAGCAAACTATCAGCAAAATGTTTTGGGATAAAAATATTGCTCTGAGGGGAGAAAATTCTCCCTTGGTAATTTGATTGCCTGCTTTTCTAGTGGGTAATTACAGTTTAACTAAACTACAGTTTATAGAGCAAGGAATAAGAAAATACTTGGAGTTCTAGATGCAGCTAACCTGGAGTAAGCAGGACCTTACACCCCTCTTTGGGAGCAGTGCCAGGCTCCAGCCCTGTCTGTCTGAGGTGCTGGGAAGTTGGGTCACAGGCAGAATTTTAATCCATGTTTTATTTCACTCCTTGGCCATTTTTTTTTGTTTTTTTTTTTTTTTTTGCCATTTGAGGGCTCAGCCACAAAGCAAAGTTCAGTGACTTTGGGCAGGTGGCACAAAGCCCTGGACCCCTGGCAGTGCCCAAGGCCAGGCTGGACACTGGGGACAGTGGGAGGGGTCCCTGCCATGGCAGGGGTGGCACTGGGTGGGCTTTGAGGTTCCTTCCAACCCAAACCATTCTGGGATTCTGCAATTCTGGGATTATTTCACTCTGGGATTCTCTGAGCTAGGGAAGTGACACCCGTGGGTTTTCTATTTTCTTTTCCCTTCCTGGGCCAGGTTCCCACATGAGGAATGAGCAGCAAGACCTGAGGCAGGTCTACAAGGACACTACAAGGTTATTGCACTAAAGGGTCACTCTGGATTTCCCAGCTCTTGGCATTTTTATCCATGACTCCTCACAACTGGCCAGTGCATTTCTGGCCCTGGGATCAGAGCTGGACCACAGCCAGCCCTTCCCTCCTGCTCTGGGAACAGCAGGAGCCCCACACTAATTTCCCACCCAGGTCACCTCTATTTCAGGAGTGGCCTGCTTCCCCTTCAGGGAAGCCTGGGGAAAAGTGTCCTCTAAAAATTTCTAGGAGCCCTCTGAGACTGGTGAGAAGAAAATCTGTTAGAGGAGAGGGAGGGAGGGCCCAGAGTTTGGGCACAGCTCTCCTGGGATGAGAAGCCCTGGTTGGTGGAAACAGAGCCAAAAAGTCCATTCCCCCTCTCCAGGATATTTTCACCCACACTAAACTCTGCTCAAGTCCTTGTTGGACCAGAAGGAGCCCTCAAATTTGTATGAAAACATTCAGCTAAAAAAAAAAAAAAAGGCATAAAAAGCCAGTTTTGTCCCCAAAGAGCTGCTGGTAGTGATGTGGAAGTGAGTTCTCAGAAAATAGAGGGGTTGGAGAAAGAAAACAGGGCTGGGGATTCCCTTGTGCTCCTGGGGAGGTGGCTCATCCCTGAAAAATGAGAAATGAAAAATGTCAGCCTTTCACTCTGGATCTGAACTCTGTGGCAGGAATTGACATCAGGAAGGGGCCACAGGGTAAAATCCACCTCACCTCTCCCTCAGTCCTGCACATCTCTGCCCCATGAAGGCACTGGATCAAATGTTAAACAGTACCAAGAAAAAAATGTCAGAAATGACCCCATCCTGTTCCAGTGGGCTGTTTTTGTAAAGTAAAAAAAGATTGCTTTTTGCACAAAATAAACACAGTCTTGCCTTTCCCCCCCTCAGGAACGGATTCCACTTGGAGTAAAGAACAGAAATAGAAGCAGGAAAAACTCTGTGTGGCAACAAACCAGCCTGATGTTAATGATGCTCCCCCTGGGGCTGCTCTGGAAATTCTCCCCCGGCTGCATCACTGAGTTAAGAAAAAGTTGCATTAACTCAGTATTTTTCTTTTGGAAAACTATTTCTGGAATGTCTCTTGTTCCAACAGATTACGTCAAGTGACTCCAGCAGTCCTGTGGAGTCTCAAGGGCTCAGCTGGAAAAGACCCTTCAGACCTTTCAGGCCAGAGAGAAGCTCCTCCTAAAGGGGTTTAGGGCAGACTCAGCTCTGCCCATCTTTGTTTTCTGCTTGGCTCAGTTCTACCCAACCCATTTCCTGCCTTTCCCACCATTTCTGATTTTTTTCTGCTTTTATCCATTCCTTACCAGAAGTTTCTGGCCCATCCCATCCCATCCCATCCCATCCCATCCCATCCCATCCCATCCCATCCCATCCCATCCCATCCCATCCCATCCCATCCCATCCCATCATGTCACTCCTAATCTGCTGCCTTATCTTCTTTTACAAATATATAAATATATATGTATAAATACATATATATATCCATATTCACACAGATATATGTATATATAAATACATATGTATAAATACATATATATATCTATACACACACAGATATATATATATAAATATGTATGTATAAACACATATATATATCCATATTCACACAGATTTATGTATATATAAATACATATATATCTCGATATTCACACAGATATATGTATATATAAATACATGTGTATAAATACATATATATATATCTATATACACACAGATATATGTATATATAAATACATATTTATACACTTATATAGTGCAGTCTCTGATGAAGTGCAGCGATTTGTGCAAGATCAAAACTCACAAATGAGGAGGAGCCAGGGCAGCAGCTCCAGATGGGTAAAATTGATCTGAATTAGAAAGAAAAAAATGCAGCCATTGTTTTGGGTGCAACGATCTGCCAAAATTTCCTGAAGACCATGTAAATACATCCTTAGACCAGAAATATTTTTAATCTATAAAAAGCATCTGTCAGACAAGCTCCAGCTTTTAATGCAGCCCAAATAAGGCCTGTGACGTCAATCCCAATCTATTTCTTTCTGAAAAATGTCAAATGCAGCAGTTGTTGAGGCTCTTTTAGCAAATATCAGAGGGAGAATTCATGGGGATCTTGAAAACCTTCATGAAGAAGAGTTTCTTTATATGCTAAAGACAGGAAACCCCTGCAGAAGCAGAAACATAACAAATATTCCCAAAATTCAATATAATGCAGAGGTGTGTTCAGCACTAAGCAAAGGTTTGGAAATCCTCCCCCAAAATCAGAATGTTGGACGGGATTTGCTACAACAACCCCACATTCCTAAAAAAAAAAAATCGCAATGTATAAAGTATTTAATGGTCATGGGAACCAGGATTGCAAAACTCTTCTGTCATGAGACTGCAGCTCCCAAGGCTTGTGAGATTTGGCCTGGCTGGGACAGAGAGTCAGTCAGATCTCACAAAATAAACCCCAAAAAACAAAACAAAACAAACAAACAAAAAAAACCCCAAAAAAACAACACAGGCCCTGGGAAACGTTTGAGCAGTTAGGGCGAATGGAAGTGTTCTTCCCACAATCCTTAGCGTTGTTATGTTAATTAGCCCAAGTTCTGGTCCCCTATTGGTCACTCGTTCCCCTTATATGGTCATAGTTCCAGAAAGTTCTCCCTGCAGTGCATCTGTTGTCACACCTCCCTTGGTTCAGGTCCTTGGACCTTGTCCCCATAAAGTGTTCAGTTTCTGGGCATTGTCCTGTTTTATTTCCCATCAAAGTTCTTTTGTTTTCGGCCAGCTCCGTTGTTCTCACTCCTTTTTAAACCCTCAATACTCTGAACCCAAAGGTTTTGTCACTGGGCCAAAGGCTCATCCTGGGCTCGGTGGGTGTCCAGAACAGGAGGATCCAGCTTGCCTGAGGAGAACCCAACTTCCCACTGGGGCTGTGTCCCTCAGCCCCAGGTGAGCCCCAGGTGAGCCCCAGGTGTGCCCTGGATGAGCAGCCTGGGAGGAGATGGGACCAGAACCGAATTCCCGTTCCCCACTGCAGTGCAGCTCTTCCCTCCGTGCTGCATTGTCACTCTAATGGCAGCATCCTGTGGTTTGATTTCTACTGGCTAATTGCTTCTTAACATTGTTATTCACAGAGAGTTTCTCTGCTTTGTTCTCATTTCAATGAAACCGAGACAATAAAATGTCAAGAAATACCAAAACAAAAGCAAACCTGCTGTAAATGAAGCATTTAGGTGGCATAGCTGACAGAAAAAAGATGGGGAATGTGCCATTATGGATTTAGTGTTGCTGTGAAATCACCTTCATTTCAAGTTGTAGTTTCTGTACTGTTTTCTGTTTGTTTGATTAATATTTTACAAATTCTGACAGAAAATGCATCCTGTAAAGTACAAAAAATAACATCCCTGGTATAAACAGCCGACTGAGGCTTCCCTTCCCTGCTTTTACTGCAACTGAATAAAACAGCACTGACTAAACATCAAGAGGGTTTTTTTTACACAGAAAAGTTGGATTTATATATGGAGGAGTGTTATTTCTAAAAACAATCTTCGGTTTTATTCATGAAGGCAGAGAATGGAAAATAGATTTAAATGATCAGATCTTTCCCCTGCCTTGCTTTGAATGACTGGAAACCTGGGGAAGTGTCAACGTGCTATAAACAAAACCATGCTCTGTTTATCCTTCCTGTGCTCATAAAACAGAAATAACAATTGCAAACAAAGCAATCTTACAGCCAGCACAGCTCCGAGCTGCTCTTGGTGGCATCAGGGATTTGGGGGTTTCACAGAAATTTCTGCTTCCTCCCCTCATGGGGAGTCCCAAATCAGGGGCATCAACTGAAAATGCAGCTGCAGAGAGACCCTGATGCAAATTCTCATCTCTCCCCTGATCAGGAATCAGTGTCCATGTCAAATAATAGCCCTAATTATAATTAGATTCAAACTGAACTCCTAAATCAGCCCGAGATTCTATTTAACAGTAATTTACTATAATGCAATGGTTAATCATATCTAACCTTAATACCAGCCTAATCCTTCAAATTATTTCAAATTTAATTCCAGCCCAAAGGCAATTATCTCTTGAAATTTAAAATCTAAGTCCTTGAGTTTAATCATCCCCATAGATATAACCCTAAAACTTATCTAAACCTACAGACACAAAGAAAAACCTAATTGTATATTTTAACCTCCAAAGTAACCCATTTCTAATTAAAGCTCAGTCCTAAACTCGTCGTTATCCTAACCAAGATTAACTCCAACTGTAATCCCCCACACTGATCTGCAATTCTATAAATAAAAGGAGAAATCATTTTTTTTCCCAGCTGGATGTTGCACACTGGCAAGGGAAAGATGTGAAGAGCTTCATGTTGCTTTGGGGCCCCAAATGCTCGTGCCCAGCTCGTGCAGGGAGGGGAGGTGGAGGGGATCCCCCCAGGCTGTGGGGCCCAGGCCGGTGCTGGAGCTGCAGAAATGTCTTTAGTTGGAAAATGGGTCTGGTTTGGAGCTTTTCATGGCTCCTGCAGCTGTGGCTGCTGGAGGGCTCATCACCCCCATGATGGTTCATTAGCTGTGTGTGTCGGGTTGGTGTGGCCAGAATTGTTTATTCTGTCCCCACCTGTTAAACCAGCTGGGGCAGTGACCCTGATCTCTGTGGGAGATATCCTCTGCTCATGGGCCATCTTTAAACCAGCTGGGCAATCATCTTTATCTTCCCACAGCCCATCCTCCCTCCAGGAGATATCTCCTGTTCATGGCCACTGAGTCCCAGGGCATGACTGATAAAATTCCATCATCCCACTGGGAGATGCTCCAGCCAGGGGAGGAGCCAAACATTTCCTACCCAGAGAAAAACTGACATTTGGGACACCAAGGAACCTTCTTTCCACTGGATTCCAGAGGAAAACCAGACCTTTGCACATCATCCCTGGAGCTTCAGAGGAAACTGCACCTTCTCCAGGAGCACTGCTCCAGCTGAACCACATCTGCCCCTGCAGGAGGATGCAGCCACCATTGAATGGGACTGTGCCAACACCCTGACTGACTGACGGGTGTCAGCTTGGATTCTGACTCTGGCAGGGCTGGGATTGTTCTGTGTAATACTGCATTGCTATTTGAATTTTCCTAGTGAAGAGCTGTTATTCCTAATTCCCATAACTTTGCTTGAGAGCCCCTTAATTTCAAAATGATAATAATTTGGAGGGAGGGGGTTTACATTCTCCATTTCAAAGAGCATCTCCTGTCTCTATTGGCAGACACCTGTCCTCCAAACTAGGACCCTGTGCCTTGGCCATGCCCGAGGGTCCCTCCTGTGCCTCCCCCTGCCCCAGCCCAGCCTGCAAGGGGCTCCCAGTGGGATGGGACACAGGGATTGCAGAGCTGGGGTCCCAGCCCAGGCAGCAGCACTGCACAGCAGTGAAATTCCCTTTGTGGTGTTGATTTTCTGACAGTTTTGAAGGAGGTAAATTCCCAGCCTGGCTCTCACTTTCCTGAACTACAGCCCACTGTTGCATTTTGGCTACAGGAGTGGTGGACAGGATAATGCAACAAAGTTCTTTCCTGTGATGGAGGAGAAAAAAAGAGAGCTTGATTTAAAGAAACACTACACTTATATAGGGTAGTTCTGCAAAACAGAATGGAAAAGACTCATTGGTCCAAGAAGGCAACACTTTTCTGAAAACATGCTTTCTGCAATTGTTATAATCTCTTGTCCTTGAGCAGCCTGACAAAAACTGCTTTTCCCTGGCTCCCAGCAGTATCCAGCAAGAGCCCACCAGATCCAGATTTTGGGATCATCACCCTCAGCACCTCACTGGGGCCTTCCCAGTGCACCAATGTGCCACCTTTTGATAAAATCCCATTTTCCCTCTCTCCTGTCTCCCAGCCTGGGCTGTGGGTGTTGGCGGGAGCTGGGCTGGGTTAGGTGGGTCCTACTGCTCCTCATCCCCCCCAGAGCTGCTGGGAATGTGACTACAAAGAGAAAAATTGGAGCTGTCATTTGCTGGTGACCTGATTTTTTTTTTGAGAGAGATGAAAAAAAAAAAAAAAAAAGATTACATTCTACAATTAGTTGAAATCATTTTTTAGCTGCAGGTATAATTTATTTGGCTCGCTCTCATTTCTCATAAAGAAGGGAGGATATAGAATATTCCCCCCTAGGCATTCTGAGGTTTTATTTAATGCAGTGATTATAAAATCATAGAATCACAGACTGGTTTGGACTGGAAGGGACCTTAAAGCTCATCCAGTGCCACGGGCAGGGACAAGTTCCCCTAGACCAGACTGCTCTGAGCCCTGGCCTTGGACACTTGTGAAGATACAAAAAAGAGACAAAATTGAGCAAAAATTTGTTTATTTCACAGACTGAACTTCAAGATTAAAGTGTGGAGCTCCCAGGGCTGCTGGTGTCCCTGTGCCAGCCATGACATGATCCAAACCCGTGACCCATTCACCCAGATCACAAATTTGGCTTTAACAGGGTGTTGTCTTTTCAGGGAACAGACCCTGGGGTTTTCTTTCCTTTCCCATTTCCGTGTTTTCAGGTCCTTGCTTATGTTTTATTTTTCTGTGAAAGGCTCTTTCTCTGTTATGACAATATTTTTATTTAGCAAAAATGAGGGACCTTATGTAATTCTGTGACTTCTGGAGCTAAAGGTCAAACATTGCAGGAAAACATGAACCTTGGCAGCAGCTTTTTCTTGTTGAAGCTTTCCAGCTTCCAGCATTTCGGATACTTCCATAACAAATTGTCTAAATAGGAAAAGCTGGTCCAAGTCCATTTGCTCTTTTTGTGTTTCTGCCCCTCCTCTGGAATTGCTCAAAGCTCTTCCTCTCCCTCACAGTTCCTGGAGAGCTGTGTCCAGCTCTGGGGTCCCCAGCACAGGAAGGACATGGAGCTGTTGGAACAAGCTCAGAGGGGATCATGGATGATCAGAGGGATGGAGAACCTGTCCCAGGAGGAAAGACTGAGGGAATTGGGATTTCAGCCTGGAGAAGAGAGGGCTGGGGGAAAGCCTAAAGTCCCTCCTCAAACTAGAAGGGGCTCCAGGAGAGCTGGAGGGGGAGTTGGGACAGGGGAATGGAATGACAGGAAAAGGGGCAGGGCTGGCCCAGTGCAGGGAACAAACCAGCAGCTGGGATGTCACAGGACACTCATCCTGCCTGTCACTGATGGTGTGCTGGGCTCCCCAGGGCCAGGTGTCCTCCCAGTGACCTGGCTGCAGCTGTTGGCTGCATTCCCTGGTGCCTGCATGGGGATCCCTCCAGCCAGGGACACGGGGAAGGATCTGCTGGTGGAACTGGAGCAGGGCCCTGCTGCTCCTGTCAGACTGATGGAAAGCTGCAGCTTCCACAGCAGCTGCTCCCTGGGCTGCAGGGAGGGAGAGGGGAAGAAAAACCACCAAAAAAACAGAGGTGGAGGGGACAGGAGTGGGTTCAGCCGAAGCCCAGGAGCAGGAGCTGTGAAGATGCTGTGGGATCCCAGGAGTGAGAGCTCTGGAGCTCAGGGAGGATGGGTGTGGCAGTGACCTGGTTCTGAAATGAAAGACAAGATTAAATAGGACGTGTGTGTGGTCTGCAAGGTGATTTAGTAATAACCCAACGCTGTTTGAACCCTGGGCTGTATCCACCCCGTTGGACAGTGGGTCACTGTCACAGCACTGCAGTCAGCCCTGGGCACTCCTGTGCTCTGCCCCAGGGACTCACAGCCCCCCGAGGGATCTCTGCAGGGCTCCAGCCCAGCCTCAGGAGTCCCAGCACTGCCCTCCAGACCTTTCCCTGGCCAGGCCTCAGGAGCTGCCTCTTCTCAGCTGACACGAGTCCTGGTCCTGCTCCAGAGTGTTCCACATCCATGGGACAGGCCTGGCCACCCTGCCCTGCTCTGGCACTGCCTTGGCCTGCAGGATACACCTGCCAAATTCCTTCCCACACATGGATTTGTTTTGCCTGTGCCGCTGCCCAGCAGCCTGGAGGTCTCATGGCATTTTCCTGCTCTTGGCCAGTGAATCCTGCCCCCACTGCCCAGCACAATGTGGGGAAGGGAGGCAGGTGCTGCCTCCAGGAGAGCTGAGCAGCAGGAAACTCCCACAGGGCTCTCCAGGATGCAGTGCCAGGAAATGGGGCTGCCAGGCACCTGCTGCAGCTGGATCACCCACAGCCAGCTCCCCCCTGCCCCTGGGCAGCACTGTCTAGTAGGAGTGACTACTCAGTGTTGGATTAATTCTCTATTTCTGAAGCTCTGATGACTCTGAAAGCCCCAGGGAGAGCTGTGGTGTAGGAGAAAATAGAAACTGCAGAACAGAGTGTAACTTAAATTAGTGGGATCAGAAGGAAAGGACTAAAACCAGGGTTTGTCATCAGAATATATCAATGCTCTCACCTTGCAGGAAGGACATGGCCTTGTCCCAAAGTGGAAAGGCAGAAGAGAGTGTCCAGCAGGACAGGAGGAATTGTGCCTGAACCCCCAGCAACACTTCCATGGGAACATCTTCCCCCAGGTTCAGAGGCCCAAATCCAGCAGTGCATGGCACAGCTGGGCAGGGAAGAGGAATCAGGAATGGCTCCAGTGCAGAAGAGATTCTGGGCAACATCCAGGGGCTGGACGAGGCTCAGGGCTGGGTAATGGTTCAGGGCTGTAATGAGGATGAATTCAGCTTGGGGCACAGGCTCAGGATGCACAATGTGTGCACTCAGGGAAGGGGCTGGGCCAGCTGAGCCTCTGCCCCAGGGTGGTGAAGGGGTGAAATGGAGCCAAGGCTGCATTTTGGCATCTGCTGCCTGGGGCCAGGGGGCTGAATTTGCCATTAATGTTCCATGAAATATAAAACAAGAGTCGAGGCCTCTGGACTTCATTAACACTTTGAAAAGCCAAGGGGAATATCACATTTGACTGTGGGGCCAGCACAAGTCAGCAGAGAATCTAACATTTCAGTTCCACTCTGAAAAGTGCAACAGCTTTGTTTCAGTTCTGAGTGCCCATTCCAAAATCAACGGAGACAACCAGTTACTGGGGAAAAAAAAAGGGCATTGCCAGTGAAACCAACTGAAAAGGTTCATTCTGTTCTCTTTGGGGATATTGACCCCCTTTTGTTTATGCTCAGTCTATGAATTTCATGGCAGAAAAGGAACTCCTTGAAACTGATCCTTTAACTTCTCAATGCTCCACATTCACATGTCTCAGCCTGGGAAGGACATGGGATGGATCCTGAGTGATGTGGCCACGTGAGTGTTAATAACAAAATAATTCACTGCTTTCCCCCAGCAGCTGCACAGTCACAGCCAATTGTGTCTGAGTCAGGAAGTTCCTGAATGGTTCCCAGGAAAATTCCCCCTGCAGACACAACCAGACTCAGTCCTGGGACGTGCTTTTCTTGCAGAGTCAATGCCACCCCCTGGCGGCACTGGGAGCACTGGGATGGACCCCTGGGATGTGGGGGGTCTCCTGCCAGCCCCCAGCACTGGGAGCAGCCTGTGTGTGCTCAGGGCTGGGGAAACCTGCCCTGCCCTGCAGCTGGGCTGGGCTGTGTCCCTGCAGAGCAGCTCCTGCTGCTGCCGCTGCTGGGGAGGGAGAGGGACACAAACCAGGGGGAGAGAGGCAAACATGCACCTTAAGCAGCTCTGCCTTCCTGGGAGAGGAAACACAAGGCTCATTGAGAGAGGAAGCCGATTTCAGGCTCATACTCATTGTTCAGGTGTGATACTGGTGATGCGCTGGGGAGTTACAGCTGTGGGTGTGCTGGAAACCCACCGGGAGACTGGGACTCAGTTCCCCTCCAGCCCCCACAAAGCGCTTTGGTTACAGCAGCTGAGAAAACAAAACAAAACAAAGCAAAGCAAAGCAAAGCAAAGCAAATCGTTCTTCACCTCCATCCTGAGGGAAGCAGCAGAATTCCCTGGCAATGGAAGATCCTTTTGTGGAACTGGGTCTACAGAGAAGCCCAGCCATGAAGGAAAGCTGTGGGAAGGTTTATTTTGGAGCCATCATCAGCCTGGCTCTTGGTCTGCAAGAGGAGCGATTCTCTGCAGGTTTGCTGAATGTTTTCTAGCAGCCGATGCAGCTCCTGCAGCAGATCCCGGCGCTGCCCTCCCACGGCCCGAGGCTGATCCGGGATCACCCTGGGGCTCTGCACATCCCTGGTGCTGCTGCCCGAGCTCTGCATCTCTGCCCCGGGATAACCTGGATCACCCTGGGGCTCTGCACATCCCTGGTGCTGCTGCTGCCCGAGCTCTGTATCTCTGCCCCGGGATAACCTGGATCACCCTGGGGCTCTGCACACCCCTGGTGCTGCTGCCCGAGCTCTGCATCTCTGCCCCGGGATAACCTGGATCACCCTGGGGCTCTGCACACCCCTGGTGCTGCCCGAGCTCTTCATCTCTGCCATGGGATAACCTGGATCACCCTGGGGCTCTGCACATCCCTGGTGCTGCTGCTGCCCGAGCTCTGCATCTCTGCCCCGGGATAACCTGGAAGGAGCTGCCCAGAGGGAACAGCACTCCTGGAGCTGGGCAGTGGGGGAGGCTTCCCCTCAACCTGCTGCCCTGGGAGGAGAACTGATGGAGGATTCATAGAGGAATGATGGAGGATTAATAGGGGGGTGATGCAGGACTAACAGGGGGTGATGCAGGACTAACAGGGGAGTGATGCAGGACTAACAGGGGGTGATGCAGGACTAACAGGGGGTGATGCAGGACTAACAGGGGGTGATGCAGGACTAACAGGGGGTGATGCCTCCTCGTGGTCCCAGGGAATGGTCTGTGCACTAAAGCTGCTGGAAGGAGTTCAGGGGAGGGACATGGGGTGGGGAAGGATCTGGAAGGGAAACCGGTGAGGAGCAGCTGGGGGCACTGGGATGGTTCAGTGGAGCAGACTGGGGGCACTGGGATGGTTCAATGGGGCAGACTGGGGACACTGGGATGGCTCAGCTGGGACGTGTGGCTGTGGCTGGGATGGTGCAGAGATATTTTATCAGGGCAGTTGTACCAATGCCAAAATATTTAACAGCTGGCCCCAGAAATAATTGTCATTTCTGGTGAGAGGAAGTTGTGGAATGAGCAAATTGATCCCAGCCAGGGCCATCTCCAGACCTCACCCTTGTATTTTTGCAGTGTCACCCCCGGGCTCTGGGCTGAGCTGCTGTGCTGGCAATGGGCAGCAGCACTCAGGGCATTGTGCTCTGTGCCTCCTCTGCTCCTGCAAGGCTTGGGCTAAGCCAGGCCCATCTGACACAGGAGATTGAAAAGATTTGAAGGGAAACAAAGAGAAATTCGAAGCTTTCCTCAGAAACCTATTAAAGTCCCTGTCATTTGCTCAGAGCACATGAAATAGCCTTTATTACAGGCATTCTGCTGGGCACAAAAGCTGCTTTCAATAACACAGGAAGGGAAAAACCATTACAAACTTGCAAGAATCAAGGACCATCTTGCAGAATCTCTTTGTCATGAAACAAATTATGAAAGGCTATAAATAGGTGACCATTATTAGAACAAGGAGCTCTCTAACTGGACTCTCTGCACAGGGAATGAACTGCTTCTCTCCCAGCCAGGGGGGAGCTGAGGCAATCAGCAGGTGCATCAAAGGCTCTCCAGGGTGCAGGGAAAGCAGAATTAAAGTCCTTCCCTCCTGCTTCTGCAAATGGGAGAAGCATTTGGAGACACAAGTTACTTAAAAGACTGTTAAAAATACACAAAATACACACAGGTGGGGCTGAACTCAGCCAAGGTCACACCTGGAGGTGTCCAAGGCCAGGTGGGAGCAGCCTGGGGTAGTGGAAGGTGTCCCTGCCCATGGCAGGGGGTGGGATGAGATCAAATTTAAGGTCCCTCCCAACTCAAACCATCCCAGTGTTCTATGGTTCTGTGGTTTCACTGAACAGAACAGGGACAGGAGCTCTGTGCTCTCCAGCTCCTCCATAACCTCTTGCTGCCCTTTCTCACCTCTCAAGGGGTTTTCTCCTCCTTGGCTGCTTGAAAAAAAAACAACTCTGATTTTTAGATTTTTTTTTTTTTTTTTTAAATTCCAGCCTAACATTCATTCTTGCTCATCATGTCATTGAGTTAAAATAGTTTTTTTCTCCTTCTGTTTACTCCTGTGGTATTTCTATGAGTTACTCATGTCTACTTTTAGCCTTCCTGTGGACAGACTAAACAAAATAAACTCCTTCCATCCCCCCTGTAAGGACCTGCCATTCCTGTGCCATTGCTGTGCCATTCCTGGCTCTGCCCCTCAGTTCCATGTGCCTGGGTGACTCTGGGCATGGCTGCTTTTTAAAGCTGGGTTCAATTGGCACTGACTGCTTTTTATAGTTCTAGGTTGAATTTGCAGTAACTACAACAATCCCCTGTTCTTTCCCAGGTTTTTTGTGGAGTTATGGCCTGCAGGAATGAGGATGTTTACTCATATTCCAACTGCCCTGAGCAGGTCAGTGGGATCTCCCCAGTGGAAAATCAGAATGCCAGCATTAAACCCTGAGGGCCCTGCTGTGGAAAAGACAAGATAAAGCAATTTTCCAAGCCATGGCAATGCTAAGGGTGAGCAGCACAGTCAGGGAGAGGCTGGAGCTGCAGGATTTCCAGAGCAGGAGCTGTGCAGAGCACGCTGTGCTGAGGAGGAGCCCTGCAGGGCTGCCCCAGAGGCTTTGGGGCATTTTTGCAGGTGCTGTTACCTGTCCATGGGATCTCCTAACCCACAGAAGCTGCTGCTTTGGGGTTTTCTGCTTGAACAGGGTGTAATCTTTCCAAACTCATGCAGCAATGTTTGGGATGTGTGATGTGTGGAGGACAGGTGTCTGCTGAGAGAGGCAGGAGCCTCTCTTGAAATGGAGAATGTAAACCCCCTTCCTCCAAATTATTATAATTTTGAAATTAAGGGGCTCTCACTTTCCAGGAGAACCTGTTCCAGTGCTTAAAAGGCTGGGACATGACAATGACCCTGGGAAAAATTCTGCAGCAAGGCTTTGGAGAAATCATCTTGGATGTGGGTGAGAGATGGGCACAGATGTCCCTGTGGATGCTGAGCACACTGGAAATGCTGTTGCATATTTTTTCTTATTATTTCAGAAACATTTCCTATTTGGTTTTTAAACTCTGTTGTTAAACCCACAGTATCTTGTTTGGAATAATGGGTTGAGCATATTCATTATGGGAGAACTGGAAAATGGATAAATTGGGGTGATTTTTTTTCCCACTCTGAATTCTGCAGCCTTACCAGCTTTATTAATTATTCTTTCTGTGGCTGAGGCTACAAAGCTCCCCTTTGATCCCTCTGTATGTTGGATTTTAACATTAGTGTCAATTGTATTACTAAGTCCAAAACCTCCTTAAACATGGGAACATTTTCACTGGCTCTGGCTCAAGGCTTCAGTCCCTGGATTAAACTATTTGTTGTCTCCCACATGGCTTAAGAAATGGATTAGTTGAGGCATTTGTGGCCTTTCCTAGGACTGAAGTGGAGGAGGAAATGCAGCTCTGTAACACAGTCCTTGGGTTGGGGCACCTCAGTGGTTCAAGCTGGGATACAAAATTCAGTGTTGTTTATAAGGAAATAAATGATTTCTCTGTCCAGCTGGATGGAACCCTTGGAGGGAGACCCAGGAATAAAAGTATTTCAGAGAAATGCACAGGATGGGTTTAAAAAATAGAAATTATATTCTGAAGTTGTGAGGAGAATGTCAAAGACAAGTTTTCATGGATAGACAGGAAGACACCTTTAAACCTCCCCAGACAAAGAATAAAAGCCAGTCTGGGTGTGCACTGGGCAGGTCACAACCTTGTCCCTGAACAATCCCATGGCCCCATCCCTGTGGCAGAGCTGCACACCCTTCCCACACCTCTGAACATTCCCATCTCACAGGTAGCCAAGCCCATGGAATCACAACCCTGAAATCCCTGAGCTGGGGGTCCCCCCAGGGGTGATTGCAGCCCCATTCCTGCCCAGACACCCCAACCCCAGCCTGGGCACCCCTGCAGCCCTGGCAGCCTCCTGGCATTCCCTGGGCTCATGCAGGGCTGTCCTCAGGATTTGGGTATAAACCACTTTCCCCTCCCTCCCCTCTAGTCAAGCTCTGCCTTTGAAAGAGAAGGAGATGCTGGTGATGGGCACAGAGGGATTCCAGTCCCCTGGCTAAAGCACCTCTGGCCCAGGCAGCATCAGAGAGTTTGTGCTCTGCACTGCAGCAGGGCTCTGGCAGAGCAGCTCTGGCACTAATGTCAGCTACTGCAGAGATCAAGAATTCAGCAAAACACATCCTGAACATTTGTCCTCTCTGCACAGAAAGGAAAGACATTAATTTTTCAGAGGATCATTTCCATCCCCACCAGGCTCAGCTCAGCTGAACCCACAAGCCTGATGGCAAAAGTGAACTTGAACCACAAAGATCTTTTGGGGCCTTGCTCTGTGGTCTCCTCTGAAAGCCAAATAAAGAGATAAAGCTGGAATGAGGGACAGGGGAAGCCAGGTAGAGATAAATTCCCTTTTAGTAAAACCCACCTGTCCATTTTCCAGGACCTGGGGTTACAATAACACTAACTTGTGCTCATCTATTAATTGCAGATTAATGGGAACCCTGCTGGTTTCTGTTTCTTTGTCCTTACTGGGGCATATACAGAGGGAAATTCCTGCAGGTCACTTCCCATGGGGAGAAAACACAACCCTCCAAATCTCACTTTTTTGGGACAACAGAGCTGGAAGGAACCAGCCTGGGGAGAGGCAAACAGAGCCCCATGTCCCTCATGTGACCCTGTGTCCCCCTCCACAAGACAAAAGTCTTTCAGACTTTTGAGCCTTCCTTCCCCCAGATGGAAAAGACCCTCTTGAAATTCAGAAATTACCTTTTCCACCCTGGTTTGGCTCATTTGGACTCAATATGGGGAGTCTACTCGAAAATGAACAGGGAAAACAGATGTGCAATGGCAGAGGAGGAAATCTCATCAATCTGGACAGCAATTCATGGAATTCAGGATGCGAAACAGGTTAAGCCCTACCTATTACTTTATTCTTAGAAATGATCCCTTTCCAGTCCCCCCAGCAGGGTTCTGTAGATGCCTGATGCTGCTGCTCCTCCACAAACCATATTTATCATGTTTTCAGCCAGCTCTGCAATTACTGAGCTCTGCAGCCATGATTTGATTGTCCTGCTGGTGTCTGAAGAGATGAAGCAGCTCTGACTGGAAATACCTGGCAGCCATTCCAGCTTTGTCCATCAATGACCCTCACAAGCTCTGCAGGGTCCAGAAGGCTCCAAATCCCATTTCTGGTGTTCCCCTTCTCCAATTGCATTAAAATATTCCAAGGGAAGAAGTCTGACCTGTGCTGATTTCTCTGCTTCCCTTTGCCTGTTGTTTGGGGGATGTTTGTATTCGCTCAGGCTGGGGTGGATGCCCCAAAAAACATCAGGAGCACTTTGGGAGCAAGCAGGAAGATAAAGCAGCAAGGTCCTTGCAGGAGGGGCAGACCCTCCCCAGGCTCCAGTGAGATTTGAACTCACGACCCCTGGTTTACTAGACCAGTGCTCTAACCCCTGAGCTATGGAGCCTCTGAAATTTGGGTGCTTTTGCCTCTGCAAACATTTCATATCAGAATTTTCTCCTGATCCTGGTGAGGAGTGGCACTGCTGGAATGTACTGCTCCAAGGATTTTCAATTCTCTCCCCAAACTGCACCAAAACCCATCAGAGACACAAAATCACCACCACAAGGTGAACCTAAAGCTGGAATTTGCTCTCCTTCAGCTCATCCCTGTCAGGACATCAAGATGGATGATTCCTTTTTCCCCAGCCCAGAAGCTTGAGTAGTTTACAAAGAAATGATGATATTTGGCCTCTTCATAGTTGTTGCACTTATTTTTCAAAAAAGGAAAGAAACAGGGGCCTCAAAGATGCTCCAAAAGCTGGAGCCCCTCTCATATGAGGAAATACTGAGGGAATTAGGATTATTCAGAGTGGGAAAGAGAGGAGGAAAGAGAGAAGAGACGAAAGAGGAGAGGAGAGGAGAGGAGAGGAGAGGAGAGGAGAGGAGAGGAGAGGAGAGGAGAGGAGAGGAGAGGAGAGGAGAGGAGAGGAGAGGAGAGGAGAGGAGAGGAGAGGAGAGGAGAGGAGAGGAGAGGAGAGGAGAGGAGAGGAGAGGAGAGGAGAGGAGAGGAGAGAAGAGAAGAGAAGAGAAGAGAAGAGAAGAGAAGAGAAGAGAAGAGAAGAGAAGAGAAGAGAAGAGAAGAGAAGAGAAGAGAAGAGAAGAGAAGAGAAGAGAAGAGAAGAGAAGAGAAGAGAAGAGAAGAGAAGAGAAGAGAAGAGAAGAGAAAAGGGACTGAACACTCTGAGCTTCCAGCCTGGGGTGAAACTGCCACAAAAGTGGGGTGAATTTGGAGAAAGCAAGAATCACAGGGAACAGAACTTTGGATTCAGCATTTGGCCAATGAGAGCCCCTGTGGTGCCCAGGAGTATTGGTGTAGAATTGTTCAGTGTGGGCAGTGCCAGAGGGACTGGGAGGCTCCTCCTGTGGATCCCCCCGTGCTGCCCTTGGGGGTTTCTGGGCACGGAAGGAGGAGCTCTGCCCTGCACTGTCCCTTGTGCACCTTGTCTCACCTTCCTCACATCCAACAGGCAGCCCCTGCAGAGCTGGAATAGAACAGCCCTGTCTGGAACACCTCAAATTTGAGGGAAGTGTTTGTGGAGACTGTCAGCAAGCCCAGGAGAGGATGCTGGCTGTGCATTACACCCTCAGGCTCAGAAATGTCCCATGGCAGGGGAAAATGTGCAGCAGCAGCTGAAGGGGACTCTGAGTTTCAGGGCAGATGCACAAAGAGAAAATATAAGTACAAATGGTTAAAGGGTGACTCAGAATAAGCCACATTGTGTCTATTATTCCTGGTCTTTTTTGTGGAAGAAAATTGCTCTCATTGAAAGAAACCAGAAATTAAGACCATCCATCCTCCCAAGCGTAGAAAAACACAAACCCTCATTAGGTGGGCTGAAAGGCAATTCTCAGGCCTTTATCTGACAAGCTAAGAGCAGGATTCTGTCTGTAGCTTTTAAAGAGAAATGATGAATTACCTGGCATGGGTTCAGTGCCTGAGCTTGGCATTGGATAAACTCACAAAGAAGCCTGAAGCCAATCAAACAACTTTGTCCAAGCCCTGCTGAAAGCCCTTTGGGGGTACACAGGGAGGAGCTGCACCAGTAAAATCAGGCTGAAAATAACAAGGAACATCCCATGCAGGACCATGTGCTCGGAGCATGGTTTCCAGAGGCAGCTGGGCTTGGAGCCTGGGAGCACATGGCTGAGCCATGAGAGGCAAGGATGCAGCTCTGGGACAGGCTGTGCTCAGACCTTGACTGGAAGGATAATGTGCTTTAGGTGTGTGCTGATAAAGGCTGGCTGGCTGCAGAGCTGTGCCCTGGCTCTCCTGGGTGGAACTGCCGAGTTTTCCAATGCCAGTGTGCTGTGGAGTGCCTGGATGTTTTAACTGCAGTGCTGAGACTGGCCTGGAATGGAGCTGGAGCTGCTGCTCTGGCACCAGTGAGCACAGGAGAGCCCTGTGCCCTCGTGGCACTGTCCCACAGCCTGGGCTCGTCCCCACATTTCAGCCTCTCTTTGATCTCTGCCTGTCCCAGGGACCTCTCCTGTTTTTCTCTCCCTCTCATGGTGCCTGCTGAGGTGTGACCCCAGGACTGCACCTGCACCCCCAGGTGAGGGACCTGCTGCCTGCCAGGCTGCCCTTGCTCTATTGTTACCCCTAAAACTCCTCAAAATGACTTTCTCCCCACTGCCAAGAAGGAAATCTCTCTCCTGCACACTTGCAGTGAGATCTGCCTGGCTGGACAAGGACCATGAGCCCATCCCAGGATTTGTGTGCCAATGCTCTGCCAGCTGCAGGTGGGACTTTGCCAGTGCTCTGTGGCTGTGCAGGGTCAGCAGGGCAGCCCCCCAAACCCCTGTGTCACCCCAAACCCCTGTGTCACCCCAAATTCCTGTGTCACCCCATATTCCTGTGTCACCCCAAACCCCTGTGTCACCCCAAACCCCTGTGTCACCCCAAACTCCTGTGTCACCCCTCAGACCCTGAACCAGGGCACAGCTCTGTCACTGTCCTGCAGTGCTGGGGGCTCTTCTGAGCCCCCCAGCTGGGAAAGCTACTGGGAAAAATGAGGAAAAGTGGGAGGAATAAGAATTGCTGGATGAGATGGGAATGGTCATCTGTTTGCCAGGTCCTGGCAGGGCAGCCTCAGCTGCACAATAAAGGAACTTTCTCCTGGGGGAGTCTGGAGGAGCTGGAACACGTTGCCCTCCCATGCAGTGCCTTCTTGGCCAAGTCCTGATGCAAAGTTTGTCTGGGGTCATTATGAAATGGCTGCTAATGAAGACATAATGAATGCTAATCAGAAATCAGATTTGTTTTTCATGTTTGGATCTGTGTTTACAGCCAGGTACTATGATTTAGCTTCTACTCAAATAAACCACTTGATTGTCAGGAAGGTGCAAAGCTCTGCCCCAAAATTTCTGCATGAGAGACTTCTCAAGTTCAAATCCAGCACCAACACATTGTCAGCACAAAGCTTCCCTGGGCTGCTGGCACCATTCTGCTTCTCTTCTGGAACAGACCTTTCTTCACCTCCTTCCCATGCCCTGGTGAATTTGGCTGCTTGGGCCCTGACACAGAGCCCACCTTGTCCAGGTTTAGTGACTAAATTAGGATAAAGAGACTCTGGTGGGAGATGGTGGTGGCTGTGAGGGCTGAAGAATTCAAAGTTGATGAGATTGCACAATCTGGGGATAAAATGTGCATTTCTTGCTCTCTGTCTCAGCCAGCCCCATCTCACAGAGATGTTTATCCACCACAGTTGGATCTCCAGTTTCCAGCACTGACTTTTGCCCTGCTCAAACCCATATTCTGGATGCTTCCTGCTTGTGGAACCAATATTTTTCTCTTACCATGCTGATAAACTTTAGTTACCAATACTAAATTCACCTAGTTAGTTAAAATTTACCTGTTTATCTGCAACAAACTTAAATCTCATCTGCCCATTTAGGCAATTTGTATCATTGCAGAGTCCAACCAGTGTTTTAGATTTTATCTCCTATCAGATGCTTCCTGGCTGCTTTTTGGATCCAGACTCCTGGAAAACACTGGAGTTGTCCCAGTTTTACCTGTGAGATGAGAAGTCTGAAAAGCAGAACTTGAGAGTTCCAGTGCCTCTGGTTTTCATGGAAAATAAAGAGTTTCTGTGTTCTTTGCTTTCACCCAGAGATGAGGGAAATTGCTAAGTGGAAATGTTTGTGTACAGCAAATTATTATGGGCATGATTCATGGATAATCTTTGCAATGCTCAAGAATATTTTCTGAACAAAAGTCATATAAAGGGAGTCCCTGGACAGTGACCTCCTGCTGCTCTGTAAAGGCAAAAGGCAGCAATAAAGCAACAAAGCAAAGCCCAGCTGTTTGTTTTCCATGGATGGAAACATCCCTCCTGAAGGAACAGCCTTTGCTGGCATCATTTACAGGGTGTTTATCTCCAGCAAATGGAATTGTTACATCATTAGGATTTCTGAGCAGCCCAGGGTCCCTGGAGCCCAGCTCAGGTCTGACCTGGGCATGAGGCCACCCCAGCTCCCAAAAACGCTGGGCAGTGGGGTGGACTCTAAAATTCTGTATCAATAAACCCTGGTAATGATTTTACCAAGAGCTCAGGAGCTGCATCCTCTTAATTATAAGAAAGCCACAAAATCTCAGCAGCAGTTTTGATCTGATGCACGGAGAGGAAAAAACTAGTTTTATTCCTGTAGCCATGCTTGATACTATATTATATCCTTCTAGAAAGAAAAATTAATTTAAAAAATTAAAAATTAAATGAGAAGATAAAACTGATACAGTTAATAGAATATTAGAAGGCAGGGGGTTCCTCCTGGCCTTGAAATGAGTCTGAATTTTGGACTGGCTGCCCCAGGCTCCCCCAGCCTGCTGCTGCTTGTGACAGCCCAGTGGCCACCACTGCCTTAAAGTCCCTGCCTTCCTTTAAAGTACCCTTGTAAAGTTTTCTTGGAAGCCAGGAGGAGTTTCCTCAAGTCCTGGGAAAGAAAACTAAAGCTGTTTGGAATAAACACATTGCTGTGGGTGCCCGGTTTGTTCCCTGTGCTGAGGGAACAGGAGTTATTTCTGGAATGCAGCTGCCTCTCGGAGCTGCTCTAACTTCTCCCTGGAGCCCTCCCCAGATAGAAATTGGTCCCAATTACCCTTGACCCGTTTCAGCCCAGCCAGGAGCAGAGCCCAGCCTGTTCTGACGCCCACGTGGAGCTGCTGGTGCCCTGCAGGCTGGGGGAGATCCGTGGGCACAGCCCAAAGTGCCTTTCCAGGAATGTGCAGGAACACTGGAGACACAGAAATGGCAATTTCTGAGTATCCCAGGGCCCAGAAGCAGAGGGGTTGTGCACAGCTGTGTTATAAATATACATATATAAATACATATAAATACATATAAATACATATACATATAAATACATATTATGGTATTTTCACAAATATTGTTATTGGATACTATATGTGTGGTGTTGAAATCGGTTTTAAGATATATAGATATATATCTATATAGATATATAGATATACAGATGATATATAGATATATAGATAGATATATAGATATATAGATGATATATAGATATATAGATATAGTTTTCTTTAGGAATGACATATAAAGTGTCTTTGTAGGAAGTGAACTGCCTGCTTGGTTGGATAACACCCAGTGAAGACACCTGTTGCATTTTAGGCTACAGGTGAGCAGTGGAAAGGATAATCAACATAGTTCCTGGTCCAATGGAGAAGCAAAAGAGAGAGAGAGCTTTATTTAAAGAAACACTGCACTTATATAGGGTAGTAGGTGAAAAACAAAATTAAAAAGATCATTGGTCCAAGAGGGCAACACCTCTCTGAAAACATGCTTTGTGCAAAATCTCACAGACACTCACAGCTCTCACACCCTGCAGGTGTTCAATCATTGTCAGAAATTCTTGTCCTTGTGAAGCCTGAGGAAGGCAAAGCTTCAAGGCTGCTTTTCCCTGTTCCCAGCAGCACCCAGACTCCTGCTACAGATACACCAGTACCAGCACCAACCATCTGCAGAAATTGGAGACCACAGCCCACATTAAGACTGAGAAGAAAAACAAATTAAAACCACAGCCAAGAAACACTCATGCTCTAAAAAGGCAGACTGAAGGACTGGCCATGTGAAATATGGAATATGGAAAATAGTTTGTAGAAAAGTTTGAAAACGTATGATGTGTCTGTGAAGATGCTGATGAATGTAAGGGGTGACTCCAAAGCAGGAGGGGTGCTCTGGCTGGATGTCAAGCACCTGCTGTTATAACCTTTTACTTTATTGTTTGTCTCTTATTGTCTTTTATCAAACCATTTAAAATCTGCCAGGAAAGTGAACCTTGTTTTTCACAGCTGGAAACCTGCAGTGCCCAGGCACAGCCCCAAACCTGCACCATGACCTGGCCCCAGCCCAGGGCCACCAGCCTGGAGGGCTCAGGGGTCTCTGGTGCCCAGGAGGGGCTGCAGAGCCTTTGGAGCTCCCTGGGAATAAACCCCAGCCCCAGCAGCCCCAGAGAGGAGGATGTTTTACTGGCAGATGCCTTTAATTACAGATGAGCTGATGAGCTACAGGAGCTTAACCATTTGTGAGCCAGGCTAGACCCTGTGGGCTGCAGGAGAAAAATCAGTTTATTAATCTCAATTCTGATGGAATGGTGATCATGAGAGAGGGCAAAAAACGTCCTTCCCCATCCTCAGGGTAAGGGGTGCAGTATATCAGGGTTTACTACTGGAAGTGCATAAAAATTGGGATTTACACCCCTATTGTGGTGTGACTGCTCCAGCAGCAGCCTCTCAGCTGTGCCTCTTCAGCCCTGTAAAACACAGCATTCCAGGGAGCAAACACTGCCATGGTCATTTTGCTGGGCCACAAATCAGACCCAGCAGTGGGAATCACCCAAAGCAGAGCCTGGTGAAAATCCCATGCTGATCTCTGGCAGTGTCACTGCCTCTCCTCAGTTAGATCCTCCAAAAACTCAGCTTGTTGGGATCAGATGGAAGGTCTGGGAATGCACAGCACCACTGGCAGCCCAAATACTCCTCACAGCCCTGTGGGAAGAAAATAAATAAATACCAGGAATGCAACAAATGCAATTAAGCAATGCAGGAAGGCAGACTTTGTGCTAGAACCTCCTCTGGCATCTGGCAACGTGCCTGCTTTCCTGCACATCTAAAGCAGGCAGAAACGAGAGCCAGAGGGGGATGAAGAGCTCAGCAATCCTTGGGTACTGCAGAAAATTCTTGGCCCTGGGGCTGGAAACCTGTAAAATCCACAGAGGTGAAGCTGAAGGCAGTGCCCAAATCTCTCACTTGCACTGGTGACCTTTGTGCTGCTGCTCCAGAATTCCCAAGGTTTTCCAAGGGGGAAGCAGCACAGGTGGTCCAGCACAGAGCTGGGGGCTGTAATCTGCTGTGGGGTTTGCAGTGGCTTTGTCAGGAGTGATGCTGAACCTGTCCAGGAGGATTTCTGATGCCATTGAACTTCCAGGAGCCTCAGTCCAGACTGTCCCTGTAACAGCACCACACACTCCGTTTATTTAAAATTAATTTATTGAAAATTAATTTATTTAAAATTAATCTATTTAAAATTAATGCAATTTCAAGAGGAGATTTTAACTAGTCTGCTGCACAAATCTCATTGGCATGCCAATATTGGCATCTTGAGTGCTCAGATCAAGCCCGTGGTGGGCAGCAGGAGCACAAATTCCAGGACAAAGTAGGTGGAATGTGTCAACAGGAGGTTGTTTGAGCCAAGCTGCATCCTGAGACCACCAGACCAAGCAGCATTTTCTGCTGTGCCCAGGGGAAGGTGCATTCACTGCTGCACGTTGCAGTGCCAAGCTGACCAGAAGGGAGGAGACAACACCTCACCTGCAGCAGAAAAGTTAAATCAGCTGAGCAGGTGGAGCTGGGTTTGATTTTGGGTCTGACAGGGTTGAATAGCAAAGAGAGGGTCCATAATCTGTGCTGTGATAATTACTGGGCCCCATTCTGGACCCCTGGGTGCTCACTGGACACCAAGCAGACACAGATCCGTGGATTCCTGAGCAGATATTCCCAGTCTGGCTTACCCACCTTCCCTGCCTGCTCCGAGTGCAGCAGCAGGAGCCCCTGCAGGAGGAAACCAGCTCGTCCCAAACGGCAGGGATGGGAGGAGCACTCTCCTGGGTGGCCTCAGGAAGCTCTCCTTGAAATCTGTTTCACATCAGTCCCTCTAATGTCACACAGACCCATTCAGGGTCTTATAATGAGCACAACTCCCTCAGGGTCTCCTGGAAAAGCTGTTGTTCATTTTCTTTCAGGGCTCTGCAGAGGATTACCAGGATTTTGCTCCTCTTCCCAGCTTGTCATGTTTGGAAGGTTCTTCCCTCCCCCAGAGGGTGCTGGCACTGCCCAGCTCAGGATTTTCTATGATTTCAGAGTTCTGGAATATAAAAACAAGAAACTTAAGCACACTTGGTAGGAATGAAGCAGCCAAAGGGGGTTTGGTTTGTCCCCATGTGTTCAGTTGGTTGCTCAGAGTTCTGTGGTTCCCAGCTGAATCCATTGTTAATCCCGTAATTTAGGAGGTGTCACTCTGCCAGGGTTTCCATGGCTCACTCTGTGCTGTCCTCACCACTCAGTCTGTGCTCCAGGGGCTCGGGCTGGTCCTCATTTGGACAAGCAACATCTGGGGACAATAAAATGACATGAAAATCTGCCCCCAGGTCTGAGGAAATGTCCCTCTGAGGGACACATCTGTGCTTTGGCCAGAGCTTGTGCAATGTGCTGCAGCACTCAAAATCCAGGGTTTTCACTGCCACTCTCAGGCTGGGTTTGGGGGACTGTCAGCAGGGACCCACTGCAGCTGTTTTTCTCTTCTGTTATCCACTGTAAATAAATAAATTTAGTTAAGTAATCAAGCAATTTAGAAGAAGTATGTTGGTAAATAAAGTAATTCAGTGGAATTAATGAGCAAACAAGAACAGCAAATTAAATGGGCCTTGCTCACCACCAGCAGGCTTAAATTATGGGGAAAACCAGAGCAGTTTCCATATGAGAGGGCAAAGAGAAGACATTGCCCTGCAGTGCTTCTGGTGGGAGCTGGCTTATCCAGCGTGGGCTGAGAGTGAGGGTTTCCTCCACAGCCAGGATTCTGGTCTCTGGATGCAGCTCTGAGCTCACAAACCATCGACAAAATAAACACTCCTGGCTCTGCCCTGAGCTCGATGCTCTTCACATGAGCAGAGGAGCAGATGGTGACATCAGTGACAACGTGCCTGATGTGTTTGCCCGAGGGGTTAAGGGTGAGCTGATGGGGCTGCAGGGATGTCACTGTCACTGCTCAGCCTCTGGCATGGACCAGCTCAGGCTCGGTGGGGAGGCACAGAAACTCCTCAGGATCACCCAGTGCAGCCCCTGTCCCTGCCCAGACCCCCAACAATCCCCCCTGTCCATCCTGGTGTCCAAACGCTCCTGGAGCTCTGGCAGCCTCGGGGCCGTGCCCATTCCCTGGGGAGCCTGGGCAGTGCCAGCACCTCTGGGGGAAGAGCCTTGCCCTGAGCTCCAGCCTGAGCCTGGGCAGTGCCAGCACCTCTGGGGGAAGAGCCTTGCCCTGAGCTCCAGCCTGAGCCTGGGCAGTGCCAGCACCTCTGGGGGAAGAACCTTTCAAGCTGAGGAGAGGAGCAAAATCCTGGTAGTTCTGTGCAGAGCTGGGACTGGTGCCCCAGGACAGGGATGTCCCTCCTGGCTCCAGGGCACTGCTGACTCTTGTCCCGGGTCCTGCAGCCGGATAGGGATGCAGTTCTGCAGGGCAGGGATGGAAGGATGCGGTTCTGCAGCCAGGGAAGGATGCGGTTCTGCAGGGCAGGGATGGAAGGATGCGGGTTCTGCAGCCCGGGATGGAAGGATGCGGTTCTGCAGCCAGGGAAGGATGCGGGTTCTGCAGGGCAGGCAGGGAAGGATGCGGGTTCTGCAGCCCGGGAAGGATGCGGTTCTGCAGGGCAGGAGTGCCCTCTAGTGCGGACCGGGGCTCTCCTCACCCCTGCTCTGCAAAGGGGACCCCAAACCCCACGCAGACCTCGGGCAGAGCCCCCTCCCCATGGACCCCTGCACTGACCCGGCTGGGGACGCCTTTGGGAATAGGAGACTAAAGAGAGACGGAGCTGTTGTTTTAAAAGTTGTCCTTTGCTTTGAAACAATTCCTGTTATTTTAATAGTTTTCCAATAGGCGTGAGATTCCAAGAGAATTCCTTCCTTCGAGTTGTTTCAGATTTTGCACACTCTCTGTCTGGGGGGAAAACCAGGTGGGCAATGTCTCCCATCCAGTGTCACTGAAAAGTCCCAAGATGCTCAAACAGGTCTCATCCCCAGGATGTCACAGCAGACTCCCAGATCATCCCCTGAAGGAGGAATTCCCCTGGGAAGAGCCCAGCTCCTGCGGGAAAGGAAGGGAATGGATGGCAGTGCATCCCTCAGGACCCACCTGGAGCCCGAGCTCGGAGCTGTGCCAGCACAGGAGCTCAGGCAGGAGGAGGCAAGAGCAGCCTTTCCCCACAGAATATGGATGATTTATCTACACTGATTTTTGCTCAGTTGGTTTTCAGTGCAAAAGCAATTTTTTTCCTCTTTTTTTTTTTCTTTTTCTTTTTTTTTTTTTTTTTTTTTCCTTTAATCATGGCAAATCCTGCTCTGCTTTCTGTTTTCTGAGCTCTTTCTCTGTGGGTGTTTCTGATTCCTGCCCTGTTCCAGCTGGGGCAGAGCAGAATTTTGGTCCTGTGGCAGCAGAGGTTGTGCCTGTGCCTGGCAGCTGCTGCCTTGGTCCAGCCTGGGGTGAGGGATGCTGCTGCAGCTCTTGCCTCATTTGCAAAGTGGGAGAATGGCCCAGTCCCAAAATGGCCCAAAAGTGATTCTGTGCAGCACAAATCCAAGGGCTTTAGCTAAATTCCCTTCAAATATCCCTAAATAAAGCTGTCCTAAATTATACCACTTAGACTAATATGACAGCATCCATGCAAATTGTATTTTCCCAGTTGTTGGCTCCTCCTGAATTTGGAAGCATGTTAATTTTCTAGAGCAGCTAAATAGTTTTCTCTGATGATTAAAAAATGAATAATAATAGCAGTGCCTGCCTTCCCGAGGCTCATGTAGGACTTAGCAGCAAGAAATTAAGCACAGTAGGAAATTCCTTGAAAGAGTTGGAAAACAAATGATTGATACAATCTGGCCCTCCCTCCCAGCTCTGTGATCTGCTTTTAGAATGATTATTAAACACAGGGAAATTCATTTGGTGCTGGAGCATGAACAAGACAAATGACAGTCTCTGGAGCTCAGTTAATTGCTGAGGAACACTCTGACCCTCTGTGGGTTCAGCAGCTCTGGGAGGGAGCACGGCCAGCCTGGGGGAGCAGAGCAGGCAGGGCCCCTTCCCTGGGGGAAATGAAAACTCAGCACCTGCAGCCCCCCCTGGCAAAACCCAAAACCCAAAACCCAAAACCCAAAATCCCAAAACCCAAAAACCCCAAAACCCAAAATCCCCAAAATCCCAAAACCCAAAAACCCCAAAACTCCAAAAATCCCCAAAACCCAAAATCCCAAAACCCAAAAACCCCAAAACCCAAAACCCAAAAACCCCAAAACCCCAAACCCCAAACCAAAACCCAAAAACCCAAAACCCCAAACACCCAAAATAACCTCTGGCTATTATGAGGTGATGTTTGGGCCAAATTCAGGTGATAATTTGGATTTTTTTGGGTGTTATCAGAGGTGGAAGTTGGAGATTTGCCTGTGGCCTTGGAAAGCTCAGCACAGGAGTGGTGATGAATTCATGAGCTCTGGCAATGCTGTGTGTGGTGTCACAAACAGAACCACTGCTCTCTTTCCATCCAAACATGCCAAATTATTTTTCTCTCTTCTTCTTGTTCCCCATTCTATTGTATTAGACTGAGATGTAAAATTATTAATAGAATAGTCCATTAATTTTATGATATTTCATTATTCAATTATTTCCTCCATTATTCTTCCACATTAAATCTGAATAATTTATTCAGTGAATTTTGCAAGCAAAATGTTCAATGCATAATTTTCTCCTTTGTTAATATTCTCCCAGTTCTAATTGTCCATGAGAATTTGATCTAGTGCTCTCCAGAAGAGCAGCCCTGAGACAAAAGGCCCAAGGCAGAGCTGTGAGGGTGCTGATCCCATGGAGGGTCTCTGCTCCATCATGAGCACACCAGCAGCTCCTGCTCACAAGCAGGTGAAGTTGCAGCTCCAGCTTTGTTTCCAGTTTTCTGCTGTGCATTTTGCAGAAAACCCTCATTTTGCAGAAAACCCTCATTTTGCAGAAACCCTCATTTTTTGCCTGGCATCTGGCACTCCCAGTTTGCTGGGAGAACTTCCAGTCTGGGCTGAGGAGCGTGGGAGACTGGCAGCACTCAGGCTGCCCCTGACACCAGGGAATGAAATGGAGGAAATGGCAAATAAGGAGCTTTTAAGTCTGGATTAACTCTCAAGCCAAAATTTTAGGGAACTTCAGGAATTCACTGTCCTCTCCATGAAAGCCACAGGCATTGCTGGGATGTTTTTAGCAAATTTGGGGAACTCTGACAGTTTCCCAAATGAAAATTCAGGCAAACTGAGCCCTTTTCTTTGCACTGAAAAGCACTGACCAGCCTGTCACCTTCCCTGTTCCTCCCCTCAGCTGCCTGTGCTGTTTTATAGCTGGAACCCTAAAATGGGACCCAGCTGCTCCACCATGAACTCACTGTTGGCATCACAACAGCTCCAATTCAGGGAACATTTTCCCTACCCATGTCAATAAATCAGTGGCAGGAGCAGTGATAAGAGTGGTAAAAATAGAGTCCCCCAAACACGAGTTTTTTGTGGTTAAAGCTAAAAGCTGCTGTTTTCTGAAATAACATCTTGGTGCCACCAGCTCAGCACAAACACAGGGACTGGATCAGCCACTGCAGGGTTCCCAGCAGCACACACGGAGATTTTCTTGGGGAAAAATCTACAAAAACAGACCTGCTTGGGGTCCTGTTGAGGCAGAGGCAGCCAGGACACAGAAATGCAGTGGCTGCAGTGGGAGCCCAGCTCCAGCAGACAGGAGGATGCAGACCCTGCTCTGCAGGATGGGGACTCACCTGCAGCTCCTCCTGGGGGTGGCAGTGCCCTTGGAGGGGACAGAGGGGACTGTGCCCCTCCCTCAGCTCTGAACCTGCCCTGGGGGCTTCTCTCAGCTCTGCAGGGCACAGAACTCGTCCAGAAAGGGCTGAGGGAGGGGAGGGTCTGTGCTGCCCAGTGTGTTTGGGGATTCCAGCCCTGCAGAGGGGCAGAGCACCAGGGAGGAGTTTCCCAGCCCTGCTTCCCCTCCCTCTGCCTTGGCCAGACAGGTGCAAAAAATCAGCCAAGGAGAGAATGCTCATTTAAAGGCTTCACACCTTGTCCCTGCCAAAAGCAAAGTGTGAGATTGGAACCAAATTTAGCCCATATGCTACAGGAGCAGAGATTTGGAGCTAAATTCCCTCAGTAGGAAGCTCCCTGTTTTTAGGAAGTGTGAAGAAAACACGATGTGTAGATTAAAGATTATATTTTCCATGCAACACAGAAAGCACCTGAATCCTGCCCTGGCTGCAGGGCCTGAGCAGGGGACTGAGAGCAAGAGGTTTGGGTGGGGATGTCACCTGCATCCATCTAAAAAATCGATCTAAAACTATCTGAAAAGAGTTTTCTTCCTCAGGTTTAGGCGTGGAGCTCATAATAGAGAAAAAAGCAGAAAAAAAAGGAGATATTAATTTATTTTTAGTACAATTTCATGTGAGGAACAAATGAGAAATTGCTGAAATAGTGGTGTCTGCTGAGCACTGACTGCAGACACAAGGACACCAAAAGGGAACATGAGCTCTTGAAACTGAAATTGGAAAGCAGAAAACAGATCTGCTGCTTCTGTGCAGTGCAGAGAGCTTGGGAATCCACCTCACATTGTGAAACCATTAATTATTGCTCAGTTAGAGAAAGGAGCACTTGCAGGATATGTGATAGCAGAGAATGGCTGGGATCTGGAGCAGAAACAGCAATGCCTTGCACGGGGCAGCTGATGTGCTGGGGGAGGAGGAGAAGGGGCTGAGCAAGTTCATGGACAGGGAACATCCTCCTGTGGCAGTGCCCACACCAGTCCCAGGGAATGTGGAGAATTCCCTGGAGAATTCCCTGGGAAGAAGGAGATGGGAGGTGACCTGCAGGGGGAGGTTTTGGGGACAGGAGGAGGTTTTGGGGACAGGAGGAGGTTTTGGGGACAGGAGGAGGTTTTGGGACAGGAGGAGGTTTTGGGACAGGAGGAGGTTTTGGGGACAAGAAGTGACCTGCAGAAGAAGATTTTGGGGCCAGGAGGAGATTTTGGGACAGGAGTGACCTGCAGGAGGATGTCAGGGGACAGGAGTGACCTGCAGGTCTGGCACAGCCCTGTGGGGATGCAGAAACCTCCCTCCTCATTCACATCCCCCTCAAACAGCTGCCCCCCAGGTTTCTGTGTGGCCTCCTTGGCCTGGGGCTCTGAGGGGTGGGAGGGCTGAGCCACACAAGCAGCAGGTTTGGTCCAGACTCACCAGCAGAGCAGGACAAACCTTCCCAAGGTGTCACTTTGGCTGTCGTGGTGTCTCCAGGGGGGTCTGGGGTGTGGCCCCAATGAGACCCTTTGACTGTGGCCTCCTCAAGGAGACAAAACAAAAATTCTTGGTGTTCTTCAGGAAATATCCATCTAAACCTGTTGTTGGGTCAGATGTTTGAGTTGCAAAAGAGCCTTGATCTTCTCCTTTGCCCAAACTTCCCACAGGGCTGTAAAGGAAGGTGCAGCTCAGTTTGTCCCACCTCTCCACCAATCCCTCCAACAGGGACCAGGTGTTTGCAAACCATCCTGCCCACAGCTCCTCTGGCAGGTTTGGGTCTTTCCCTCCTGTCCCAGACCCCCCCAGCTCTGTCTGTGCCATCACTGCTCTTGGGTCACCCCTGCTGATGGATTTAAAAAGATTAAATGGATCTCTGCTCCACCACCCAGGTTTCCCACCCCTGCTGCAGCACAGACTCTCTGCCACCTTCTCTGCAGTTTCTGTTCCCCTCTCAAACCACAGCTTGAGGTTTGTGTGAAGATGTGAAACCTCTGTGGAAACACTTGATCAGTTCTTGCCTCAGACCTTTCACAGTTCTCAGTTCCATCACGAAGGTGGCAACACTTTGGCTGAATTTTGGGGTTTCTGCACTTCCCTTCCTTCCAGATGGAAGCCAAATCCTGCCCCTCAAGTGCAGGACCCAAACAAACCCTTACTTGGGTTTTTCTTCACATTTCTCTTGCTCCAGCCCTCAAAGTGACCAGAATTTTCAGACTCTCTGCTGAGCCACACTCACCTGGCAGTTCTGTGGCAGCAGTAATTCCATGAGCTCATTGCTGCCTCCCCAGCCAGGTCACTGATGTGACACTGCTGTGATCTGCCCCAGGGCTGAGTCCTGAGCCCCTGTGCCCTCCCCAGCCCCACAGACCCTCCCAGCACAGCCTGTGCCTCTCTTTCCTGGCTCAGTCTTTACCTCCTTGCAATTCTTGCACTAATCCCCATCTTTTCCAGCTTAAAAAAACTGATTTCCCAGGAGGAGCTGTAGCAGATCCTCTGCTGAAGCCCCTGCAGAGGGGTCTGCATTCCCTCTGCCTGCAGGATCTGCTGTCCAGGGGAAAGAGGGGACTGGGTGAGTGAGCCTGTCCTGGGCTGTCCAGGATAAACACCTGTCCAGGTATTTGCTCTCTACCACAGGTCAGGCACCATTGTTCCTCTGTCTGCAGACCACACAGAGTTTTTCTGTATTAAATGCACTGACTGAGGCTTTGCCTCGAGCATGGGACTGTCCAGCTCCAAACCCTCCTCCATCAGCCTTTCCTAAGCTCCTCTGTGTTCAGTTTAAACCAACCATTCCTGTGTTCCAGTCCCTCTCCCCCCTTTTCCTGTGCTGGACACAACCTCCAGGACAGACAGAGCACAAAGGCAGGGCAGGAATCAGCCACTGGTTTTTGCTCTTCTTGTCCCTAAATGTGACATTTATTAGCAGCAATACCAGAGGAAGATAAAGTCCAGATACAGAGACCATGGCTGTGTAATTTTAACAGACTCTTAACTTTAATTTCCCCAGCTTAACAATATTTAAATCACTCTTCAACTTCCCAGTCGAGTGATTTCTACAACCAGAAAGCAGAATGAGATTATTGATGTGTGCTGAGCCTTCTGTTCCCAGAACTGCAGAAGGGACAGAATTCAGCTTCAACAAGGGACATCTCCTGCCTATGTCCGTATTTCCCAAGTAACATTTGAGGCAGATAAGGGTCTCAGCAGTGCCTAAAGGACAGAGCTTTCCTGCCCTCCCGTCATCTCTGCCTGTGGGGCTCAGGTGGGCTCTCAGCCCCTGAAAAATCTCCAATTTCTGCAGAACTTGCCTTTGGACCACTAGAGGGGGGTGCCCGTGTGCTGTGAGCTCCGACTTTAAAGCGTTTGCAGATAAGATGGAAACATCAAACGGGAGCTCGGAGCTGTGCTCCCCAGCTGACAAATGGCAAATGAAATAGAAAATAAAAGCTGTCAGCTAACAAATGTGCTGCTGCTGAGGGTATGGGGAGCTGGGGAAGGAGTGACACGGAGGGAAAGGCTCTGGGTGAGGGTGGGGCACAGAAGGAAGGTATTTAATTTAAGCAGAAATCCCCAGAAATTGCCCTGAAAATTCCTCTCTCTGTCAAGTGTCTGGGCTGGAGCATCATGAGTGCCCCAAAGTCAGGTTTTCCTGCCTGAACCCCCGGGCCAGCTCAGCTAAGCTGTCCCCAGAGCTCAGGGTGGGGGACAAGGGGAGCCACGAGGTGACCCTGGGGCTGTACCTGCTCGTGGCACCCCAGGGGTTAATCCTGGAGATCCATCAGTGCCCTCTGCTCAACGCCCTGTGTGCAGGGAGGGCAGGCATGGAGCAGGCTCTGCTCCACGGCTCTGGCAGTGGCACAGAGGAACAGGGATTCCCTGGCAAATCCCAGGAATTCCCCTGCAGGAGGCAGAACTTCTGCCCTGGCAGTGCCCAGCCCTGAGCAGAGACCAGAGAGGGGCTGGGATCTCCTCCCTGGGGATGTTCCAGACCCATCAGGGCACAGCCTGAGGCACTCTGAGAGTCTGTCAGCCCCGGGTTATTCTGCTCTGGGACACAGGAGGAGCCCCCCAGCAGCAGGTGAGGCTGGGAGAGAGGAGGGAGAGAAAACAGGGATGGGGTGAAGGTCAGGGAGGAGCTGCTTGTGTGGAGAACAGGTCCCAAATTGCAAAACTGAATGAAATTTCCTGTTGGGTCCTTTCCCCCAGTTTTATCAAACTGTGAATCCACCTGTGGGTGTGCTGCTGCCAGGAGTTCCCTCCCACATCCATCCATCCATCCATCCATCCATCCATCCATCTATCCATCCATCCATCCATCCATCATCCATCCATCATCCATCCATCCATTCATCCATCCATCCATCCATCATCCATCCATCATCCATCCATCCATCCATCATCCATCCATCCATCCATCCATCATCCATCCATCCATCCATCCATCCATCATCCATCCATCCATTCATCCATCCATCCATCCATCATCCATCCATCATCCATCCATCATCCATCCATCCATCCATCATCCATCCATCATCCATCCATCCATCCATCCATCCATCCATCATCCATCCATCATCCATCCATCATCCATCATCCATCCATCCATCCATCCATCCATCATCCATCCATCCATCCATCATCCATCCATCCATCCATCATCCATCCATCATCCATCCATCATCCATCATCCATCCATCATCCATCCATCCATCCATCCATCATCCATCCATCCATCCATCCATCATCCATCCATCCATCCATCCATCCATCCATCATCCATCCATCCATCCATCATCCATCCCTCCATCCATCCATCCATCCATCCATCCATCCATCCATCCATCCATCCATCATCCATCCATCCATCCATCCATCCATCCATCATCCATCCATCCATCCATCATCCATCCATCCATCCATCATCCATCCATCCATCATCCATCCATCCATCCCTGCCACACTGTCTTGGGCAGCAATCCAGGATGTGGCCAGCAATGTGAATTCTGTCCCATCTGTTAACCCAGCTGGGGCAGTGCCCCTGATCTCCTGGCACACATTATCTGCTCATGGGCCATCTTTAAACCAGCTGGGCAATCATCTTTATCTTCCCACAGCCCATCCTCCCTCCAGGAGATATCTCCTGTTCATGGCCAGTGAGTCCCAGGGCATGACTGATAAAATTCCATCATCCCATGGGAGATGCTCCAGCCAGGGGAGGAGCCAAGCCTTTCCTACCCAGATAAAAACTGAGATTTGGGACACCAAGGAACCTTCTTCCCACTGGATTCCAGAGGAAAACCAGACCTTTCCACATCATCCCTGGAGCTTCAGAGGAAACTGCACCTTCTCCAGGAGCACTGCTCCAGCTGAACCACATCTGCCCCTGCAGGAGGATGCAGCCACCATTGAATGGGACTGTGCCAACACCCTGACTGACTGACGGGTGTCAGCTTGGATTCTGACTCTGGCAGGGCTGGGATTGTTCTGTGTAATACTGCATTGCTATTTTCATTTTCCTAGTAAAGAACTGTTATTCCTATTCCCATATATCTGCCTGAGAGTCCCTTAATTCCAAAATTACAATAATTTGGAGGGAGGGGGTTCTTATTCTCCATTTCAAAGAGCATCTCCTGTCTCTATTGGCAGACACCTGTCCTTCCAACAGGACACAGCCCCATCCCTGCCTCCTCCATTCCCTGCCTGTCGCTGTGCTGTGGGGGATGCTCAGCAGTTAACACCTCACACTTGTGACTGTTTCCTGGTTCTTGCTTTTTCTTTCATATATTATTCATTTTTCCTGCTTGTAGTCGATGTTTGCAAGTTTTCCTGCTTTGAGCTGTGAAGGGAGCACGGGGCTGAAATGCTTGATGGTGGTGACATCTGGGCTGTTTGTGCTGCTGTTTGCACCAGCAGGTTTGTGTGGAGGGGAATTGAGGAGGAGAGAGAGGAGGGATTTGGGGTCCAAAGTGTCCCTGGGATTGGGGTCCCTGCCCTGCATCCCTCCCTCCCTGCTCCCATCCCACTCCTCCTCAGAGATGCTGAGGAAGATGAGACTTAAATGTTTTTAGAGAATGTTTTTTTTTTTTTAATACTTTCTACAATTATCTATCCTAAAAAGCCCCCTGTAATGCAACATACCCAAGTTTTGTTCAGCCAAAATACAAAAAGCTTTGTGTGAGAGAATCACAGAATATCCTGAACTGGAATATCCTGGATTGGAAGGAGCCCACCAGGATCAGAGTCCAACTCCTGGCCCTGCTCAGGACACTCCAACAATTCCACCCTGTAGCCCGTGGCATTGATTTGATTTCTTAATTCAATTCAACTTCTCACTTCTGCAATTTTTAAAAATCCATTCTTGTAGGATCTTTTAACAAAAATGGAGGTTTTTTTTTAAAGTTTATTTCCCAAAACTGCCTGTGAATGCATTTCCCCCAGCACCCAGAAGAAGCCCTGGGGCACTGGGATTTCCTGGGGAAGATTGAGCAGCTCCCACTCCAGCCAAAGGAATATCCATGGCACAAACTCCAATAGAACTTTTATTTGGAATCTGCCAGGCAGTGATTTAAAAATGCAACATCTGAGAAGACATTTTCCTCCCAGCATTTAAACAAGGGTTTGGAATTCAGTTCACACACCAGCGACGTCACTGGAACACAGGACCTGACATTTATTTCACCTGGAGCTGCTGAGCTCTGGTTAAAACAGAGACTGGAGAGCAGAGCTGGCCACAATTGCATTTAAAAAATCCTGCTTTTAAATTTCTGAAACCATGACACGAGATTTGAAGGGTCTGCCTTCAGTGTTAAACACACTCAGCGTTCAATAAAATCTGATTATGGCTCCAGCATCAACATCCTGTTGTTTCAAACAGATTGCCAGAGGACAGAAGGTTTGTCTGAAGATTTTTGAGGCAGGAATGTGTTCAGGGGTAGTTCCTGCTTTTGCCAGAAGAATAAAACCCTGGATTTCAGCAGATTTTGGACAGTGGGGAGCCAGAGCTGGAATATTTGTCTGATTTTTCAGAAGAACCACACTGCAAACCACCTTTGTTAATTTGACCAAAACAGGAGAAAAAACACCCTCACCAATTGTTTTCCTTCAACAATGGTCTTGGTGTGCTCTTTCCTCTTCCAGCCATTCCTGAACAGCCCTGGAAGTGCTGATATTCCTATTTATGGTTTTCATGGACAGGAGGGGCTTTGCCCATTCCTGGGATTTTTGTTTTCATGGCCCCAAAACCTCCTCCAGGAGGAGCTGAATGGCACAAGTCAGCCCCCAGCAGCAAAATGAGTTTTTTTTAAGGATATCAGTTTGATATCAGCATTTTAGTCCTGTGGCTTTGCAGCTGTGGAGGAATTATAAGCAGAATAGAGACTGGAAGGAGCTGGCAATGATAATTAATGTGGGAGCTGGGACTTGTCTGTGTGAGAAAACAAAAAGTTAAAGCATTTTTCTCTGTCTGGGGCAATCTGTAGGCTTGGGATAATTCTGTTAAAAGGCCTAAAAACCTCGAGCAGGAGATGCTCAGTGTGGTTGTATCCACACAAGGACCAGGGAGAAGGAACAGTCTTGGACAAAACACAAACCCCCCAATAAAAATGAAAAACTTTTGCTTTTCTGATGGAGAATTGTGATGAGACCTAGAAATGAGGGGAAGATTTGAAAGAATCCTGGGGTGAAGGCAGAGGAGGTGGAGCAATCAGGATTTCTCTGGGTGTTTTACAGCCACAGGTTTGGGCTTTGCTCTGCATGGCCAAGCTGGGAATTGTTTTACCCAGGACCTGACCTTGGTTTCACACAATTCCCATCCCCTGCAGGGCAAAGCCCAGTGGGATGGGGAAGGCACTTGGTGCCTCTGACCCCAAAAGTCCCAAAGTGAAGCAGCAGCTCAGCACTGGAGCCTGAAGGGGAAAATTCAGCTTTTAACAGAGCTTGGCTTGGTTTGAGGCATGGCCCAGATCCCCAGGCACAGCAGGGAAGGTGTGATGGCAAAAATGGGTTCTCCTCTCTTGGGGGAGCCAAATCTTTTCACATTAATGATCACCAGGGTTTTGTGCCTGGAACTACAGAAACAGCTCCAGGGAGTTGCAAGGTGTACAAAAAAAATTACATTAGGAACTGTCCAAATTGGAATAATTTAAAGAGAGTTAAAAAAGGGCATTCAAGAATAGACTTGTTCTAAATGTCTCCACGCTGATTTCTCTGCCTCCAAATGTGAGGTGCAGGTATTTGTGGAGTTAGAAGTAGGTCAGTTATTTTTGTCACTCATTATTACTTGTGAAAAATGTGTGTAGCAATGGTAGCAGCATCTGCAGCAGCTGAATTTGGGGCATTTCTCTGGCACCTGTTTGGGGTATAAATGACACAGCTCCTCACTGCAGGGTGGAGGGCAGTGGTTTCCCTCTCTGCTGTGCTGGAAATGCCTCTGAGAGCCCCGGGGCCAGTTTGGAGGATCTGGAGCCCAGGGAAGGGTGGGACTCACCTGGGCACAGGGACATTCTGTGGCTGCAGAATGGATTTGGGCAGAGGGGCAGGGGCAGGTCCTGCTGGGGACACTCCTGCAGCTCAGGGAGCTCTGAGCCAGCACAGCCACAGGGAAATTCCTGGAATTGCCTTGGAAAGGACCCACCAGCACCATCAGGAAAATGAATCCACAAACACCAGAGGTTTATGTCCAAAAAGGAGGCAGAGGAGTCCTTTCTGCTTTATTCCAATAAAGGGAGAGGCCATGGGGCATCCCCTGGGATCTCTCCAATTTTTGGAGGACTCACCTCCTTTTATCCCAATTTCCCTCTCTTTCCCCATTGCTGAGGTACTTGAGAGGCACAGACTGCCCAAACACCTGATACCTGAGATTCCCCTCTAATGTACAACCCTCCCTTTTCATTTTTAATTCATGGTTTTTCCCTATTGCTCCTTTCAACTTCCAATATCCAATTTCATTTATCAGTTTGTTTGTAAAGGCAAATCTCTTTTCCCACTCATCAATCAGTGGGATCCCTCCCTTTGTTTCTTTTCTCTCTCAGTGCTGGTTTTATCTCCCAGCAAACCTTCTGCAGGGCAGAGGGGGACAGAGGTTTGTCCCCAGGGTCACCCAAAATCCAGAGCTGGGAGCCCAGACAGTGGAATTGGAACAGCACCTGGGCAGGGTTCAGGGTCAAGGAGCTCTTCTGGCTTTTTTTCTGGTGCTGGGTCATCTTCCAGCACCCCTGCCTTGGAGGGGAAACTGCTTCTCCACGCTCACAAAGTAAAAGAGATTTTTTTTCTCAGGAAAAAGAAATTTTTGCTCCCTTTTTGACTTTAAAATACAACAGATGCCAACTCTGCATCTGGAATAATCTGATGCAGAGCTCCCTCTTGCCCTCTGGCTGCATTTCCTTCCAGACTGCAAACTGTGGTGGATCCATGGAATATTCCAGCAAGAACAGAGGCACTTTTGGGTGCAGAAATTCACAGAACTCCTGGAAATGCCTGTGGGAGGTTCAGGTGACCCCAGGGCATCAGTGGGATGCAGGGATGGGGAGGGAGGGTCTGCTCCTGCATCCAGGTTTCATTTTTCAGCAGTGAACTGGATGTTCCTTTGCTCTCTCTGTGCTGGTGACCTGAACTTCTCCACTGTTGAAAAGGAAATTTTAACTTCTTTTCACGTAAAATGAAGAATTTCTCCTCACTTCTTCACTTCAAATAATTTCCTGGGACTTTGCTTCTTTCTTGGAGAAAAAGACAAAAAGGAAAGAACCCAAAATAAATGCATTTTCTGCATCTTGCACTGCAGCCAGTGAAAATCCTGCCCCGAGGGGAAATTGTGATGCTGAGTCCCTCTGAGTGATCATTTACTGCATTTTCTTTCAGGAGTTTTAAATTTTGTGTCATTCAGCTTCAGAGAATATTCTTTTGCTGTTCCAAATACGAAAATAATGAATCAGAAAATGATTTCTTTCATTATTTCCCATTCCCTTCCTTGCTCCTCGTTTCTTTTGCTCTCCTTCAAAACCCAATACCCCCCATCCCTTCTCTCAGCAATTCCTGTTTTCAGAGGGAATTCTGCTATTCAGAGGTGCCTAAGGCTGATCCTCAGAGGTTTAAACATCTAAATTCCACCCAAATTGAGGGGAATGAGCTCCCTAAATGCTTTTGCAAAGCTGGGGCTTGTTCTGCTCCATCAGGAGCATTTGACAGCCCAGAACTGAATTCAGCTGCGGGGATGTCACACAGACAATCTGGGCAACGGTTTTAGGATCTCCTTTGGGTTTATTGTATTTTTTTCCCCTCCACTTTTTCCCAAAAAAAATAAAAAAAATAAAAAAAAAAAAAATCAGCCAAAAGGCGTTTAGAGAAAATAGTTGAGTTCGTTCGGGCACAAAGTGAATCTGTAATTTCCCTCCAACAGCTGAAAAATCCTTTGAAATATTCCCTCACTTAAAAAGCAGAAAAATTGCCCAAAACCCGAGGAATTGCACACAAAATGAGACATTTTTCTCACCCAAATGCAGCATTTGCTGCTGAGCAAGTGAGAGATTGTGAGTTGTGAGTTCTGGTGCTCAACCCCTGGGCTCGATTTTCCCTCAAAACTCCCACTCCTGAATATTTACCATCCCTCCAATCTCCCCTTTCCTGTTCAGACCACTCCACTCATCTGATTTGATATTAATGTGTCTGAGAAGTTGAACTTTTTTTTTTAAAGATTTGGGCTTTGCCAAGGTTAGTGGTTGTTAAATGCCAAAAAGAATTAAATTTGGCTGAGTATAAAACAGAAATTTTTATTTATTTCCATGCTCTAGGAAAATCCTGGTTCCAGTCAATGGTAACCAAACCCTAATTAAACCAACACAGCCAGAAAGAGAGCAAAACCCAAAAGATTTACAGTGCTGCAGTAGGAAAAGATAAAATAATAAAATAAATATTCTGATAATAAATAATATTGTGAGAAAGTGAGAGGTGCAGGGTTGAGGAGGGAACATCACCTGCATGAGAAAGGAAACCTGGAGTTCCTTTATCTGAGCAGGAAAGCAGCACTTCCCTTAATTATGGAGGAATTTAGGAATCCTGCTTTCCTTGTGGCTTGGTCCTAGAAAACCTCCACAAAAGGTACAAGCTCCAAAAGATTTGGCAAATCCTTTTCTTCCACAGGCTTGAAGCTGGAAACTGCAGCTTGGGGGAAAAAAAAACACCAAAAACCCCCAAACCAAGCAAACAAAAAAACTCCAAAACCAAACCAAATAAAACAAAATAAAACCAATCCAAACAAACAAACAACAAAACAAAAACAAAAATTAAAAAAAAAAAAAACCAAGCAAACAAACAACAAAAAGAAACCCAAAACCAAACCAAAAGAAAACCAAATAAAAGCCACTCAGGGCACACTGGGAATTTTGGGGATATCCCCCTGATTTCCAGCCCTGAGTGGACTGGAACGTGTCATGTCCTCCTGCAGGGAGGCAGGAGCTGCCTGGAATTTGTATTTCTGCTGTGGGTTTTAAAAATAAAACCAGAGCAGGCTCATTCCAGCCATCAGGCCTCATTTCCAGGCTGGGCTTTCCTCTGCTGCAGCTCCACAAACCATTTTTAATAAGTGAGATGAAACATCAGACTGTGACCTATCACATCATATTGCATCAGTCAAATTGTGTTACATCCAATAATAAACTGCTGCCACTGATGTCAGCCAGCATGACAAGCCAAATGGAAACCCAGAGCTGGAGAATTCAAAGAAAAGTGCAGTTGTGATAAGCCAAGATCTTAAAAATATCTGAGCTGCTTTTGATGGGGATTCATAGATTTATTCTGAAGTTTAAAACCCTTGGAGAAATTGGCCTGGCTGTGAGCAGGAATATTTTTCTAGACAGTTTGGGGGATATGTGTCCTATAATTGCTTTTAAAATAAACTTCAGCTACTGTTTCTACAAAACCAGCAATTCCTGGTATGAAGTGTGTTGTGAAATAACAACAAGAAAAGCAGGATCGAGAACTCCCTCCTGAAATTTAGGCTGACATCATCTGGATTAATAATCAACTAATAATTAATCCAAATATCTGGTTTCATGGTGCTCCAGAGTGAATTCTGTCCAAAGAAGAATGGGTGAAAATGGATGGAACAATCAGAGCATTTCTGACTTTTCACTGTCACGTGGTTCAGTGACAAAATTACTTGCATGGGAGTTTTTAGAGAAGGGAAGAAAAATCTCAGCAACCAAACCAAACCAAACCAAACCAAACCAAACCCCTGTATGTTAATGATGAATTTCAGGGTCTGTGCTGAGCAGAGTCATTCTCCAAATGTGACTGTCTGGGCTAAATGGTCAAGTTAGAACATGTGGTAGAATCCTATGGCTTCAAATAATTCCAGGTCTTGTAGGTATCAGGCAGAACATTTCCAAAATCCTCACATTTATAAATTACTTTGCACTTGCATTTGAGAGATGTTTGTGCACTCAGGTTGCAGATATTGAGTCAGAAATCCTGCTAAAAGCTCCTGTCTGAGACAATAAATCTCTTTCTGGGCAGGAGGTCCATCCAGATCACAAAATCATCAATATTTTAATCTGGGAAAAATCCCATTTTACAGTTATTTTGGGAAGTGTTTGGGGTCAAACCCCCATGGCAGCAGCTGCTTCCCTGGAAATTCATCCCAAGCCTGTTCCTGCTCTTCTGGGTCCACATTCCCCACGTCCCTGTTACACAGAACTCATTTCCCTCAGTTTTAAGACAGGAGGATGAGGCCATAAATCACAAGTCCTGAGTCATTCAAAGGAAAAAAAAAATCATGTTAAAGCTCCAAGTATTTTACTGCAAAAATGAAGAAAAAAATTGAAAACACACAAAGTTTGAAATTTTTCTTTACTGGATGCCTTGGCATCTACTCAGTATTTCTGTGTTAATGAGGGGAAAAAAATCACACATAGTGTATCCATTGTTTCCTACTCTTTTTCCTCTATTTCACATGAAAAAGAGAAAAGAGATTGATTGAGCTGAAATTTGAAGCCAATCTCGGGGGATTAGTTTCATATTCACTTAGTTTCCTGTAAAGCTTCTGCATTTATAGTTATTTTTAAAGAAAAACTAAACTGAAGGTTGAAAGCCATTAGCAATAACTCACTTGGATTTTAACTCATTCTGATGTTTACTTATTTTGATTTTAATGCACTCTGATATTCTTATGCCATTTGCTGGCACATTTCCCTGTATTGAAGGAGTGAATTGTTCTGATTTGCCAGTCTGGGAGCAGGAAGGAATTCAGAGCACCAGACCCACTGAGGACCCAAGTTCCTTCAGCATTGGTAAAGGGTTGGTTTAACCCCTTCAGGAGCACTGCCTTCCTCCAACCTGACAAAAACACCTCCAAATTCATCATTGATAGCCATGAAATCTGAGGCATGATGAGCAGGGGTGTTTTTCAGTCTGGGGCAAGCCTGGAGGAGCAGAGCAGGTTCCAGAAATGTGGATTCTGTCCCATCTGTTAACCCAGCTGGGGCAGTGCCCCTGATCTCCTGGCACACATTATCTGCTCATGGGCCATCTTTAAACCAGCTGGGCAATCATCTTTATCTTCCACAGCCCATCCTCCCTCCAGGAGATATCTCCTGTTCATGGCCAGTGAGTCCCAGGGCATGACTGATAAAATTCCATCATCCCATGGGAGATGCTCCAGCCAGGGGAGGAGCCAAGCCTTTCCTACCCAGATAAAAACTGAGATTTGGAACACCAAAGCTGCCCTTATTCATTGGTTTCCAGAGGACAAGAGCTACCAGACCTTTCTACAGGATCACTGCTTCAACCACACTTCACCTGGACTGCTGCCACCACCCTAACTAGCTGGGTGTCAGGTTCTATTCTCACTCTGTCAGTGGTTTTTCTTTTGTACTATTGCATGTATTTTATTTTTCTCTTTTTCCCTATTAAATTGTACTTCTGACTTGGAGTCTCTCACTGGTTTTGATTTCAAAACCATTACAAGGATCCCACTCCAAAATCCCCTGATTGTCCTGACAGGGAGGGAGGAAATCAAGCCTTGAAGGCAGCCAGGCTTCCCTGGACAGATGCTCATTTTCTCCTTGCAATGTCCTTTCATCTTCATGCCCATGGAAGTTTCTCCTTCCCTTCAACCAAATAAAAAGCTCTCGTGGAAAGGTGTGAGTGCACTTCTGGCAGGGAGACCTTACTCAAGGCTGCCTGTCCTGGGCTCCTCTGGCAGGAAAGGGTTTGGCAGCAGATTTCCCAGGAGAAGGGGCAGCTGTGACCTCAGCACCATTCCTCTCCCAGTTCTCAGGGTGGTTTTGGGTGCTGCTGCCACGAGGCTGGGCCAGGTGAGCTCCTGGTGAGTCACAGATGGTGAGATGTCAGAGGAGGAGAGAATCCAGGAAAGAGCAGCAACAGTGGAGAGACTGGAAACCATGACATCTGAAGAGATGTTAAAAGAATAGGGTTCCTGCAATCTAAAAAAGCAGAAAATCAGTTGTTTCTCATGGCTGCTTTGGAAGGATTTTTAGGAAAAAGCACTGTGCTGTTTTTAGGATATCAGGATGTTTGGAGTTGGGCTGGATCCTCTGGAGGAGATGTAAAACCTCCTTTACTGAAATATCAGGGGAGCAGTGCACAGCAATTCTCAGGGCACAGCAGGGCACCCTTGTCAAAACTAGCAGAGAGTTGATCAGAACTCCCAACATCAATCAGGAATAAACAGCAGGGCTGTTATAACACAAATTGTGCCAGTCTAATCTGATGGGTTTCATTCTGCTGTGTGGCTTTTTGCTGGGAAAATGAATAATTTCCAAGTATTTTATAGTGAAGTCCAGAACACAAAATATTCAGGGTAAGGCTTCTCTGTTCTGGAATAACCTGATAAACTCAGGAAGGGCACAAACCCCAACTGTGGAGGGATTTGCTGTTGCAGGAGGGGTGAAAGCAGGAATTGCAGTGGAATATTGGAATGAAAGCAGCAGTACCACGGGGTAGATTCTGCCCCAAACGTGATTCCAACACGAGCAGTGGAATCAGCTGCACAATCAGAGTTCTGCAGCTCTGCATCATCAGCCTCCCACAGGCAGGGGAGAGGGGGGCTGAGAACTGCTCTCCTAAAATACTGTGTCAGTGCTCTGCTGAAAACTCTCCTCAGAGCTGGAGCTGGGCCTGGCACTGGTGGCAGCTGGAAAAGTCACTCAGGGTCTGTGGGGTGCAGGATTCACACGGGATAGCAGACACTGCAGGCAGGAGATGCCTGAAATGTTTAATTTCTGGCTCTTTCCTGCCCTTTGCAGGGCCAGGATGTCACATCCACTCTCACCTACTGCTGCTGCTGGTTTTGCAAAGCTGCATTCAGGATATTGCTCGATCACATTTCTTCAGTGAGATGCTGGCAGGGCTTTTTTCCACTTCATGATCACTCCAGCAGGAAAATCAGACTTGTCCTCACTGGGAGCTGTGTGAGTTTCTATTCCTGTGCATGAGAAGCCCCCAGAAGTGACCCCAGACACACCTGTGCAGTGAAAGGTGTGCAGAACTCCAGGAAAAGGAAACTCAAAGCAAAAGGAGCAGTTGCTTGGCTGAGCCAATTCCATCCCATTTTCCCTGCAGGATGCACAGATGGAGTGTCCCTAACCCAGAGGAGGGGCAGGTGGGTGTGTGTGAGCCCCAGGGCTGCTGTCTGCCTCTCTCAGGCTGGGAGGGGCTGAATCCACAGCTCAAGGTGCCCCAAGAGCCACCCCCAGGGAAAAACCAGGGCTGAAATCTTCTCATGCTCCAGATTTGTAGAAATAGCTGAAAATATTTGTAGAAATCTACTGAAATTTCTCTCAGAATCCCAGAAAGATTCATGCCTTGAACTGGGAGAGACCTTCAAGATCATCCAGTTTCTTAAAATTCACCCAAGGACACCTTCCAAAAGAAGGTTTGAGGAACTCAGATCAGCTTGATGGCCTTTCTGATGGAGCAGAGCCCTGATGGAGCAGAACTCTGATGGAACAGAACTCTGATAGAGCAGAGCCCTGATAGAACAGAACTCTGATAGAGCAGAACCTGATAGAGCAGAACTCTGATGGAACAGAACTCTGATAGAGCAGAGCCCTGATGGAGCAGAGCCCTGATGGAACAGAACTCTGATGGAACAGAACTCTGATGGAACAGAACCCTGGTGGAGCAGAGCCCAGGCTGCCCTTGCTGGGATTTTCAGCTTCTCCTTTTCACACAGTGCAGGGCTGGGTGGGGGTAATGGGGAACACTTTTATTTCCAATATTTGGGCATTGTTTGGGCAGGATGTGGCCCCTCAGAGCTCTGTTGAGCTGCCTGTCAGAGCTCTCAGCTGCAGAACAGCTCCAGCCCTGCTGCTCCATGGAGATCCCCTCTGCCTGCTGTGTGTCCTTAGCTGAAGTTTCAGTGCACATCCCATTCTCAGACCTGTTCAGTCTGTTTTTCTGAAGGCTCCTGACCTCCAAAGGCAGCTGGGGCACTCCCCAGGCAGTGATGCCCATTAGAAAAGCACAAAGTGGTCCCTGGGGTTGGAGGGGCTCCAGAGCTGCCAGCACCACCGAGGCAGGAGGAACCTCAGCACTGCAAATTCCCAGGAATTCAGGGATGCATGTGGATGTAGACACACAGCTTTAGTCTGCTTGCAGAGGGAAATCAGCATCTTAATTCTAGCAGGGCAATTATCCTCCCACAGCTCCACTGCTCACACTTGTTTGTGGCACAGTTTCTGTTTCATCTCCCGTTGCATTCCTGGAAGAGCAGGGACACTAAAAAGCTTCTGCAGGCAGGGATGTGAGTGGGAGCTGCACTGGTAAAATTACACTGGTATAATTATCCTGATCAATTTTCCATATAAAAGAGACTTCAGAAGAGCCCATTTGTTTAACTATGTAAGCCTCAGCCTTTACTCCAGTGGCATCTCTGTTCACCAATCAACATAATGAACATAGGCAATTAAGGTGCACCAGAAACCTGGTTACATTTCCTACAGGCATTTCCCAATGTCCAAATGCTTGATTTGCAAAATTAATGAGCTGCTGAAGTCCCTTGGTATAAATCAGCACATCTTGACTGACTTCAGATGAGATCCCCTCATCCAGATGAAGGCTGGGTCCTTTGTTAGCCATGGGCTCTCTGGGAAGCAGAGTGATGGTTATTTGCAATATTTACAGTTTGGAAGTTAATTTGGACAGTGTGCCCAGTGATTGAATTAACCAGCAGCCTGGGCACAAGCACTCAAGCAAAGGGGGGAAAAAAGCTTTTCCTGTGGGCTGAGCTGAGCCTGGTGGGGTGCCCCAGAGTGATGGGTCTCTGATTTCACCCAGCAAAGTTCCTCCCAGGAGAGAGGCCCCCGAGCCCGGGGCAGCAGTGCCCCTCTCAGCTGGGTCTGGCACAGCTGCCCTGTGCTGGGTGAGTCCCGTGGAAATGCAGCAGGCTCAGGAAGGGAAGGAGGGATGTCAGAGCCTCTGCTCAGGCTGGTGCTGCCCTCAGGGGGTGAGACTCCTCCTCAAGCCTCTCAAGTGTCTCTGGCTGATCTGAGTGAAAGGGATTTGCTCTAAGCCCTCCCTGTGTGTAGTGGGTTCTGCACTGAAGGACCAGCCCTGCTCCTGCAGGGACCTGATTCCACTCTGACCAGAATTTGGGGCCAGGAAAGTGTCAGGAGGAGGAGCAGGGCAAGGGGCAGGGTCAGGGACACCCACAGCTCCATCCCCTGTCCCAGGGACCCATCCTCACCCCACACTCAGATCTGGGAGCAGGAACTTGCAGGGAAAGGAGGAGTTTGGAGCCTGATCTGGTCCTCAGCTGCTGCTGCATCCTCCCTCAGACCCATGTCGAGGCCAGGGCAGGTTTATGTGGGATATCAGGAAATATTTTTCATGGAAAGGATGGTGGGGCTGCCCAGGGAAGGGTGGAGTCACCATCCCTGGAGGGATTGAGCAGAGGTGGATGTGGCACTTGGGGACATGTGGTGGCCTTGGCAGTGCTGGTTGGATCTTTGAGACCTTTTCCAGCCTAATTCTGCAAGGGCAGAGCTGTTTGCCCACGGTGAAAATGGACCTGAGTGACTCCAGGAGAGCCACAACCCAGCAGAAAAACAGAGATCATTGTAGAATTCTACACATTTCCAGAGAAAGCTGCATCTTCTGCAGGGCACAGGCAGGCCAGGCAGAGCATCCTCCAGAGCACAAGGACATGGGAGTACTTCAGATGCAGAACTGAAGCATTTTTGATGACCCATTCTTTACTCACATTCATTATTTAGATCTGATTGTTTCAGAAACCTGACAATTCCTCCTTATTCTTAAAGACAGATGCTGATGCTGAGCTGGGAGTTTTAATTCAGTCTTTACATTGGGCTGACCTGTGTCTCTGCTCCTAAGGGGAGCTCTGGAATCCAGTGAGACAAATCCAGAGCCCTTGTTCTGCTCTGAGGGTTTCCTGGCACTGCTGAACTGGGCAGCAGAGTCACATCTTTATCTCACTGGACACCTGAACCAGGATTATCTCTGTGTCACCATGCTCTGAGGAATGGGAGCTGCTGCAGTGACCCAGAACCTGCCCTGCTGGGAGGGGGCTCAGCTCCCATCTCGGGGGGCTCCAGCTGCCCCATCTGTGCTGGGAACAGCTCCAGAGCCCCCTGCCCCTCTCCCTGTCTGCAGGGCCCACACCATCCTCCCTCCCCAGACTGCACCATCAAATGTCCAGTATGAAATGACATTGCACATTCCTCACATTCCTGGCTTCTCCTGCTCCAATTTCCCTTTGTAGCTTTGATGCCCATACAAACACACTGGAAGTAATGCTGCTTGTAATTCACTTTCAAACAATTTCAACCCATCCCATCCATCTGTGTCCCTGAATCCTTGAATCCTGCTGTTTGCCCCAGGCTGCCAAAATGCCCTTTTGTAGCTCAAAGGCAGAGGGAAAGGAGGGATATTGGATTTTGGGGGCACTTCCTTGCCAGTTCCAGCAAGCCAGAATGAGAGGAGCAGAGCAAGACAAAGGCCCTTGATCTGATTTTATCAGAAATACTTGTGCCAGTGAGGAACAGGGAACTTCAAGGTGAGAGAGGATCAGCAGGTCTGAATCTCTTTGAGGCCTTTGCCACATGAAAGCTTCTCCCTCTCCCTCCTGGGCTCCCTGGACATCTCAGCCTGGCTGCAGCTGATGGTCTCACAGCAAAGTTTCACTCTGAGGAGAGGCTGCTGCTGAAATGTCCTTAACTCACTCCCCTGCCCACTCTGTGCCCTTCAATTCGGCTTCAAAAGTCCCTTCCCTCCCCAGCGTTTTCCTTATAAATAGAAAAGTTTACCCAAAGGTTAAAAATCCCTTTGCAGTGGCTGGGGAGATGTGCCTGCCACTGAGGGCTCTCTGGACAAAGCACTAATGAGACCTAATTAAGTGAAAGCTGCCACAGGGAATCAGGGTGGGCAGGAATTTTCTGCTGGATGTCAGACTCCAGAAGCTCTGAGTGAACTGGGCAGGAGGAAAAGGTGGCACTGCAGAAACAAAGGAATTAGAAACTCTGGGCAGCCTGCAGAGCACAGGGTGTGGAACAGGACTCTCCTGGAGAGAAAGGAATTGTTCCCTGGCAGGGTGGGCAGGGCTGGCACAGGTGCCCAGAGCAGCTGTGGCTGCCCCTGGATCCCTGGCAGTGCCCAAGGCCAGGCTGGACACTGGGGACAGTAGGAGGTGACACTGCCATGGCAGGAGTGGCACTGGGTGGGATTTAAGATCCCCTCCAACCCAAACCATTCTGGGATTCTGTAACTGAGAAGGAGCTGAGTGCAATGATTTGTTTGTTATTTGAAAGGATTTTAGTATGTGAAGTCCATTTTCTGTTCCCCCTTTATTTCTTCAGGGGAAATCATTACAGATTTTTTTCCCTAGCCTTTCTGAGGACAGCCTGCCCTGGTTTTGACTGGAGCAGCTCCAGCCAGGTTGAAGCAGGACCCTCAGGTCCTTCCCCAGGTGTGGCACAGGACCCCAGGTCTGTGGGTTTGTTGGGAGAATTACAACTAGGAAGGGGCAGCAGTGGCTGTGTCTTGTTCTGAAATTCTCTCCTGGAGACTCAGTCCCTTTTAAAGGCAGTGCTTTGTGTTACCAGGGAGGTTCTGGGTCCCTGATCCTGCAGTTTGGAATTTGGGGAGCACACAGGAGCCACCTGGCCCTGTGCTCCCAGCCCAAAATCCCTTTGCCATGGAGGAAACTTTCTCCACCTTTTAATGCTGAAGAACCATCTAGATTGAGAAAAAAGACAATAAATTATCCACAGAGAATTTTCTGCAGCATCTCCACCTGATTTTCACGTTCAGCCAAAGCAGTGTCAAGGGTTTGATGCTCACTTCCAGTTTTTATTTTCTTGTAGGGCTTTTCTGCTTCACTTACCAACTTTGGGATTCACAGGGGATTTCCCTGCTCCTTCTTCACAAGGACTTTGCAGAATATTCTCCACAAATTCCCAGAGCTGTGAAATTTTCAAAGCCTGAAAGAAATAGTGTTGGCCACTTTGCCCCCCATAAAAAGAAATATTTAGTGACAGAGAGACAGATTAGAGGAAAGAAAAGCTGATTTTTTTTTTTTTCTTTTTAGAAAAATAATGTTTCCTCTTGTTCCATCTGAAGGTTTAGTGCCCAGCTGAGTTTATTTGTACATGCAGAACATTTTCAGCATTGCTTTTTCCTCATGAGCACTCCCATTCACCTCTTGAGCTGCTCCCAAATGCCCCAGAGGATATTTGGGGTTACACAGGACTTTTCTTTTTATTATAAAATTGAAATAGAGGAGGGAAGAAGAAGCAAAACCAAAGCACCTCTAAAAAAATTTGACAAATTTATTTCCCTTTGCAGCTTTGAATGGCCAGGGAGCTGTTGTGTGAATGCCACCCCACAGGAGAAATCCGTGTTTTCTCTTGGGGTTTTCAGGAATGCCCCTGCAGCTAGATTGTGCCTCAGAAACAGGAATTATTTTTAATATTTTCTCCTGACTGGGTACAGCAGTTCTGAACATTTGGAATTGAAGTGAGGCAGAGCCTGTCAGCTTCCCAAAAGGAACACGAGTATTTCAAAGAGCTTCTAAAGGAGGTTGCAGGATGTTAATTGCCTATGGATACTGTAAAATGAGAGCTAAAATACCAAAGGTTGCCAGGTCCCCTTCAGTCATTCTTTCCCAGAATTCAGGCTGCAGCTCAGACTTGTTCTAAAGGTAAAAGGCTTTTTCTTCCCCAGCTGCAGATGCAGGATGAGACTTGTCCCTGTCTTTTGTGGCAGACAGGTCAGCAAACTCCATCTCCAGGATCTGACTGACATTCTCCTGTGCTCATGGCTGACATGCAACCGTGACAGGCTTCAGCAGGGCAAGAAATCAGAATGAACACGGGAAAACCTGTGAAGGAAGCAGCATGAGCAAAGCCAGTGGAAATCTCAGCATCCCCTTCTATCTGCCTTTTATCCATCAGCATCTGGGACCAAACCCTGCACTGGAACCCTCCAGCTCTGAACTGAGCTGGAGCTCATCCCTCCTGCTGCAGAGCCCTGGAGGCTGCTGGTGATCCTCTGCTGCCACACTGGGCTGGGCTGGGTCCCTCCTCATCCTCACCATGAGCCCTCCTGGGGCTCAGCTCTCAGGCTCGGGGGGCTGTGAGCTGTGCAGGCACTGCCAGCCCTGCAGGAGCAGCTCTGCCCACCCTGGGGACCCCCGGGGGGCTCGGGGGGTGTTTGGAGCTGATCCTGCTCCGTGAATGAGCTCTGGGGGCTGCAATGGGGCTGCAGTGGTGCTGCAGGGTGAGCTCTTGGGGCTGCAATGGGGCTGCAATGGGGCTGCAATGGGGCTGCAATGGGGCTGCATGGGGGCTGCAATGGGGCTGCAGTGGGGCTGCAGTGGGGCTGCAGTGGGGCTGCAATGGGGCTGCAGGGCCCTCCCACACAAACCTGGAGCTCTGTGAGCCCCAGGCCAGGGCTGGCACCCCTTGGCCACCTTCCCTCTGCTCAGATGCCCAAACCAGCCCAGATTTTGTGATTAATTCTGCCCCACAGGAATCAGCTGTGGCTCCTGCAAACCCCAAATGCTCTTTGCCCTCCTGTTTGCCCCTTTCCCATCTGAGTCTTCAGCAGCTGTGCTAATTCTTACCACTCTTGGCAAATAGATTAATACACAAAATAACATCATGAGCAGCAGGGATCTGATAAATTCAATTGGCTCAATGACTGCTGGCACTGTTTTCCCTAAATTAGAAATAATTCTGAAAGGGACAGGATGAAAGGAAGAGTGAGGCTCAGTGTGTGTGTGCAAATGTCTGTGTATCAGCACTTGTGGATGTTTTTTTAAATCAGCTCCACATGCAAATATGTATTTCTCCTGAAATGATGTTCAAACAGTCAAAGCAGAAACAGATGTATTGAAAATATAAATACAGGGCTTAATAAATATTTTATCATCAAATATTTCAAAAATGTCATCTTTAAAAACATGAAAATTCAGCCTCAGGAGGACCAAAATATTTAATCACTCTCAAGAAATTCTTAAAAGGGAATCTCTTTCCATCAGATTCCTTCTGAAGAGAAGAATGAATTTCCAGGTGCTGTGAGCTATATTTATTTTAATCAAAATCACTCACTGAGTTAAAGGAGATAAAATAATCAGTGAGGTCATTATTAAGTGAGATAACAACTTCTGAATGAATGCTCTCATTAATCTAATTATAAAATGGAATGGTGTCTTGCTAATCAGGCTGTAACAGTGTGAGGCTGTAATCACAGTTGTGTGAGGCAGGGAATGGGGGAAGCACAGCCCAGGCCCTGCTGGCACAGGTGACCTGTGGGGACTGTGACCTGCAGCCATCCCAGGGATGCAGTGAGTGGCAGGAGAGCAGCTGCTCCTTACTGAGAGAATCTTGGGGGTCACACAGAGCACCCCTGAGGATACAGGCTTGGGACACAGGCCTTATGGAGCTGGGGTTTAGCCTGGAGAAGAGGAGGCTTAGAGGTGACATTTCTGCTCTCTACAACCTCCTGAAGGGAGCTATAGACAGGTGGGGCAGTCTCCTCCACCAGGCAGCAGCTGACAGAACAGACACAGCCTCAAGCCACGTCAGGGAAGGGGCAGGTTGGATGTTAGGAAGAAATTTTTCACTGAAAGAATAATAAGGTACTGGAATGCTCTTCCCAGAGAGGTGGTGGAATCATCATCTCTGGAAGTGTTCAAGAAAAGGCTGGACATGCACTGAGTGCCATGTTATAGTCTAGACTCTGAGGTGAGGTGTTGGACTCGATGATCTTGGAGGTCTCTTCCAACCTCAGTATTCTGTGATTCTGTGATTGATTCTGTGATTCTGTGATTGATTCTGTGATTCTGTGATTCTGTGATTCTGTGATTGATTCTGTGATTGATTCTGTGATTCTGTGATTCTGTGATTCTGTGATTGATTCTGTGATTGATTCTGTGATTCTGTGATTCTGTGATTCTGTGATTCTGTGATTGATTCTGTGATTCTGTGATTGATTCTGTGATTCTGTGATTCTGTGATCTGTGATTCTGTGATTCTGTGATTCTGTGATTCTGTGATTCTGTGTCTGTGATTCTGTGATTCTGTGATTCTGTGACTGATTCTGTGATTCTGTGATTGATTCTGTGATTCTGTGATTGTGATTCTGTGATTCTGTGATTGATTCTGTGATTCTGTGATTCTGTGATTCTGTGATTCTGTGATTGATTCTGTGATTCTGTGATTCTGTGAAAATGGGCAGCTTGGTCTCCCAGCACAGCTCCACTGCCCCTGGGTCCCTGGCAGTGCCCAAGGCCAGGCTGGACACTGGGGACAGTGGGAGGTGTCCCTGTCACCCAGGGGTGGCACTGGATGATTACTGTCCCTTCCAACCCAAGCCAGGCTGGGACTCTCTGAACCCCTGTGCCTGCTCAGATCCTCCAATGCTTCCCCAGCACCCCCAGTTTAATTTATGGCATCTTCCCCCTCTCTCTGCACACTCTGCATCTCTTTGTGGGGGTTTCCACTGTCCAGGTGATGCCCTGGGGACACTGTCCTGGTGTCACCTTGCCCTGTGCTCACCAGACCCTCCCTTTCTGCCAGCAGCCCGAGGGCTGGGCACACTCTGGCAGCAGCAGCTTCCTCTGAGCCGTGTCCTGCACGTCTCACCCGTTTCCTGAGCCATTTTCTTCCCTCACTTGGTGGCTGAGGGGATTTTCAGTGTTCTGGTCCGTGGAGGGGTCCTGGGCTGTGGTGCCTCCTGAGGCTGCTCAGAGGGAGAGGGAAGAACTCTCCCTCTCTGAGTGATGCCAGGTGAATGAGGAATGCCTGCCTGCTTTAAAATGTGTCCTAACAAACCCGTGCATGGCAGCTTGATGAAAAGCTCAAATGACACTTCCCTGAGTGAGCTTTCCAAGCAGCGTCACGGGATTTTAAATATTTGAGAAGAAAGATAAGGCTGTACAAATTGTATAAAATGTGGCTGTGCCACTGCAGCAAGGAGGAGCAAAGGTTTGCTTCATGCTCAGGTGTTTTCATCAACTCCACCCAGACCTTTCTGCATTTTTAGTTCCTAAATTCCTCTACATTTGGACATAGTAATTTATTTCCTTGGAGGAGGGAAAAAAAAAAAAAAGAGAGAAAAGATTTTTCTCCTACTTATTAATGCCTGGTAAGAATTTTCACAGCTATTAATATACCCAGAGTACTTTATTTCACTTGATCCAGGGGCCAAGTGATGTCCTACCAGACATGTTTTGAAATTTCCAGGAAACACACTAAAAATATTTTGCCACAAATAATATGGAAAGTGCAGTTCATTGCAACACTCAATTTCCTGTTGTCTGTGTAAATGTTCTACAGGCAGGAGCATCCAGATTTTGAAATATGGAATAAACTTAAGTTTAAATGAAGTAAGAAAGGTTACTGTTGCAGAAAAATCCTTCCTTCCATGAAATTTCAGGTCAGCTCCCCTGGATTATGGAAAGAAGGTGCTCAGAAAAGTGAAGTGTGCTTTAGTGTTTATTTTAAGGCAAACTTATCTAAAGGCTGGTTCAATGAAGGATGGACTTGCTGAGTGATTTGGAGAATTTTCCTGCCCATAAGCCATGGCTGAGTTAGCAGAGCAAGCAGCCAGTGTCACCCCCAGTGTCACCCCCAGTGTCACCCCCCAGTGGCACTGCCCCTCTCTGGTATCAGGGTCACTGTCCCCCAGGCAGCTTCAGAGACATCAAACACAGTTCAGGACACTGGGTGCACTTGGGAACATTGAAATTCAAGATATCCCACCCTGGAATGGGAGCAGTGGCCAAGGTACAAACCTGATGGCCCAAATCAGTGCTGAAACAGAGAGGATGCCCCACCTGGGACACCACACAGCAAAGGTGGTGCCAGCACCTGCTGCCCCTGTGCTGGACTGGCCAGGGGCAGGAGTGTCCCAGCAGTGTCAGCCCCAGTGCACAGCCCCATCCTCCACACCCCTGCCCTGCCCAAAACACCTCCTCTGATGGATGCCAGCCCCTCAGTGCTCCTGGACTCCCCTGTCCCCTCATCTGCAGTGCAGCCCCTTGTCCCCAGGAGATGTCCCCAGATGTCCCCAGATGTCCCCTGCCTGTCCTGCCCACCCAGAGCATCATCAGCAGCCCCTGGGCTCTGGATCCTGCTCATCCCATCCCATTCTCTGCTCTCTGCAGAGAACTGGGCAGGGGCTGGGGGCACCAGGATGAAACTGGGGCAGTGGCTCTGGAGGGGCCTCCCTGGAAGGAATTCTGCACCGAGGGCAGATCCTGGGGCTGTGTCTGCCTCACTGCACTGGGCTGTGTCTGCTACATGAAGGGGGAAGCACTCAAGATAAAGAAGCAAATCCACCATTATTAAACATTCCCTTCCACCCTTTACCAAACCACATAATACTGACACTCCCCTGTTTCGCCTCGGGAAAGGCACGGTGGGTTACAATTAACAGCAACTCTACCTTCAGTGCAAGCTCCTAATGAACCAGGCTGGGCAGTGCTGCTCCAGACAGGTAACCCCCCAATATTTAGCCATTAGTTCTCTCCAATTTGGCCTGCTGCTGCTGCTGCTGCTGCTGCTGCTGCTGCTGCTGCTGGCAAGTTGTGTCTCATAAACAATTATGCTGAATGCCAGCTGTCCCCACAGAGCTCCTCGTCAGCCCGAGCTGGGGAGACAGTTTGACATTTGACATCCCAGTGGGGATCCAGGGCAGGGTCAGCCACCATCCCAGTCCCAGCACAGCCCATCCCTGACAAGCCTCCTGCTCCAAGGAGACCCATCCAGCCCCAGCCTGTGCTGCAAGCTGGGTTTGCACTGCAGGAGCCTTTGGGGCTGTGGCCTGGATAGCAACAGGGCAGAGGGTCAGTATAAAGTTGATATTTTACTCTGTGGAGAAAAAAATAAAATGAAAATGCTGAGAGCTGGGTGGCCTTTCCAGCCATGCCCTGTGCCTGGGGGAGCTGCTGGTGCTTGTCCTGCATGGAGCCTGGAGAGGCTGAGCTGGGACAGAGACCAGACAGAGCAAAAGGGATAAAATCAGAATTTATTGAAAGGATCCACCTTGGGCAGTGCAAGAGCCTGGCCAGGGCTACACCCAAATCAAATCCAAGGTGGATCCTGGTCACCAGTTTTACACTTCTGTAAGTTTTGGTTCATCTGCACATTGGGGTCGATTATCCAAGCACAGCCCCAGGCTATGCAGTCTCAGCCCCCCTGCCTTGCCCCCTTTCCCTCACCATTGTTTCTGCTTTTTGGGTACAGGTTGTCCTTGATCCCCTGGCTAGAAAGGGATTGTTTTGTCTGACTAACCTGTGAAGAGAACTTACTAACACCTAATATGAAATTTCAGAGTTACACACTAAGCAGCAGAGATTCTGAAAAATATAAAAGATAAACCCCAAGGCATCTGCAGACTGCAGCAGGACCATCAGAGGGGCATTTCATGGGCAGGATTTACAGCCCCAGTGTGGGATGTCCAGGGCTGAAAGCAGAGTCTGGAGCCCTGTGTGTGCTGCTGGATGATCCCTGCCCAGGACAGGAGGACTTTGCTGTGAGCCTGGCCTGGCTGCACGGCCAGCTCAGCCCAGATGGGGTGTGAGGCAGTGCTGGGGTGGGTGGGACCCTCCTGTGCCCCCCCAGCTGGGGCTGGGACTCTCCACCAGCTCAGGATGCTGTGCTCAGGCTCACTGCCCTGCCCTGGGCACGCAGCCTCTGGGTAAGGTGGGCCCAAGAACTACTTCACTGCTTGTTTTAGGGCAAACTTCACTCAAGGGTTGTGCATTACCAGAAGAAACTTATAGTTGAAAAGGTTTGATTCACATTAATGCAGAAGAAAGCAGTTGCCAGCTGAAATTCCCTGGAAGAGTCTCATGGGATTCAGAAAAGAAGCAAAGAAATGTGCATGTTAATATAATATTCTTTCAGATTCCCACATAAAGTGTTGCATGTTTTTATGCTTGGTGTGGCAGCTTACTTTTATTTTTAAATAAACAAGTGCAGGTTTAATGGAAGGGCACTTGTTGACAGACACATTAATTTCTCACCAGAGAAACAGAGGAAAGGCAGAGGTAAGTTCCTGAGGCAGATAAAAGGCTGATGATGCTCAGTGTTCCTGTGGCTGGGGGAAGCATCTGAGAAGCAGCAGCTGAGCTGGAATAGTTCAAGCACTGAGGGCACCAATGGGTCCCAGCTGTGGGGACACAGGGGGGGCACACAGAAAAACCAATTCTGCCAGGTGGGGTTTGGCTGGGGCACTTGGCTGGCATTTTTAAGCAGAGGAGATTTCTGCTCTATTGGCACTGCTGAAACACTCCCCTGGTGTCCACCCCTGGCCCAGGTCATCCTCCCAGCAAGCACAAGTCAGGAACTTGCCCCTAATCATGAGAATCTCACAATTGAGAGTCTCTGCCACCAGGAAAAGTTGATTAGATTATTTATTGTCCCATCTCCTTGGGAAAAATCCCATTGGTGCAGAAGTCACCTGAGATGGAGAATAAAACCCCCAAAATTTTTTATTTCCAAATCTGTCAGGTTCAGCCCACGGGTATCAGTGTTGCAAATATTTTTAATTCTAAATACCTCTTTGGATAGCTGGGCTGGCTGCAGCTCCACATCCTCGACCCTTGATAAAATCTGGGGTTTTGGGGTTCTCAAGCTGGGCAGAATCTCCCAAGGGTTCACTGGCCATCTCTTGGTGCCACAGCCCTGAGGTCCTGCTGCTGGAATTCCTGGGGAACACCTCACCCCAAATGCTGCTCTGGAGCATTGATTCCTGCAAAGGGGTGAGTTAATAAAACCCCTAGACAACCTCGTGCCCAATACTTCAACATTTTCACCAGGAGCTGTGAATGCTTGCAGGATTTTGAAAAACAGTCAGAAAAAAAACCCCAAATGTTTGTTTTGTTTTTTTTTTTTTTTACCCTGGGATTGTTTTCTCCCAAACTTTCTGTCAGTGCTGGCCCTTGACACCCCTTCCCCAATTCAGGAGCATCTCATAGCTCAGCAGCAGTTCCTTCAGGCAGCAGGGGGATCAAGGAGAAGGAACCTGGAGAAAATCCTCAGATTCCCAGGGCTCAGGAAACGAGGAGCAGCACAGCCACAGGATCTGACTGTGCCCCTGTTTGTCTCTGTGAATATTATCTCCTTATTAAAAGAAGGAAAAATAATTAATCGGCCAATTAATTAAACTTGCCTTGCTCTTTATTCCAGTCCAGCCTGCAATTTAAAACTGGCCTAGTAGTTAAGATAACAGTAATTAGGAAGGCATCCAGGTATACACTGGGATTTCCAGATGAACTTTGTGACTTGGAGAGGGAAAACACTAAACCAGAGACCCTGGGCTGCTTTATCAGAGCTGTTCCATTCTCCTCAGGGCTCAGGCAGCTTTAAAGCACCTGGGTCACTGCAGGGGGAGAATAGAGAGGGGCCAGGTCTGCTCCTGCAGGGACTCAGCAGAACAATCCCCAGCCTCCAGGTGTGTCCCTCAACCCCAGCTGAGGGAGATTTGTGCATCACCCACACCCTCTTGGCTAGGTTGAGTTGAATTTGACTCAGAAAACTTTTCTTCCACACCTTGTGCTTGGTCTGTAGCTGGAAAAATGAAGGATTCCTCTCCCCTCTCCCTCCCTGCCCCTGACAGCTCCACAGCAGATGAGAGCTCCAGCCTTGTGTGGTGAGAATGAGCCTGTGTCTGTCACAGCTGCACTGTGCTCAGAGCCTCCTCACTGATTAATGTCAAAATAACAATTTCTGGCCTTTTTGCATGCTTGGGAACCTTTCAGTATCATGCTACCATCAGGAGTTGTTTTTTACCCTTATATTTATGCACCATATGATGGTGACTTTAAAATTTAAATGAAGATGGAGTTAGGACATTGGACAATGCATAATATATTCACTCATCTGCATATTAGAGTTCAGAAAGCAACAAATGGTCATTTATTTTTATTACAGGAGGAGCTGACAGAACTGCTTTATGCCTCAGGTTCCTGACAGCTCCGTTTAGAACATTGCTCTGAACCACTTAAAACCTTGCCAGGTCTTGAGTATTTTGTCAGAAACTTTCTGAGTTGAGTTGCTGCTTCAGATGGATGCTTTGATATCCACTTTTTGGGAAACTGACTCTCAAATAGGCCTGTCATTTCTTTGGATGTGGTTAAGGGAGATATATTGCTAAGCTAATGTTGAAAAGGTCTTAGAGTTGTTTTGTTGAATAGCTCTGATCCCAGTTGGGAGCAGCTTTGGAAGGTTGGGAGGGCTGGCAGTGTATGTGGGATGTTGTTCCTGTGGACAACAGGCAGGTTTAAATATCCTGAGGAGCACAGGAAAGACCAATTCTGATTTATTTGGAAGCTCATGAAGATGCAGCTGAGCTGTGGGAAAGCCCAGCTGAGCTGCAGGTGCTGTCCCAGGGCTGGAGGGGCCTTGTCCCTGTCCCCAGGGGGCTGAGGATGGGCACCCTTCCCCTACACCCCATCAGAAGGTGGGACCAGCAGGACACAGCTGGGCTGGGAGTTTTCAGGAGGATGAGTGTGGGGCTCTGTCTCCCAGGGACACAAGGGCAGGAATGGCAGAAGGTTCCCCTGTGCTGCTTCCAAACACCCTTTCCCAAGGATGTTGGAATAGGGACACCACTCTCCAGCCCCTGCCATCCCCAGGGCTCTGATCCAGGCACAAAATAAAGGTTGAAGATGTTCCTGCTCGCTGCAGGGAGGTTGGGCCAGATGCCCTTTAAAGGTCCCTTCCAGCCCAAACTCCCCCATGGTTCTGTGATTTCTCCTGAAGCTGCTGGTGCTGCTGCTGAAGCTCCATCCCATTCCTCTCCTGCTCCCATCAGAGTCTGCCCTGGTGGGGCTGCAGTTGGGCTGGGCCATCACTGCTCTCCCTCCAGTTTTGGGAATGAGAAGGAGAAGCACAGCCAAGCTGGAGGGGGCAGCTGGTGGTTGTCACCCCTTGCTGTCCTGCTGTCACCTCCCAGGGTGGGCTGGGTCCCTCCAGACCCCCTGAGCCCAAAAGGAAAACATTCCCCTGCAATGCAAGGGGATGGAAGCAGCAGAGGGAGGCTCAGGAGAGGATGGCCTGGCTGGGCTGTGGAGTGTGGGAATGGCTGAAAGGTGTGATTTCCTCCTGCCAGGGCCCCAGGGAATCAGGGAGTGCTGGCAGGGAGGGGATGGGCACAGTGCTGGGATGGGGGCACTCAGGCTGTGCCTGCACTGCTCTGCTGGGGATGCTCTGCCTGTGTTTCCTGCAGCCACGTACCTTTTTATTTAAAAATGACAAAACCACTAATTAGAATTTTCTGAATTTGGCTCTGGAAAAAAAAAATTAAAAATGTATAAGGCCCTGTGTAGTGCGTATGTATATTTTATTGCTGCATAATTGGGATCTTCATTAGTTCCCTGGGTGGTGGAGTGACAGGCTTTTCATGTGCTGCAGACACTAATGCAGCCTGATACAGCTCACTGTCCCTTTTTATTCCGAGATGCTCCTTCCCAAGCTCGTCCAGGCTCCCGCAGAAGGACTCAGGAGCATTTTTGGGGAGCAGTCTCAGCTGCAGTGTCACCCAAAGCCGGGACCTGATTGCAGCAGCAGCCAGGGCGGGGGGGCCGCTTGGAGCTGGAGGAAGTGTTAATGATGCTAATCCCAAACCCCGGGGTACAATCGCTGCTGCTCTCACACAAAACGTCACTTTTACCTAAAGACCGAAGTGGGCAAAGCCCGGCCGGGTTCAGCTCAGCGCGGGCGGGGCTGGGCTGGGCACGGAACGCGGATTTTCCCTCCAGGGGCTGAGCAGCCCCAGGGACATGGGAGAGGATGGAGAGCACCCCCAGCCCCAGCTGCACCCCCAGCCTTCCCCCTCCTCTGCCTGCGAGTTAAGAGCTCCGGCGCTCTCGGCACCAACTTGGTCGGGTTATCGTAAATGAGAAAAAACCCCATAGTTGCTAAAAGGTTATTTGTTACAAAGCACATCAGTCTCAAAAGCAAACAGAAGAACAATGGCAAAAGCAAATGGCTGAAAGCACCAACTCTCCCAACACAAACTCTTACAGAGGATCTTCCCAACAAGCTGAGCCACGAGCTCAGACCACCACTCCTTAACCTGTTAGAGTTCCAGTTTGTTAACACACCAGGTTACACACAGACTATGCACACAACCTGTCTTGTTCTGGCTGAAAAACGTCAGCAATATTCTTCCTACAGCTCTGTTATGTCTAAGTCCTGTCTGCAGCTCTGGTCCTGCAGCCTCCACTGAAAACATCAGGGTGTTTTCCAACCTTCACTGGAACTCACACTTCTGTTTTGGCACCGAAACCTTTCACTCACTAAAAGCACTAGAGCTCATACTAAAACTCACTGACTTGCTCATCCTGAAACTTAAACTTACACCTCTACCCTGTGTGTGAGTGGCTTAATATACTTCAATGCATCCAAAGGGTTTTATTCTCTGATTTCTCTCTGAAAAATTCAGAGACCCCTGACTCACTGACTCCAACATCTGGCAGAACTCCAGAGCCCAGTTCCTGGAAGAACCTGCAGAAGGTTTTTCCTGCAAGCTGCTGGGAGCTCTGTGTTGGGTTGATGTGGCCAGAAATGTGAATTCTGTCCCATCTGTTACCCCAGCTGGGGCAGTGACCCTGATCTCCTGGCACACATTATCTGCTCATGGGCCATCTTTAAACCAGCTGGGCAATCATCTTTATCTTCCCACAGCCCATCCTCCCTCCAGGAGATATCTCCTGTTAATGGCCAGTGAGTCCCAGGGCATGGCTGATAAAATTCCATCATCCCACTGGGAGATGCTCCAGCCAGGGGAGGAGCCAAGCCTTTCCTACCCAGATAAAAACTGAGATTTGGGACAGCAAGCCAGCCCTTATTCACTGGTCTCCACAGGACAAGAGCTACCAGGATCACTGTGAGGATTTCTACAGGATCACTGCTTCAAGAAGAACACTTCACCTGGACTGCTACCACCACACTAACTAGCTGGGTGTTGGGTTCTATTCTCACTCTGTCAGTGAGACAGAGTCAGTTTTTCTTATGTACTATTGTATTTTATTTTTCCCTTTTTTCCTATTAATTGTACTTCTGACTTGGAGTCTCTCACTGGTTTTGATTTCAAAACCATGACAGCCACTCAGCTCTCAGTCCAAAAGATGTAACTGATAGATTTCAAATTCTTCCATGGGCAGGGGAGCTGGAATGGTGGGTGAGTCTTGGGCAGGTGTTTGTGTGCAGGGTGCACTGAGGTCACAGTGAGGATTTGCAGGATGAGGGTTAGAGAGTGGCTGGTGAGAATTAGGATTTTTTCCATGAAAAGTGAGAGTAAAGCTGTTTCTGAGCCCTTCAACCCTCTGCCTCCCAGACTTCATCCCCTGAGCACCTCTGTTTGTAGCAGTGGGACCTTGAGTGTTGCTGAACCAGGTGTGATCTCCCCCTGGAGAAGAGATCTCCTCTCCCCTTGGGTAATGGGAAACGAGCAAAGAACTGACTAAAGGGGGCAGGGCTGTGTCAGGCTGTGCTGGTGTAGAAGCTCCTGGGGAGCAGGGCAGAGCTCAGCCCTCTTCAGACCTTTATCAGAGTTCACAGAGTTAACTGAAATATTCCTGCTCCTACAGCTTTAATTCATTCAGAGTCACTCAGAAGCTTCTGATAATAAGACCTAATTTATAATTAGGCTTTATCAGTAATCAGTTAATTTATAGAACCCTAATTCTCATGGAGGTATTTCAGAGGCTTTGCTTATTACAATGTGGAGTTAATGCCCACAGACAACCAAATCACAGTGAGAGGATGGAAACAAATTTCAAGGTAATCCTGCTCTGTAACTGCTTGAGTTATTTACTTGGGATTTCATGCAGTGGGTGGGGCAGGGAGTAGCATTTCAGCCAGCAGTCAGGGACAGACCTGTCAGGGCTGGGGTGTTAGTTACAGGTGACCTCCCCTGTGCACTGAGCTAGCTGGAATCTGCCCTGTAAACTGATAACCAGCTGGGATCTGCCAGGGATTCCCAGAGATGTGCTGGGAAATGAGTCCCACAGGGAAGGAGAGATGCTGGTGGGAGGGAGGAGGGCTGGATGGTGAGACATCACCTCCAAGGCTGAATCAGCAGACCAGAGAACCACAGAACCCTCATCAGACTCAGGTCTGATGGTTCCAACACTGCCAGTAAGAGTTTCCAAAATTTCCCGAACAGTGGGACATTTCTGGTGGAACTGAGTCCCTAAATGGATGTCACTGTGCTCTTGTGCCTCTTTGGGATGCAAGCCCAAATTGTTCCCCCTTTCCTGCAACCACATCACCCTGCAAACCCATCTCCACCTCCCCATCCCTTCCATCCCCTCTCTCCCTGCTTTCAGACCATGCCACAGCTCTGACTCCTGGTTTCTCACCCAGGCAGAACTTTGCTCTCCCATCGTTCCCTCCAAGGCACAGAGGAAAAACCCAGACAACTCCTCTCTGTCCTTCTCTTCAAATCCTGTACAGGTAGGAAAGGCTTTATCAAGGGAAGGCCTTGCAACATGGTTCCTGTCACTTGGGCTCAGGATGGGGGACTGTGGGGAGTGCCTCAGCTGGAACAGGGGCAGAGGGACGAGATGTGTGACTGCCACATGTCCACATTGCTGCTGGGAACCAGAGCAAAGCAGCCTTGAAGCTTTGCCTTCCTCAGGCTTCACAAGGACAAGAATTTCTGACAATGATTGAACACCTGCAGGGTGTGAGAGCTGTGAGTGTCTGTGAGATTTTGCACAAAGCATGTTTTCAGAGAGGTGTTGCCCTCTTGGACCAATGATCTTTTTAATTTTGTTTTTCACCTACTACCCTATATAAGTGCAGTGTTTCTTTAAATAAAGCTCTCTCTCTCTCTTTTGCTTCTCCATTGGACCAGGAACTATGTTGATTATCCTTTTTGCTGGTCTCCTATAGCCTAAAATGCAACCCCACATCATGTCCACATCGTGGTCTGTGGTGGTTGCTTGACTTGGGCTTGTTGTGCCTTGAAACCCTGTAAACTGATAACCAGCCAACTGCTCCAAAACTCGGGTTTTTGGCAGTAAAGAGCCTCCTTTGCACCTGCCTGGGGTCCTGCAGCAAAATGCCATTGCTGTCCATTGCATGTTTCCCTTCCAAAAGAAGCTCAATCCACAAACATCCTTGCTGTGCCTGCTTTCAGAGAGCTGGTGACTATTTTAAGGCCAAGCCCAGGCCCTGGTGGGCTGGGCTGCTGCCTTGCAGTGCAGAGCTCTGCTGGACTGACATTCCTCCAGTCCTCAAGCCCTCAGAGAGCTCCCAGTCAAACAGTTTCAATTAAATTTCAATTAACAGATCTGAGCAAAGTGTTCTCTGCCACGGCATCACCAGGAGGCCTGGATTAAAGAGATGAGCAGCTTACCCTGAGACCCTTCACTTTGGGACTGTGTGGCCACGTGCAAAGCTCCCAACAACAGTTCTGGTGGTGGCTGGGTCTGTGCAGGGCTGTGGGAAAGGGAAGGAGTCCCCACCCAGCAGGGAGCCCTGGCCAGCAGGTGGGTGATGCTGCCCCCAGGGCACAGCTGCACCTCAGCCCTGCCCTGGGGGTGTGAGCCATGGCCCACAGGTCCCAGTCCATCCCTTCAGCTCCTGACTTCCCTCTGGAGTTGGATTGTCAGCGCCTCATGCACCATTGGTATCTGTTTTCCCAAAACCTTGTCAAGGGAGCTTTGCTAACTCCTCCCAGTCTGAGCTGCAGTGTAGCTGTGTCACCACATGTCCCTCCCTTCCAAGGCAGCACTTTCCCCAGTGTTCTTCTACCCCATCCTCCCAAGGGATGTTTCTGCTCTCTGCACATGCAACAGCAGCTCAGCTCGTCTCAGCTCTTCTCCAGCCCCTCCTTTCACTTGGAATTCCACCTTTCCTCGCTCAGATCCCTCCCACTCCCAGTCCACTCTTGGGACAGGTTTTCTTTGATCCCCAAATGTCTGAGCCACCTTCTCCTGACTCCACATCAGCCAATTCTCCTTGCCTGTGATTGCAGAGGAGCTGCAGCCTGTTGTGCTTAATTAAAGTGTATTAGCAGTGGTGTGTTATTGATTTACTGAACATTTGCATTAGCTGAGCACTTCATGCTCTTATCTGATGGGCAGAGCCCGGATACAGGGCATGGAGCCTCCCTGGTGAAACCTGAGCAGGAGAAGGAGCAGGCCCACCTGGGTGGATCTTCAGAGCTCTGGCTGCTTGGCAGTGGCTCCTGGAATTGCCAGATGCAAATCCAGATGATAAAACATGAAACCTGAAAACCAGTTTTATTTAGACTGGCAGAACTTCCCAATACAAATCTTTCACATTTAGAGCTTCTGTCTGTATTTCCTGGCTCACAGCACAGAAATTGCTGTGGCTTGTGCCCCTTCTTGCAGGGTGGGAACCACCCAGCTCAGTAACACACAGAAAATGTTGAGTTCATCCTGTCAGAGCAGGCTCACAGACCTGATGCTGCTGTGACCAGAGGAACACCCTGAGGTGTGCAGGGAAACCTGGGGCTGTCCCCACCAAGCCAAAAAGGCAGATCCTGTGCTGCAGTGTGTCCCTCCAGTGCAGCCAGTCTTGGAGCCATGCCACGGAACACAGCTCAGCACTCCCCCCTTCCACCCCACAGCCTTTGCAGAGGGGGGAATTCTCAGGCAATGGTGAAGGTGTGTGCTGACTCAGCAGCCAGGTTTGGGGCAGGAGAGGAAGGGCACAGGGCACATCTCAGTGAGCTCAGTGAAACACCCAGCACAGTGAGACAGCTTGGGCAAGACAGAGTGGGGAAATGGCTCATTCAGATGGGCAAGGGCTTAGAATCACAGAATCAGAATCATGGAATTATGGAATCATAGAGTCATAGAATCATGAAATTATGGAACCATAGAATCACAGAGTCATAGAATCATAGAATCATGGAATTATGGAATCACAGAATCATTGAGCCATAGAATCATAGAGTCAAATAATTACAGAATCACAGAACCACAGAATCATGAAATCATAGAGTCAGAGAATCATGGAATTATGGAATCACAGAATCATAGAGTCAGAGAATCATGGAATTATGGAATCAGGATCCCAGAGCCCAGGGGCAGGGCTGGACCCCATGCCAGCTGAATGTCCTGTGCTCTGGTCCCAGGTGACTTTGAAAGTGAGGACAATGACTCTCCAGTTAAGCTCCTCACCCATGGCCATGATCCACATGTGCCTCAGCACTGGAGCTCAGGATCAAGGAGGGCTCCCAAAGCAGCCTGAGAACAGCCTCAGCTTGTCCAGGTTGAAGGCCTGGGGGGTTTATGGCAGGCAGACCCCAGGGAGATCCCCTGGTCACAGGTACAGCCCAAGATTTGGGCCAGCTTGGGCTGAGCACATCATCTCCCCACGGGACAACTGGAACACCTGACAGCCTGAAATCTCCAGGGTTTCACACACACCCTGTGCCTTGGGGGAACAATTTAGCAGCAGAAGTGAGCCCCACCCTGCTGGAAAACCCCAGCACGCACTGGGAAGTCCCATAGAGCAGGTTACCTGCAGCAAACCTGTGGATCTGCCCCTGCACTGGCACCATGGAGAGGCTCTGCTCAGGAGCCCTCAGCTCCTGCCCACACACAGGGACCTGGTTTCCTTTGCTTTTAGACAATTAGAAACTGGTTTTAGCTGAAGCAAAGTTGGACTTTGTTGGGACAGACTCAGAGATGAGCTGTGTGAGCACACCAGTGTCCAGCAGGCAGGAGGGGCCTCAAGCAGCACCCTGAGCATCCCTCTGGAGATGGAGGAGGACACAGCTGAGGTCCTGGCAGCTGTGTGTTCCCAGCAGGAAGGAGATGGGATGTGGTGTCCAGCTAACACTGCTCCACAGGGTGCCCAGAGCAGCTGTGGCTGCCCCTGGATCCCTGGCAGTGCTCAGGGCCAGGCTGGATGGGGCTTGGAGCAGCCTGGGACAGTGGGAGGGGTCCCTGCCCCTGGTGTCCCTGGATGTGACTGAGACCCTGTAAGGTCCCCTCCATCCTGCCACACAAAATTGGGGCTAAACAAGCAGCAATCAGCCCCTTCCTGCCACCTCCAAAGATGCTCTGCTGCCCTTAGGCAGAGCTTGCAATCTGCAATATCTCCTGTGTGCCCAGCCAGGGCTTCCTCACAGCTTGAGCACCCCATGCCTGTGGTCCCCTCTCAGTTTTCATACTCTCAGTCAAGGCAGTGCCCAGCCCTGTGGTGTTCCCAGAGACACCAAGTGACAGCATTCAAATACTCAGACAGCTGTAAATAAATAGATCTTCGGGGTAATTCAAAAGAAAACTGAAACAAGACAGAACTGGCCTACATTAATCTCAAGGAGTTCTCAGCAAAAACGAATGCAAAGAGCACATTTCCATATGGGGGCAGTTTCATCAGCTGACAGAGAGGAGCTGAGTAACTCAGTCTGTTCTACACTGTGGATGTGGCAGCTGCTTTAAATATTTGGGAGTTCAGAGTTATCTGCTCCTGCACTATTGTTTAAATTGATTTGTGGTGCTTCTTCATTGACCTTGCTGCAGAAAGCTCCAAGATAATAAAAATGTCAGACCCTCATTAGAAGATCTAGAACATCAGCCAACCTTGAGCACCTGGAGCAAAGCTGGGTCTGCATCTTTCCTAGATTGTCACCTCTGGGTCCATTACTGGGGGTGTGGGACATCACCACTCCCACACTGGAGTCCAGACTGCCCCTCTTGGGCTTGCAGTGGACACACCCCCAGGACAAACAGCCAGTGTGGAGCTCTGCTGGGACCCTGGCTCTTCCCTTCAGCCCCACTCATCATTCTGTTTGTCACTGTGCTGTGACAGCTCCACCCTGTGCTGCTTTACCCAGGCTGATCTGCCTGTGAATCCCCTGCCTCAACTGCCATCCTCCTTCCTCTGGGATTCCATCTGGAGATATTCCCTACCCCAGTTTTAAACCCTGCCTTTGTGGCCACGTGCCACAAATGTTCCAGCTGAAGTGACTATTTCAGCCTCCACGAGAACACTCTGTCTTCACAAACTTGTACCTTTTCCCAAAATTCTTCTCTTGGAATGAATCTGCTCTGTGGAAAGTTGGAGGGAAATCAATCTGGCCACATTTGCATTAGGAGAGAAGAGGAAACTCGTACAATTTTCCTACCTTGGAAGAGCCCCCAAACCCCTACAAGAGATCCAGCCTCAGTGACTCTGGTTCTGTGGCTCTTCACCCAGAGCAAGGAGCTCCTCAGTCCTCACACTGTTCCCACCCAAGGCACTGCAGAGGAGCAGCACAGGGACAGGGATGGAGAGCAGGGAGAGCACACCTGGGCTGAGTGTTGTGACAGTGTCTGGTGGCCACCAGGGGATCTATCAGGAGAAGAAAAGAAACTGCTGAGCAGACAAACAAACCTGTACAGGCCCAGGTGGGGCAGATTCCTTCCTGTGCCATGTTCCCACAGTTGTGCCATCAGTGAACTCAGCTACTGACCCTGGAATAGACCATAGGGTGTAAAGGGTTGGATGTTCTGCCTGGGTGCACGTTAAGCATTCTCCCAGCAAACCAGATATGAACACAACAAGCCCAAAGGGCAGAGGGAAGAAGGCAGGGAGGGATTCAGAGCAGCTTCCAGGGCTGGGCTGTGGTGTGTGGAGGAGCAGAGAGATTTAAAGGAGCTCCCAGGGGAGCAAGACTCCAGCTGTCCCTCCCTCATGGGTGACTTGGGACATAAACTGACACTGGTGTGCTCACACAGCTCATCTCTGAGTCTGTCACAACAAAGTCCAACTTTGCTTCAGCTAAAACCGGTTTCTAATTGGCTAAAAGCAAAGGAAACCTGGTCCCTGGTTAATGAAAGGATCTGTTCAGAGGCTTTCATCACTCCAATGGTTTATGTGACTGGGTTTCATCAGCTCCACGCAGTTCAAAACCTTCTGGGTTGGAACAATATGGTTCACAAAAATGTGATGCTCCAGCAGAAGTCAACACAGACCTGCCAAATTACTGCAGCTTAATGAGTTCCCTCTCATCAGCTGAGCTGGCCTTGTGTGTGCCCTCTTTGAAGTCAAATGTTCTCGTGTAAGCACCCTAAGAGGCTTTAGGGAGGGATTCCTGTCTGGGCAAAGGTTCACAATGGCTGCTGCTGGCATTGTCAAGAATTAGGTGGTTGCTTTGCTAATATTTTCCTCCCATCCTTGCCTCCAGTTGAGTCTCTGCTTCATAGCCTGGCTCTAAACAACATCCCTGAGCTTTTATCTGCAGGTGACAAACAGAGGCATACAAACTGGATTGGCAGGAACACAAAGAAAGCTTTCATCTCATCACTGCACGAGGCACTTACAGGAACTTCTTAAGGAAAAAAAGAGATTATGCATCAACATTGTGAGCATAAAGACAATTTAAAAGGGATGTTAAGAAACTTCATGTCAGGAAAATATAGAACATCTGCAAACAGACGAGTATTCAGTAATAACCACGTCAATGATCTGGGAGGAAAGAGGCTGTTTTCCTGCAGTGACAAGCCCAGAGAACATCCCAAAGGGGATTTGAACAAGCTAAAGTGCTCCTTGTGGTCAGAAAACTCAGCTGGCTGTGTGCTGCACTTGGGTTGGTTGGGCAAATCAACCTGCTCCAAGCTCTTTGCTCCTGTCTCTGCCACATCTCTCACCTGAGGCAGGTGTGCAGGTCTGACCCATGGCTGGGACAGGGAACAGTCCTGGCAGATTTCTGGGCTTCATACACACACAGACACATCCCAACACTTAGTCTGGTGGTAGTTTATGGTATTTTGCCACCAGCTGTGGCAGGACTGGGGTAACAGAAGCAGCAGGACAGCTGCAGGCTGTCCTATGGTCCCTCCTGGGTGAGTGACTCTGCAGGAACACACAGAGTGACTGTGATTATTGTAATAATGCAGGAGGACAAGACTCACCTACTAAAGAACAAGCTGGTTTAGCTGGTTATTAGTCCACTAATTAGTGGATAACTAATGGCAATGCATGTTTGCTCCCAGCTGTCAGCAACCAGTGGCACTGATGCCTTGGAGGTGCTGCATCCACCCTGGAGGCGCCCAGCTGCATCCATGTGCCAGCACAAACACTGCCAGAGCTGCCAGGGTGACAGGGGGTCTGGGTTTCCCTGGCTGCACCTTTCCAGGGCTCTGTGCTGCTGCCTGTGCCAGCTGGAGGCAGCCTGTGCCAGCTGGAGGCAGCCTGTGCCAGCTGGTGGGGCTGCTGCCTTCTCTGGGACGTGGCTCTGGCTGAGTTTGCTGCCTTCTGCTGCATGAACAGCCTGCAAAGAGAGGCTCAGAGGGTCACTGTGCTCCAGGGTGTCACACCCTGGGACATCCTGGCATGAGCCATCCCCACTGCCCAAGGCATTTTGCTGATATCTTCACTGAGCAATTCCAAAAAGGCCTCCATGGGGGACTCGGCCAACTGGCTGCTGCTTCTGCCATGTAATTTGTGATACACTTGTTCAAACACCTCCCTGCTCTGCCCTGTGCCTGGACAGGTTGTCCTGACCTTCTCCAGCTGCTGTCTTAGCTCAGAGCAGCATCAGTGTCCTGAGGAGTGGGGACCTGTGCTGTGTGCAGGGCTCTGCCTCTGCAGCTCAGTGCCAGCAGGTTGGCACTGCCATGGCTCCTCTGGGTTAAGATGAAATCATGCAAGGTTTAGGCCTCAGCAGTCTGGAGCCTGTCCCACCAAATGTCCCTCTGCACACCCAAGGAAGGCAATGAAGTCCAAGGAACACACTGCTCTTGGAAAGTCCCATTGGAAGTGGCAACCCAGGGCTCAGTCAGGGCTCCTGCCAGGCACAGTCCCAGAGCTCTGCAGGGTGGGCATCCACCACAGAATCCCCAAATCCACTCTGAAACCCAGGTGCTACATTTCAAGCACTGGTTGTGGTCATGAGACCTTCTGAGCAGTGACTCTGAGAAGGCCCTGCCAGCTCCAGCCACTTGTCACTCCCTGTTTGCCTTCCACTGACACAGAGGGAAATGTGCTAGCTTGCATTCCCTGCAGTGGGTCTGGGAGTGATCCCAGTGTCCCTGCATCCAGCAGGGCTGGCTGATCAGCAGGAACAAGTAGCTGGGAAAGTGGCCACATTTTTGCCCCTTTGACAGTGAGCTCCCAGTGTGCCAGGAGGATGGGAAGAGCTGCAGGAGCAGAGGGAGGGGCACAATGCCAGTGGAGCACAGGCACTCCTGCACTCAGCTCAGCACAGTGCAAGGTTTCCACTGAAATGATTCAAACTTGAGTGGGCAGGGAGGGTGCTGTTCTGAGCACCTGGATGTCTGGCAGAGCTCCTCCCCAGCACCCCAACAGCAGCAAGGCCCCTGTGAGCAGCTGTGCTGGGCTCAGCCTGTGCAGGGGCACGGGCACAGTGCCTGCCATGGGCTGTCACCTCCTCAGGCCATCCCCAGGCCCTGCTGCCTCTGCACTTGCCCCCCACTGCTTGTCAAACCCAGCCATCCCCCAGATCTGTGTTTATCTCAAGGGATGCCTCCCAACCAGCTCAGGTTGCACAAACCCATCTGCTCTGGGCCCAGGCTGGTTTGTGCCTTCCCAAGGCTGCCCAGGAGGGCAGGAACTGTCTGTGTGTCCTGCAGGGGTGGCTGTGTGCCACCAGACATGTGTCCATGCAGGTGAGATGGAGCTGCAGGAGGGAGGGAAGGGTGCTTAGCACACAGGGATGGCAAAGCTGCACCTCCCTTCTCACATGGCACCTGTGCTGCTGGCCTGGGCTGAGCCCTGGGACACATCAGGGCTCCCCTGGGGACCTAGGGCAGGTAAAGGAGAGGAGGAGGAGGAAGATACACAGAACACAGTACCCAGGAACCTGTGTGTGCTTTACTGACTTCTGCTCACCTGGGGAACACCTTCCACCTGCAAATATCCCCTTGAAGCAACTATTTGTCTGCATGGGAACCCAGACTGCTGGAAAACCTTTTATGGAGCTGCTGATCACTACCAGGAATCCAGTTTGGAGAAGTCATCTCTCTGCTTGGAGAAATTCCACCCATGTAGCACTGAATGCACACAGGTCTTCCCCTGTGTTCATTCTCTGGGGCTCTTCCTGTCCAGCCTGAATGAGACAGGTAAATCACAGAATCATTTAGGCTGGGAGAGCTTTAAGATCATCAAATCCAACTGTTAGCCCAGCACTGCCATGGTCACCACTAGCCCATGTCCCCAAGTGTCACCTCCAGACGTTTTCTGAGCACATCCAGGGATGGTGACTCCAGCAGTGCCCTCAGCAGCCTGTGCCAATACCTGACCACACTTTAGTGAAGGAATTTTCCCTGATTTCCAACACAAGTCTCCCCTGGTGCAACCTGAGGCTGCTTCCCTTGTCCTGTCACTGGTTACTTGGGAGAAGAGCCTGACTTCCCCCAGCTGCCCCCTCCTGTCAGGGAGTTGTGGGGAGTGAGAAAGTTCCCCTTTTGTGCAGGCTGAGCCCCCCCAGCTGTTCCTCATCAGCCTTAAGTACCTGGTCCTTCCTGCCATCAACTGCCTTCCCCAGGTTTTCACTGAATTTCTCTTTAATGACTCCAGCTTTGTCATTTGGGGGATGTTCCAGCAATAAGATATGACAAGGTGTGAATTATAGGACAATAATTCATGCCTGGAGCAGTGTCAGGCACAAGGCTGGGAGCTGAGGGCTGTCCATGCAGCTCAGTGTGAATTATTGCACCATAATTCACACCGTGAGGACACTCTGAGGGACTAGCCAGAGACTATCCACACAAAAAAAAAGAGTTAAACTCTTCATTTTAGCTTAGTAGGATTAGTAGGGACATTTTACTGTCTGCAACATTCCTTTTGGAATGGGCCACAGGGTCCATCCCTGTGTTTTCTTTGCTGGAGTCCAATGAGAAAGGAAGGCCCAGATGGACATGGAAGGGCTGAGGAGCACTGGGAGCCACCAGCTGCAGGCACAACAGCTGGGACCCACCTCCCTTCCTGCTTCCAACACCCAACCCCTGAAAAGCACTCAGGAGCCAAGGGGAAAAGCAGCTCCAGCAGCACAAGGGACAGCCCAAACTGCCCCTGCCCCAGGCTGCTGGGCTGCCTCTGCCCTTCTCTGCCTTTGGTGGCCAGCCAGGTCCAGGGGAGAGCTCTGGAAAAGGCTTTGCTGAACATTTGAAAGCCTGGGGTTGCAGTTTTCATGACAGAAAGTCACACTTGTGAAATCTTTAATTATTTTTTAAATTATATATTAATAATATATATAATAATATATATAATATATAGTAATATATATAATTATATATTTTTAAAAATTATATATATATATATATATATATATATATATATATATATATATTTTTTTTTTTTTTTTTAGTCTGTATAAAACAGCCCCCTGTGATAGTCATCCCTTCCTAGAAAGCTGCTACAGTTCAAAAATAAACCAGATGATTCTCCAGGGCTCTGTGGGAAGTGCTCTGCCTCCAGGAGCCCCCCAAACAACTCTGTTTCCCAGTAAACATGCTCCAGCCTGCCCCTGTGTTGGGGCTTCAAAGACAGAAGCCCTGAAATCTCTCCCCAAGGATTTTTCTGTTGAAGCAGGAGGCAGATCCTCACCTGCATTAAGACTTCTCTCCATCTAGGGGTGTCCCCAGTCCCTGGTGTGCAGGGAGAGCCCTGGGGGAGAGGAAGGTCCCTTCATCCCAGAGCTGGGACTGGGCACTGGTGATTCAGGGCTGGCTCTGACTGCACCTAAGGCAAAAGATAATTTAAGGTTATCCAGAGCAAATTCCAAGTCATTATTTGGGCTTCAGTTGCCCAGTCAGTACAGATCTCATTTTGAAATGTCTCCAGGTTAATTGATTGCTGTTTCAGACAGCTATTGATTTTCAAATAATTATTCTAATTATCTGCCATCCAGCTAGCTTTCTCCCTCTCTCCTCAGTCTGAAAACATTTCCTTGCAGAGTCCCACACAAGAGGCTGATTTTAGTGTTTCCATTGGGAGGTGGGGCACTGAGCAGCACAACCTTCACCTGGCTTTGGGGGGAACATGGGACCCTCCAGGATGGCAGTCCCTGCCCAGGGCTGCCAGGGCACCCTGCAGATTGCAGCAGTGCCAGGGCTGCCAGTCCATGGCAGCTCTGCAAGCTGGTCTCCCCCTGTCCCTGGGGAGCCCAGAGCTGCTGCCAGGGCTGCTGTGTCCTTGTGCTCACTGGCACAGAGCTCCAGGTGAGCCCCAGCCTTCAGCACCAGCTCTGCTCCAGCCCTGGAGGAGTCCCTGCCCATGGGATGAGCTCTCAGGTCCCTTCCATCCCCAGCCATGCCATGGCAGGGATGAAGTGACAATTCCCTGCATTTCTGTACTGCAGGGTGGCAGCTGTGGCTCTTTGTGCCACCACACCCCGAGCTGGGGCACTGCCCCTGGGGTGCCCAAAGAAATTCCCTTTGCTGCAGGACATTGCTGTGGGAGGTGGCTGCTGCAGACCTCCTGCAGGCAGCAATGAAACATCAGTGGCATCTCTCAAAATTATCTATGATAATTTTCTAACACAAAAGAGATGGCACCTAACGTGAGGTAATTCTATTTTAGATCTTATTATGATGGATAAAGATGAATTGATCACTGAACTAGAAATTGGTGGTTGCCTGGAGACCGGTGATCATGACCTGATTACATTAATTATGGGATAATAAAAGACAGTTTCAGCCAGTAACATATACCTGGTGCTTCTCCCTGGATCTGTGAGGATGAATAAAGTGGTAAGGGAAACTCACTGGGAAGAAAAATAAACATGTACATAAATGAGTGAAAAATAAAAAGTTCACACTAGGAGTTCCCAACCTGGCTAAAAAGTTCTATTTGTGCCATAATTTTTGAAGAATGGTGTTTGATTTTGAGATCTCTCTAGGTGAAAATGAAGGCAGCAATTAGAAAAAGAAGCAGTGTATAAAGAATGGGGGGGAAATGGAAAAACTAGTAATCAGGATAATTTAACATTTCTGAGTGGTAGGAAATTGATAAGAGAAGCCAAATGCATTAAAGAAAAGTCTGGCTGATGAGTTATAGGTACTAAGAGCTGTTATTATCAACAAGAAAAAGAACCCTAATTGTGGTCCCTGCTTCTACTTGAAAAAGATGATAAAAATGATAAAATTAGATGGTAAAATTAATAACAGTGTCACTGAGAGGATCCAAAAATGTCAGAGTGTCATTATCTTGGTCAAGCAGCTCATAAACTCCTCGGGGCATTGGAGGAAGCTTAAATTTAGAGAATCTCTGAGAGACTTTTTGCTGTGAGGGCTGCAGGGCACTGCAGCAAATGGCCCATTGCACACTGCAAGGGTTTGCTGAGATGCAGCATCCCCCGCTTTGGGCACAGGGCTGACCCTGCCCTTGTTCTGAGCCTCCCCCTGTCACTGCCCACCGGGTTTAATATCATGTCATCCCAAATGATGGCCAAGTGCCCTCCCTCACTCTGTGCAGACCTTATCTGGGGACAGCTGCTGGCTCATGGCCTGCTGCACAACACTGGGGGAAAGCAGTCAAAACCATGATTATTTTTAATTGAAACCTGAGATTATTTGTATAACCACCATGATGAGAAGAGCTGGACCCCTGGCAGCCTCTGACACATCTATCCTTGATGAAGGAGAGAATGGGATCAGCTCACATGGCTGGAATGCAGGGCTTGTCTCCAAGGATGGTCCTGTCACCAGCACCTCTGTGGCCATGTCCAAGTGTCACCTGTGTCACCAGCTCCTCTGTGGCCATGTCCAAGTGTCACCTGTCCCTCCATCCCTTGTCCCCAGTCCCTCTCCAGCTCTCCTGGATCCCCTGGCAGGGGCTCTGAGCTCTCCCTGATCCTTCTCCTCTGCAGGTGAGCACCCCCAGCTCTCCTAGCCTGTGGCAGCTCTGCAGGTGAGGTCTCACCTGAGCAGACAGAGGGGCAGAATCCCCTCCTCTGGGCTCAGGCCAGCTCTGGGGGCTCAGCCCAGGTTTGGGGGCTCAGGCCAGGTTTGGGGGCCCAGCCCAGCTCTGCGGGCCCAGCCCAGCCCTGTCCCGGGCAGCCCCCGGCAGTGGCTCCGGGCTCCGGGCTCCGGCTCCCCCAGCCCTGTCCCGCTCTGAGGCCCAGCCCTGGCCTGGCCCGGCCCAGGCTGCCCCCGACAGTGGCTCGGGCTCCCCCAGCCCTGTCCCGGGCAGCCCTGGCAGAGGCTCCGGGCTCCCCCAGCCCTGTCCCGCCAGCCCCGGCAGTGGCTCGGGCTCCCCCAGCCCTGTCCCGGGCAGCCCCGGCAGTGGCTCCGGCTCCCCCAGCCCTGTCCCGCTCTGAGGCCCAGCCCTGTCTCAGGCCGCCCCCGGCAGTGGCTCGGGCTCCCCCAGCCCAGCCCTGTCCCGGGCAGCCCCGGCAGTGGCTCGGGCTCCCCCAGCCCAGCCCAGCCCTGACCCAGGCCGCCCCCGGCAGTGGCTCGGGCTCCCCCAGCCCTGTCCCGGGCAGCCCCGGCAGTGGCTCCGGCTCTCCCAGCCCTGTCCCGGGCAGCCCCCGGCAGTGGCTCCGGCTCCCCCAGCCCTGTCCCGCTCTGAGGCCCAGCCCTGTCCCGGGCTGCCCCGGCAGTGGCTCCGGCTCCCCCAGCCCTGTCCCGGGCAGCCCCCGGCAGTGGCTCCGGCTCCCCCAGCCCTGTCCCGGGCAGCCCCCGGCAGTGGCTCCGGCTCCCCCAGCCCTGTCCCGGGCAGCCCTGGCAGTGGCTCCGGCTCCCCCAGCCCTGTCCCGGGCAGCCCCGGCAGTGGCTCGGGCTCCCCCAGCCCAGCCCTGTCCCGGGCTGTCCCTGGCAGTGGCTCGGGCTCCCCCAGCCCTGTCCCGGGCAGCCCCGGCAGTGGCTCGGGCTCCCCCAGCCCAGCCCAGCCCTGTCCCGGGCAGCCCCGGCAGTGGCTCCGGCTCCCCCAGCCCTGTCCCGGGCTGTCCCCGGCAGTGGCTCCGGCTCCCCCAGCCCTGTCCCGGGCTGCCCCGCTCCGTTCGCTGCCGCCCCCAGAGGGAGCCGGAGCCGCCGGGCTCGGCAGCGGGGCCGGGGCTCGCTCCGCTCCGGGGGCTGGCCGAGCTCCGCAATGCCAAACGCGGCTTTCCAGAATGCCAGAAACGTAATTTAAATGTTAAAACATTTGTGATTGCATAAATTGCACGTATTATTCCAATTGAATTGTAGTGGGATTAATCTGACCTTAATAGAATACTACTAATAATTTATATTATTATCTTTAATAATATTAATTCTACTTAAATTTTTTTTCCATTTACTTTGTTCATTTAAGGGCAGCTCCAGTGAGCTCTGGAGCATTTAGCTCGTGGTGTGCAGCAGTCACTTATCATTTGCACAAGTGGGGATTCCACCAGGCAATTTTCAGAGAAATAAAGATCATCTTTCAGTGAAAGGAACTTAAAAAAAATTACAGTATTAAATGAGCAGATATTAATGTGTCATATTTAGAATATAAAACAACCCATAATCTGTTCTGAAGTCTCTTTCACCTAAACATATACTTTCCTTTTTTTTTCCTTCTAGAGGAATCTTTCATTCTGCTGTTTAACTTATTAGGCACAACCATTCCAGCTGTTAAAATAAAATTGTTAAGATCATAGTGTCAGGGAAATAGAAACCTTGGCAGTATGATAGTGCCTGGTGAGCAGAGCCTCAGTTTGTTGGGGGTGAATGGGAATTGTGCATTCCATTAGAATTTATATCACAAGCCAAGGGATGAAGCATTATTTCATTAAGTATCTTGAAATTTCACCAACCTAATGAAGCTGTCAAAATTCTATTAATAAAGCCCTGGAAGTATTTATTTGTTTTGCTATTATTTAATGCTGTGTCTGTTATTTAGGAGCAGAGGCTCAGGGTGCAGCAGGAGGAGAGGGGCTGGCAGAGAGGGGCTCTGGGGGCCAGGGGCTCTGTCCTGGGCAGGATCAGGATGGGGCCAGCAGCCCTGCCCCACGGGGAGGGAATGGGACACTCTGCACAGGAGCAGGTGAAGCCAGCACAGCTCAGCTTCAGCTGCCACCTGGTTTGAAAATGTGGTTTTAAACTTGCCCTTTCCTGCTTACTCAATTTTACCTTTTTTATTCTTGATTCATCTCTGATGGGGAGCAAAGCTCAGTGAGAGCTGTGCTCTGCTGGTGCTGAGTGAGAGCTGTGTTAGCTGCTGTTTGTAATTACCAGTGCCAGAGAAATCCCAGCTGTACTGAGAGCCATTCCAGGAGGATCCTGCCTGTTGCACAACTGGATTGTCACAGCTCAGACTTACCCAGGTGGGTCAGCAGCTGTGGCAGGATTACAACTGACAGGTTGTTACATTTTGGTCAGGCTCTTTGTCCTGCCTGAGCCTGGGGAAGTTTGAGGGTGTTTTTGGGGTGATGCTGTCTGAGGTGGGGCAGCTCAAAGAGCTTTCCTGGCGTGTGTCTGCCAGGGACACATCACTCACATGCAGGAGTGCAGCTTTGTGAGTACAAATACATTTAATCACACTACTCAGTCATGTATAATTTACTATGTTCTGTTTGTGATGGTAACAAACAGCCAGGAAATCTTTTTCTTCTTCCCTCCACCCCATGGCCCACATGGGATGAACTAAAGGGGTTCTAATGAATTTAAAAGACAGTTTATGCTCATTAGTCAACCCATGGCTTGTGGTTCAACTCTCCCACGTGTGTGGCTGTTTCTTGTTGCTCCAGAGCAGCCACAGCCCTCCTGAGCTCCCTGCTCTGTGAGGCTTCACCCCAGCAGAGCAGTGTGAGCCCCAGTGACACAGGACCATGAGGGCTGGGAGGGAGGTAAATCCTTATGGGAAGCAGAAGGGAAACCCTGCAAATGAGCCCTGCTTAATAAACTTGCAGCTATGAAGTGTAATCTTGTAAGAAACCATTGTCAAATAAATTCTGCCAGTGAAATTTATACATAAGATTTCTGTGAGTATTAATTACACAGGAAGGTTGCAGGGTCTGTATTACTCTGCTAATAGGATCTTCAGGAAAAAAAAAAAAAAAAAAAAAAAGACAGGTCTGCCACAATGTATTAGATTTGTTAAAGAACCAATTTTTAATTAGTTTGAACTGATAAGTTAATTAATGAATTTGCAAATACATGCCCAGAACATGTATTGCACACTCCAGACTGGATGCTGGGATTTTGCAGGGAATACTCTTTAAGGAAGGCATTGTGAGGCTGCCTGTGGATCCCTAAATAGTGATTTCCATAATTACACAATTAAAGCAGAAAGACTCAATTTAAGGCATGCAAATATTCTTAATTCTGCTCTGCCATGCCACTGTAAAGAAGAGACAGATGAATCTGATTAAGGGTCCAGAAAGCTGCAGTTCCTCTCTAATACTGAGATGACACTTGCTGTTCAGGCAGAGCCGAGTCAGGATTTCCTCAGCAGACTGCCAGCACTTCTAAGCACAACCTTAACTTCCCATTTCTTCCCTTTATACTGCTTAGCATGGGGATAACTGCAAATCACTTTAATCTAATTTACCCCAAAATAGTGATGATACATCTCTCAGTATAAACTGCTTCTTAACATAACATCTCTCTAGGAGTATCAAAACCACATACAATTTTTCAATTAAAGCAGAAACTCAACCTTTTCTGTCTGAGGAATGCTTTGTTATCTTTTTCTAAGCTTACAGCACCTGATGTGTGGATAAAAAATGTGTCTTCTGGGGATTTTCAGCTAAATCTATTATTTAAATCCCATTTATTAAGGTTCTTTGCTTCCATGCCAGAATTTTCTTGGACACCTTTTTCCTGGCAAACACAATCGTGGGCATGCTGCACAGCCTGAGCTGTACCCAAGAACACAGCCCTGCCTCATGTGCAGCTGGAACATCCCTGTGGGCTCTCAGCCAGGCTGGGACAGCACACAAGTCCCAGGTTGTCCCTCAGTCAGCATTATTCCTCAGATATGTGACAGCAGAGCTGCCCAGGCTCTGCTGGCAGCTCCAGCATCCCCATATTGCCTCCAGTGCAACCTGCAAAGGCAGGTGGCCAAACAATTGCAGCTGCAACCCCACCTGATGGAGCCACAAGTGGGGATCTGCTGAATCCCAGAATGGTTTGGCTTGGGAGGGACCCCAAAGCCCATCCAGTGCCACCCCTGCCATGGCAGGGACACCTCCCACTGTCCCCAGTGTCCAGCCTGGCCTTGGGCACTGCCAGGGATCCAGGGACAGCCACAGCTGCTCTGGGCACCCTGTGCCAGCCCTGCCCACCCTGCCAGGGAACAATTCCTGCCCAATATCCCATCTAACCCTGGAAAAGCCATTCCCTGTGTCCTGTCCCTCCATCCCTCTCCAGCTCTCCTGGAGCCCCTTTGGGCTCTGGAAGATGCTCTAAGGTAAAGACAGGGTAGATTCCAACACTGGGAGATGGCCATTTCATCATCTGTTAGAGGTAGAAGGAAGTTCTTTGTTGTAGAAAGAAACCTCTCCCTGCCAGCAGAAATGTGTTGTGTGGCCATTAAATAGTGGGTGAGAGGTGCCCTATTGTTTGGGATTTTATTGGTTTGCAGTTTGCTCTGGAGAGTGTAATGTTTATACAATCCTAGTGCTTTTAAAACCAAAGGTTTCTTGTTTTATATAGGTAAAATACTTGTCACATGCTTGTAAATGCTCCCACACCTGGCATTTGCTCCTGAAATTCATCTGCATCCTGAGCCCTCCACAGCTCCTGGCTCTTCACCAAGCACCCTGAGCAGGAGGAGCAAAGCCCCACCTGCATCCCAGCTCACACCACCAGCTCCACAGTCAGTCAGAGGCATTGGCTGTCCCTGGAATTTCCCCAGGACATGGCATTACTGGCATCACCCAAACAGAGCCCATCTCGGTGACTCAGCCGCTGCCATTTCTGACCAGGCTTGGATGCAATGGAAAGTCTCATTAATGGTTGTGCAGGGAAAAGCTTTGTACCTGAATCTGGACGTTTTTGGAGCTCCTTTTGCCCACAGCTGGTTTTCAGTGCACTGCAGGGATCCCCAGTCTGTGCTGCACCTCACACTGCTGCAGATCCTTTGGGCACTCAGGGCACACACGATCCCAGCAAAGGAGGGGACGAAGGCAACCACAGCTGGAAAAGGAAGGAGCAGCTCAGAGCTGACAAGAACAAATACAATGCAACACTTCCTTTCTGTATAACCATTGGCAAACATTTCTGATGAGCTTTAATGCCTCTGAGCGGAGCAAACAGACGGCGCCGGGGTCAGGAAGAGTGAAGTGGGGATTTATTTTTTTCTGCTGTCTCACAAATATCTTTGCAGATAGAGGTGATTATAAATAGTCCTTTGGCTGTTTCCTGACTGTGGTTTGCTGACACTTCCTTATTTATGGAAGTGGTGAGGAGTGTTCTGCATTTTGCCCCAGCATGGGGCTCAACCTCAGTGTTTTGGGCACAGATTCCAAACTTCAGAGTGGGCACTGGAACAGGGATAACCTTTGGCCTAGATGAGTGAATGCTGTGATGGGATGGGGGATCATGAGCTCTAGATTTACTTAGGCAGACTGCTATCAATAATTTCCTCCTCCAGACCAAAATTTGGTACCAGTCAGGACAGAAGAGCCCACTGGATGCTATCAGAGTGGCAAGACTGGCACAGATAAAACATCTGTCCCAAAGAGGTCACCTCAGAAGAAGGGACTTCAGCAGAGTGACCTGATGAGTATCTCACTCCGCCAGGAACAGACCTTGTTTGGGATTTCCTGGACCTAACCCATAGAAATTGGCTATTCAAGGATGTCTTGACTTTTAGAATTTCTGCATTAGACCTCAGCCCATGGGAGGAGAAGGGGCTGTCCCTCAGGCAGGAGGGGTCACCAGTGATGGTGTTTATTATGTGTGAACAGCACAAAATCGGCAGCAGGAACACAGGTGGGTTTTAAGGGCTGGTTTCACAAAACCAGGACCAACCAGCAGCCAAATCCCTCAGGAGAGATCTGACCCAGAACTGGGAACTCTCCCCTGTGGACCCCCAACCTCTCAACCCAGAGCAATGTCTGTGTTCAGTCAGAGCAGACTGCAAAGCCATTGCAAAAACACACGTGAAGGAGGAGATCAGGTTGGCATCTCTATGAGTTTCACAGTTGCCACTGCTTTACTGCATCTATTCTGTCCCCATGGCCAGAAGAAATGAGAGGTTTGGGCTGAGGAAACTAGGAGTGCTCAAACATTGTCCTTCCAGAGGGACGAGAGTCCCCAAAAGAAGGTGGAGGCATGATTTACCCACATATTCATGGACATGGGAGGCAGGAGGCTTTTCCAGGTTACAAAGGATCCAATGGAAGCAAAACAGGGCCAGGCTCAAAGTGAGAAGGTGATGAAGGGTTGGCCAAGTCAGCATGAGCTGTGATAGGTTCTCCAGCACTGAAGATGCTTCCAGCACCAGGGATGGGTTGAAATGTGCCCTCAGACACGCCAGGACACAGCGGGGTGAGCATCTTTTACCTGCAGGCTTTGGCTTTTGGAGGTCAGTGTTCCCAGAGACAAAGGGATGTGGAGGGTCTCTCCATGCTCCTCCTCCTCCATCCTGCAAACTCCGTGTCAAAACGGCTTTTCCCCCAAACCCTCCTAAAAGATTATTTGTCAAACACTGAGTTTTGCTTTAGTCTGCTCCGTGGGGGATTCCTTCTGGCTGCACTTCATGCCAGCGCTGGGGCTGAAAGCCTGGTGAGTGGTTTCTGCCTCTTGACTTCCCACATCCCCTCTAAGCTCATTCGGAAAACATTTCCCTTGCCCAACGTCCCCACCAATTCCCCTGCCCCTTTGTTTTTATTTAGCTCTGTAATTACATTATCTGACCGTACAGCAATTTGGAATGAAATCTGCATAAAAGATATTAAGAAAAATAAATCTGTGTTTTGCAATATCTTTGAAGTTATCTTTAGGCTGGGCAACAAGAGCAAAATCAGCATTTGGCTCTCCACAAATCCTTGGTTTTGCAGAGCTCTTGGGAAAGAGGGTTTCATGGGCTGGGGCAGGACAATTCACAAGTTCAGATTATTTTATTAATACTATTAATAACTATTTTTGGCACTGCTTCACAAGGGAGAAAACATCAGGTATGCATGAGATGTAATTACGTTTATAGTTAATGCTGTGTGCTTTCCAGAGGAAGAAAAGCTCTGATTTTTTTCCCCTTTCTTTTTGGAGGACATTAACAAAGTTTGCTGAGCAGTAACGAATGTTGTGAGCGTGTGGTGAGGAAAAGCTCTTTGTGGAGGGATGGGGTGTTGGGATGAGTTTTGTGTGAGGGTAGAGAAAGGCTTTTCCCTGGTTTGTGTTCAAAACAGCTCTCAAACATGGGGGGACCAAGAGCTGGGAGCTTTGAGGTGAAAAGAGCAGGGGGCGATTTCAGCTGTGGGTGTGTGTGGGGGAGAGAGGGGGTGATGCTGCCCGAGCCATTCGGAGAATCATGGAACCACAGACTATCCTGAGATGGAAGAACCAACAAGGATGAACCAGCCCAGCCCTGTCCCTGGCCAGACCCCCCAACAATCCCCCCTGTCCATCCCTGGTGTCCAAACGCTCCTGGAGCTCTGGCAGCCTCGGGGCCGTGCCCATTCCCTGGGGAGCCTGGGCAGTGCCAGCACCTCTGGGGGAAGAGCCTTGCCCTGAGCTCCAGCCTGAGCCTGGGCAGTGCCAGCACCTCTGGGGGAAGGAAGAGCCTTGCCCTGATGTCCAGGCTGACCCTCCGTGACCCAGCTCCCGCTATCCCCGAGTCCCCCCTGACAGGCCGTCTGTCCCCTCTCCCCGTGTCCCCACGACCCTTCCCCTCGTGCTCCCGTTGCTGTGGGAGGTGTACGAGGCCTGCGGGGCCCGGGCTGTCGCACCCGCCGGGCTCTCGCCCCCGGCCGGGCCGGGTCCAGCGGGCTGTGCCGGGGCCCGGGGCCCGCACTCCGCCGCACTCGCTCCCACAGCGGGACACCCCCCGGGGGCGCCGCGGCGCGGAGCGGCCCCTCAGCGCCGAGCGGCCCCGCGCCCGCCGGGCGGCGGCCGGGCCGGGCCGGGCCGGGCCGGGTGCGCGGTGCCCGGCGCGGGGGCGGAGGGCAGCGCGGGGCCGGCCGGGCGGCGGGGCTCCCGCGCCGGGCCAGACTCAGCCCCTTTCTCCCGGCGCCGCCGGCTGCGAGCGCGCTGCGGCTGGAGCTGCCCCCAGAGCGGCTCGTGATGGCGGCGGCGCGGGCTCGGCAGCGGGAGGCGCCCGCCCAGCCCTGCGCGCCGCGCCGCTAGCGGCAGCGCCCGTGCCCGCGGCGGCCGCCCCGGCCCATGCCCCGGGGGGAAGGGGGGCTGCAGCAGCCCGGCGAGCCGCCCACCCGCGCAGCGGGGGCATCGCCCCCACTCGCCGCTCCTGGGAGGGCGGAAAGGAGGCAGCGGCGGCGGCGGCGCCGGCTTTGTGCGCGGCGGGCGGATCGCAGGCCGCGGCGGCGCGGGGCTCGCCTGCTCCCGCCCCAGCCCCATGAACCAGCCGGACGGCTCCGCTCCGGCGGCGGCGGCAGCGCAGGTACGCGGCGGCCGGGCGGCGTGTCCCCGGGGGGAGGCGGAGGGAGCGGGGAGGAAGGGAACGGAACGGAAGGGAAGGGAAGGAAGGGAAGGGAAGGAGGGAGGGCGGCAGCCGCAGCCGCCCCGTCGCGGAGCCCCGGCGGCGCTTTGGCGCAGTGCGCGGGGCAGCGGCTCCCGGTGCCCGCCGTGCCCGAGCCCGCGGCGCTCGGAGCGGCGGAAAACAAAGCGGAGCTCAGCAGCCATGGCGGGTTCGAGCCGCCCCTCGGCCCGGCCCGGCCCCGCTGCCCGGCCCGGCCCGGCCCCGCCGCGCTCCGCGCCCCTTCACAGCCCTTCTCCTTTTGCTTTTCCTTCTTTCTTCCTTTTTTGTCTTCTCTCTTTTTTTTTTTTTTTTTTTTTCCCTTTATTTTTCCTTTTTTTTTTTTTTTTTTCTCATTCTCCTAATTTTTCCTCCGGAACATTCCCCCCCCCCATTTTTTTTTCCATTAAAACGACGCCACCTAGAGGAGACTATTTCGTAAATTTTAAAAAAAAATTAAAATTAAAAAAAAAAAAAAAAAAAAGAAGGAAATATTCTGCTATTTCTAATTTTTTCCCAGAAAGTTGGGGCTGGATCCCTCTCGTTGGGGTTGGTCCAGCAGCTCCCGCAGCGCCCCGCAAATTTCATGTGTGTCATTTTGGATCCAAAGCGCAGCTCGTGGAAATGAAAATTAAGCAGGAATTTGAATGAATTCAGGTTTTTTTCCCCTCCACCCCCATTTTCTGGGGAAGAACGGAGCCTGGGAGCAGCAGAGTGCTGGGAAAGGAAAGTGAGTCAAGTTTTGGGTGGCCCCGCGGGTGAGTGCGGGGAGGGATCACTTGGGAAGTGCAGAATTGCTGTTCGGAGCAATTAAAATTGGGTTTCATTGGAATTTTGAACTTGTGCAGCAAGCTCTGCCAAAACTCAGCCTTTTATTTTTTTTTTCCCCTTTTTGCTGCAGTGCTTAAAGTTATTTTGTTTGAAATGAGGAATTTTGCAGGAAAATGAAGAACCCAGAAAATTTGCTGTGGACACACCCAAATTTTTTTTTTTTTTTTTTTTTTTTTTTTTTTTTTTTTTTTTTTTTTTTTTTTTTTTTGTGATTTTTGGATTTCGTGCAAAACTGCTGTTAAACAATGAGGTTCTAAACACTGTCCAAGAAAACACGAGGACAAGCAAAATTAAGAGTCGAATGTCAGTTTTATTTTAGAATTTCTTGGCTTTTTGGATGGTTTCTCCTGGCATAATTAAAACAGTTTCCAGCATTTAATTTCCTACTTCTTTTGTAAAGAATGAAATTTCCATACTCTGGTTTTTAGTTTTTTTTTTCCCCCTTCTTTTTTTAAACACACTGTAATAACTCCAGGTTCTGTGGCTCACATAAATCTAATATTTACCCAGGTTTATTATAAGGTCCGCCATGATATTTTGAATATGCATAATTAACAATATTGTGAAAAAATAATTGCAGATTTAGTGATTTTCATTTTTTTTTCAAACTGAAGTGCCTGTAAAGGGCTCAGCCATGATATTTTTCACGATTTCAAAATCCTTTTTCTCCTTGACTGTTAAAGCCTTGCTGGAGTTTGAATTGAAAATATTTTTTTTTTCATAATTTTTTTTTAAATTGAAATTTTTTGTTTGTTTGTTTTAAATGCTGTCCTGTCCCTATTATTTTGCTATTACAGAGTGCCTGTGAGTTCTGGACTGTGCACACACTGGTTTATTATTGTAGGGTTGCCCTTGAATACTGGGGTCTTGGTATTGATCTTTTTAAAAATAAATAACAAAAGAGCACTGAAACATGCATTGTTTCAAGAAAAAAGCAATCTAGGAGAGCTACATGGCCTTTCCACCCAAAAGTGGGGGAGGGAGAGGAAGGGAAAGATTAGGTCAACATTGAGTTTTACCAACCTTGACACAGTATCCTCTCTAAAATGGGGACAAAATAGCAAGATGGCTGGCTTCACAGCTGCAGCAGTTTGGATTTTTTTTTTTTTTTTTTTTTTTTTTTTTTTTTTTTTTTTTTTTTTTTTTGGAAAAAGCCATTTTTAAATTTTAAATTCCAAAGTGAGTTTGTGGAGCTGCCGGGCACACACCAACAAATGCTGAAATCTGGGTGCTGCACAAAATAAAATGAAATTTTATTTTGCCAGAATGAAATTTAAATTTTGAATCTCAAACCCCTGAAAAGTTTTTTTTTGTTTTATTTTTTGGTTTTTTGCTTTTTTTTTTTCTGTTTTGATTTTCCATTCCCTGTAACCTGATATTTCTGGAAATCAGAAAGGAGTGGGTGGTGAATTCAGGTTTTGGGGGCTGTTGTTGCTTTTCTCCCTTTTATTTGTTTCGTGTTTTGAATTTCTCAAAGGGGGGGGGGAATGGAAAAAATTTGCAAACAGGATAACTCTTGGGTGGAGGAAGAAATACCCTGAAATGTCAACTCCATATTTTTATTTTTGCATTAATTTGCCCCCAGCCCCCCCGAAAGGGACCCACCCTCTTCCTGAATCCCTTTTTTAGCAAATAATGGAGTTAGAGCCGGGTGCCACAGCTGCCTAAAAATGACACACAATGCTCCAAACTGGATTCACCAATCCTGGAGAATATTTTATTCATGCTTTCACCCAGCCTGGTGGCTTTTCCATATTCTTCCCCTCCAAGAATTCCCTTCCTTGAGCTGCACCCCAGAACTTTTACCACTCTGTGATTATACCCCAAGAAAATGTTTAGCTGTAATTTTATTTTTTAATTTTTTTTTTTCTCGTGGGAATCAGACCTTTGGCTGCTGCTTTTCCTTCACCCTGCCACACACCCCGTGGTGTTGGCATGTGGGGGGACACTCTGCTGGGAGCTGCATTTCAATGGAATGAATGAGCAAGCTCTGGTTCTGGGGTGCCAGCATTTGGGGCCTTTCAGGTGTCTCCTGGAGCAGAGGAAGAACTGGAGGTGTTTTCAGTGTTGTGGGGATCCTGCTGGGGTGGGAACTGCAACCTTGCCCATCTTTAGCTCCCTGGGGAGCAGCAGCTTTCCAGCAGCAGCTCCCACTGCTGGGGGTTTGATTCTCACCTTCTGCCTGTCCTTCCTGCACAAACCTGCTCCTGCCTGGAAAAGATTTCATAATTTTTCATTGCAGTCTGCCTTCAGGGGGATTTTTTTTTTCTTTTCTTTCCTTTCTTTTTTTTTTTTTTTTTTTCCCTTCTGGAAAGTTGATCAATATTTTATCCTTTTCAAAATTGCTGTTGGCAGCCTGGAAGGGGAAGGGGAGGGAGAGAGCTCAGCTGAGTGATACCAACAGATTTCTTGTGACATAACTGAAATGTATTTTTTAAAAAAGAAAAATTTCCAGGACCTCATTTTCAGTGACATATTTTCATCCTAGAATGAAAACAGACATAATATTATTAAAATAGTAGATAATATTTATACAAATGCCATATAAAACCTTGGGAGGTTATTGCACGACTCCAGGATAATTTAAATATATATCACTGCCATAATGCAACATTGGGAATGGTTCAGTTCATGGGTGCAGTCACATGGCCCCAGTGATGCACACTCAAATTTGCAATTATGCAAGTGCAGGAGTGAAATTAGAGTGGAATTCATATTCTAAAAATTAGATTATTTTAATTTTAATTTTTTCGAGGTGGGGGGAGAGGGTTGAAACCTGCTTTAAGGATCATGGTGATACAGAGTTTGTGCCCACTGTGCCAGGGCTGGAGCTCAGGGCAAGGCTCTTCCCCCAGAGGTGCTGGCACTGCCCAGGCTCAGGCTGGAGCTCAGGGCAAGGCTCTTCCCCCAGAGGTGCTGGCACTGCCCAGGCTCCCCAGGGAATGGGCACGGCCCCGAGGCTGCCAGAGCTCCAGGAGCGTTTGGACACCAGGGATGGACAGGGGGGATTGTTGGGGGGTCTGGGCAGGGACAGGAGCTGCACTGGGTGATCCTGGGGGGTCCCTCCAGCTCAGGAGATTCTCTGGATCAATAATTCTTTGGATAATCTGCCTCTTCAAGGATTTCAAACCTGACACCATGGCAGGGCAGGACTCGGTACAAGGTCCTGGATGCTGCTCCTGTGGCACATGGGCACATGGCACAGCCCCCATGTCACACCCCCCATGGCACAGCCCCATGGCAGTCCTGGGGAGCCACCCCAAATTGTGAGTTTTGTCAGAGGTTTGCTAGATCAGCACTATTTGTACGTAATGTACCCAGAAGAGGCACCTGGGCAGGGGGTGCCAGAGCTGGGGGTGGTTTTGGTAAGGGATGTGGGCAAATGGCCCCAGGAGTTATTTATTTCTTGCAATTTCTACATTTCTGTGCATCCAGCATTGTGCATATTTGGAATTTCACATTTATGGATTCTGTTTGGCCATACTACGTTTTCTGGGGAAGAAGTTTCTAATTTTTAAAGGTCTTTTATGGATTAATTGCTAGTCATCTGCCTCCTTTTTGCTTTTGTTTGGTTCCTTGAATGTCTCTTGATTATTTTGTACTATGTGATGCCAATTTAGTGGTTAACTAGTATGCAAACTACATCTGGACGTGTTGACTTTGCATTAACAATCATTGATTTGTCTGGAGCAAGGGAATAGGAATGAATGCTGCTGTTTGCCATGGATGGTATATGAAAAATAACCATTTGCAATGTGCCTTTCATCAGGGCACAGGGCTCTGCTGCAGCTTGTCACAGTGGCTCTGCCTCATCACGTGAGAGCTGAATATTTAACCATGGCACCAGGAGAGAGGAAAGGGCTGGGGAAGGCAGTGGCTCGTGCTGTGTGGGGAAGGGCAGCTCCTGGTGACCTTGGTTAGCTCTGGTGACAGTGGCAGTGGGGTAAAGTTGTAACACAAAGGGAGTGGAAAAACATGAATGCATGTAATATGTAACATATAATATACTCCATGTGTTTAGAGCTGTTTGCTTGGCAACATAACCAAGAGGATGCAAAATTTAATAATCAAAAATAATAAGCAGAAGGTTGAGTTGGTGGTGGCTTCATCAACCTGTGGCTGCAGCCGTGTGGGGGCTCTGGATGGAGCAGGTTTGGTGGCTGCTGTCCCTGCCTGGCCCTGGGCAAGCTGCTGCATGTTCAGGTGACCTTGGGATGTGGGAGGCATTGCTCCACACTCATGTCTGCTCTGGGAGAGGGGAAAGGCTGAGCAGATGCTCCTTCTGCAGAGGTCTCTTCCCAGGGTGGTTGTGCTGGAGGCATCAAAGCTGCTCTGCACTCACTCCTTGGTGTTTCAAATTCCAGTCAGAGTGTCCCTTGGTTGAGGTTTGATAGTCACACCTTGAGTCCATTGAATCCACTCCTCCCTGGTCCTTTTCTGCTGTCTCCTGCTCAGTCTCACTGCTGGTGGGGTGTGATGCTCAGTGTCACTGTTGATCATCCCTGGGCTGGGCTCTGCTCTGAGGGTTCTTCCCATGCTGAAATTGCTCTGCTGGTGCTGGGACATGTGTGCCAGACCCCAGATGATGGGCACAGGTCATCTCCTGAAATGTGGGGTTTGTAGTCCAACACTGCTGAGTGTGTAAGTGCACAGGGAGGTGCTGGGCAAGCTGCATGGTGGCTCTCTGAGATACTTGTTGGATTCTCCCAAAGCGAGAAGTGGCAGAAAAAAAGAATAAAAAAAAAAAAAAAAAAAAAAATTTCTTAAATAAAGAAAATTCTCCCCTGTGGTCCTTGAAAGTGCAAAGAAGCTTCATATTCTGAGTGCATTGGGGAAGGATGTGGCACAGAGGGCATGAGCAGTGACACAGGTGGATTAGAATCCATCCCCCTAATTAAACTTCCTTGTACCCACAGAGAAGAGTTCTTGAGCCATTTTGCAGAGTTTTGGCAGCTGAGTGGTAGTTAGCTCTGGTTCACTGACCAGCTGAGGGGCTGTGCCAGCGTGCTGGGAGCTCTTGCTGCAGCTGGGATGCTGCCTGGGGCAGCCTAGGGAGCAGAGGTGGAGGGCACAGGGCATGTCCTGCCCCCCTGGATGGGGTCAGAGCAGCTGGACCCCTGCCTGTGCCTCCCTGCCTGTGCCTCCCTGCCTGTGGCTGTGCCCAGGTGACTCTTGGCCGAGGTCAGGGCAGAGTTTCAGGCTCCTGCAGGTGGTGGAACTTGTGGTTCTGGAGCTGTGCTGCCTCTGGAGGAGCTGGAGGCCAGGTGGCTCTTTTGGGGTGAAACTGCAGAGCTCTGGGTCAGCCTGGCATGGGGCTGTCCCATGGGAAGGGCCAAGGGCTGCCAAGCCTTGAGCTTTTTGGTGATGGGAGCAGTGGCACAGCACCAATTCCTCTGCTGGAACAGCTTTCCTTGGGAGTGCCTCCCTTTATTTCCCTCACCTGTATTTCCAAGGCACTCCAGTGTGTGCTTAGGAGGGTTTTGCTGCTGTACTGTACCTGCAAAGATTTAATTATACAGGCAAGACTTTCCTTGCTTGTGATTCCCAACACTCCTGCTGGTTTCACATCTATATTTGCCTGGTGTGATGTGGAAAATAGAGCTGGAAGTGGGGAAGTAGGGGCTGGAGAATTTGCCTGCACTGATAAGGGGCTGACAAAGGGAAACATGAATGTCAGAGTGAGGAGCAGGGGAGCTGCTGGAGCCTCGAGGAGTTGCCATGGGTATCTGAGGATCAATACCTGTGCCTGAGCCACTCCTGGGTGCAGAGAGGGTCTCTGGCGGGTCTGGGCTGCTGGGAGGGCTGTTGGCTCCACACTGTGCTTGGGCCAGGAGCACAGGAGCTCCCTGGTGTTTCCTGCCCTGGTTAAAATCAGGGATGTTACCCCACAAGGTTTGACACCTCAGCAGCTGATAGCAGTGAGAGCAGCTGGGTTTGTCAGACCTTCCCTCTGGCAGTGAGTTGAGCCAGGCTGGATGTGCCAGATGTGGTCACACAGCACTGCTGGTGTCCCGATGGCACCACTGCCTGCCCAGGCTCTTCAGGAATTGATATTTCAAAATTATTTCATTTTACTAGATACACACAGGCAGCAGGAATTTGATGGAAGTTAATTTTTTTCTCTGTGTGGGTGTAGGTATCCTTTCCTGTCTGAAAATAGCAGCAGAAGTCAGTTTTCAGAAGTTGGGTGTGCTTGCATTGAAGGGCCGTCATTTACTGCTTGCAGTATGTTGAGAGCAATTTTAGTGCAAGTATTTAATTGCTTTAGACCTATTTTTAGAAGTATTAAACCTCAGTTTTCAAAACTGCAACCAAAGCCAGCAGCTCTGCTGGTGTGGGAGAGCCAGGAGGGGACCTGGAGGGGAACCTGGGGCGACGTGGGCTGGCCCCAGTGGGACAGGGCAGGGCCTGGGGTGCTGCAGAGCCTTTGGGGCACACTGGAAATCAAGTTGTCTCTATTTTGGTGAGTGTTTTTTTTACTACTATTCTATTTACTTGGCTACATGAGGAGAGAATGAATGAATGAGTGTTTCCAGCAGATTTGTACAGTGTCTGAAGTTAGGCCTGCAGGCTGGTGGATGCAGTTTGGAGGCTGAGCTGGAGCATCCCAGAGAAGAGTGCAGGCAGCCCCAGCAGGGCTCTGCCTCCAAACCCAAGAATAGCTCCTGCTTTTCTGGGTGGAAATCTGTCACTTGAGGTCTGATGTGCTTACTCTGTGGGCTGCAAATCCTGAGCTTTCACTGGCATTTGTGAGATATTTGTGATTTTGAGGGTGGGAAGAGAGAGTTGTAAGAATGCAGGATAATTATTGGCTGGGAATAAAATACCTTTTTGAATTTGTGCATGCATTTTGGAAACCTCTGTAGGGAGGGATGGCTGGATTTGGATCAGGCTGGTGGGAGAGGGGATCTGAAAAAGCCCTTGGGAATCAACAGGATTTCTCTTTGCTGTTGAGGATGCTGAGGGGCAGTGGCACCAGGGGACAGGCTGGGACCTGGGGTTACTGGTGGGACTGGTGGGGACTGGCAGGGCTGGAGTTGGACTTCACCAGGGAAGGAATTAATGAATGACCACCTGGAAGGTTGCCCTGGGGTGTGTTTTGACTTGGCTTCAGGGCATCTCTCTGTTTATGGTTAATACTGCTGGGGTTACTGCATATTAACTCAGGAGAGGGATATTTTTACCTTCTTATGTGTCTTTATTTTAGAGGCCTTTCAGTGTGGCTGGTTGGTGCTAACAGCAGTTGGAATTGGCATTTCTGCTCCATGGGGTTTGCTGGGACATGCCAGACCTGGCCTGGCAGGGTCCTGCTGTGCCTGGAGCTGGGGAGGGCCCTGGGGAGGAACAAAAAATAGAAATGTAAGCAGAGAGAGAGCTGAGGTGAGATAGATGCACATTGTATCCCGAGGGGTGTGGGAGCCCTGCTGCAGGGCTGCTGCTGGGAGAGCTGGCAGGTGCCAGAGGGATGGAGGAGAGTCCATTGGAGATCAGGGAAGGTCCTTCCAGGGAATGGCAGCACTGCCAGGGATGCCCAGGGTGGGATATTGGGGTGTCTTGCAGAAACAGGGGTGATCCCTGTGGATTTCCTCCAGCTGTGGATATTCTCCATGAGCCACATGGGGGGAATAGAGGTACCCTTCATAAATGAGAAAAGAAACCTCAAAATCCAGGTCCTTTTCCTGAAATCTTGCATGTATTTAATTTTTTTTTCTCCTATATAATCTGATTTGGTTTAGCTGCCAGCAGGTAGATTTGCTGATAGTGCTGTGCTTCTCCTGGCTGCTGATAAGGTGGAGAAGTCCCACGTTGTGGCTGTTTGTTGGTGTGGTGGGAGATGTTTGTGCTTCCCTGCTGTGCCAGGGAGCTCCTTGGCCATCCTCACTGCTTGGGATTGGAGTTCATTATGGGAGATTTAAAATGTAGAAAATGAAATGTTCCTGTCTGCTTTAAGCAGACATATGTCTACAGTTTGCAAATTAACCTAATTAAATATATATGTAGAAATTTATGATATTCAGCTCCTAGCACAAGGTATGCAATTAGCATCCTTGCCAGCAAGGAATTTTCCATTTCTGTCTTGACTTTTCCTCATAGGAGATGTGGTTTGGGGTTTTAAGTTTTTTTTTTTTTTTTTTTTTTAATTTTTAATCTTCAATCTTTAGTTTTTGTTCTGCTTTGGAATTCACTTAGGGACGAGTCCTGTGGGGATTTAGGTTTGTGGTAAAATTTCCTTCCAAGCAGCTCTGACTGAAGTCAGTGAAACATTCCCTAATTCCTGGGCTCCAGCCTGTCCCTTTGCCTCTGCAGGACAGGAGGAGTTCATTTTGTTATAGAATATCATGAGAAAAATAACATTCTGGAGGAAAAAAAATTGCATTTGAATATTTACATTTTTCAAAGCTCTTCCTTCCTCCCGCCCAAAAATAGCAAAAAAAAAAAAAAAAAAAAAAAAAAAGATCTGTCTCTTCTTGATTTATGTAATTTTCAAGTGTTTGGCCAATGTTATTTCCAAAACAACCCATCCCTCTACCTGAGCTGTCTCTATGGCAGGAGGGCCCTCACACAAGAAGTCCAAATCCATTAATACAACCTCTCATTTAGCAATATTCTGGCACCAGTAATGCTACTTTTAGTTCCTTTTCTGCCAAAGTGTTGGGTTGGGTGTTTGTTTTTTTTTAATTATATTTAAAGTTCGATCACGTTAGAATAGTTTCCTATATAAATAATCATTTGGTCTATTTTGCATATCAATAGTTGACTCCATTTTCTTCACAAAAAGCCTTTTTTTCCCCATAAACATCCCCACTGTTCCAGCCCAGAAGGTACTCTTTATTAGCCAAACCAACCAAGTCATGACGTTCCCAGCTCAGCTATTTTAATGATCCCACAAACCCAAAAAAGCAGTAGGAAATTTTTCAGAAGCAAACTGCAGAAACTTTTTCTTTTTGGGACATCATAAGTTTTCAATTTTTTGTCACATTTTTCCAAGCTTCAGGCTATAAACTCAAAGAATTTGGGGCTGTTCATTCTTCCTGGAGATGCTTTAGGGGTGTCAAAGGTAACCCAGTGCTGGGTGGAAGAGCTGAGGCTCAACAAACACTCTGGCTCCATTCCTAATCTCTGTGCAAGAACTGCTGATAATTCTGCATGGGCAAGGTGAGATGTTGGATCAGAACCACTTTCCCCCTTGGACACCTCTGCAAGTCTGTCCTCCTGTATTTTCCTTTGTCTTTGCTGCACTGCTGTGTTTCCCATCTCTTTGTTTCAAGGCAGAGGGGACTTTGCTCTCAGCTCTGTCCCTTTGCAGGAGCTCCTGCCCTCCCAGGTTCAGGTTCCTGGTGTCTCCTGCTCTGTTCAGGTCCCTGGTGTCTCCTGCCCTCCCAGGTTCAGGTCCCTGGTGTCTCCTGCTCTGTTCAGGTCCCTGGTGTCTCCTGCCCTGTTCAGGTCCCTGGTGTCTCCTGCCCTCCCTGGGTGTTTCTGTGCTCTCTCCATTAAGGGGATATCTTTTCACAGGCCATCAGCAGCTCTGGTTCCCAGTTCTCTATCACCAGGTGCTGTGGGTTCACCAGCTCCATACATTAGAGGAAGAAAAGGCTGATGCAGGCTGGTTTTGGGTTTCCCTGTGAGCCTGCATCCTTGCAGCTGTCCCATACCCAGGTCCTGTGTAGCTCCAGCTGTGGGACACATGATTTACTGTCACAGCTGTATTTTCCACTGCTTCAGGTGCTTCTTTCTCACCCTTTGAAGGCTCCTCAGATCTTGTCCCAGGATGTGCTGCAGCCCCTTGGGATGTGGATTTTCTGTAGCCTGGCATTACCCACCACCAAGGCAATCATTTGGGTAATTGCAGCGTCTGCAATTTATTTAGGCAAATAGGGGCCTGAAAAATATTTGCTTTTGCTTGCTTGTAGGGTTTATTTTTAGGGTTTGGCTGAGCCATCCTGGATGTCCCTTTTCCCTGAGGTGCTGCTCTTTGGGGCTGCTCCTGTCCATGGCTCAGGAGTTTCCTGGCTGATCTGCCTCCCTGCCCTTGCTGCTGCCTGGTTTGTTGTGCAGCCTCTTTGCAGGTGGCTCAGCAGGGCCGTGGGTACAGCTTTATGCACGGGCACATTTCTGTCCCTAGGCTGCTTCCATCAGCAGCACTCAGCTGCTGCAGAGGTGTCCCTGTGCCTCCTGCTTGCTGCTGCATGCTAATGGCTCATTTAGCACCTCCATGTGCTGCTGTCCCTGTGCTCTCCCTTCCCCAAACCCCGAGCAGATGCCTGCAGGACCCCACTGTGATA